>NC_142038.1:59316509-59635009 GCF_982192425.1 Myodes glareolus
TGTTGATGTCTTTGATCCATTTGGACTTGAGTTTTGTGCATGGTGTCGATATGGGTCTATTTTCATTCTCCTTCATGTTGATATCCAGCTATGCCAGCACCATTTATCAAATATGCTTTCATTTTTCCATTTGATATTTTTTTGCTTCTCTGTCAAAAATCAGGTGTTCGAAGGAGTGTGGATTAGTATCTGGGTCTTCTGTTAGGTTCCATTGGTCCTCCTGCCTGTTCTTATGCTAATACCAGGCTGTTTTCAGTATTGTAGCTCTGTAGTAGAGTTTGAAGTCAGGGACTGTGATGCTCCAGAAGTTATTTTATTGTACAGGATTGAGCCACACTGAATCTTATAGAAGAGAAAGTGGGAAGTACATTTGAATGTATTGGCACAGGAGACCACTTCCTAAATATAATCCCAGCAGCACAGACACTGAGAGAAACAATTAATAATTGGGACCTCCTGAAACTGAAACGCTTTTGTAAAATAAAGGACACTGTCAACAAGACAAAATGATAACCTACAGAATGGAAAAAAATCTTCACTAACCCCATATCAGACAGGGATCTGATCTCCAAAATATATAAATAACTCAAGAAATTCATCATCAAAAAAACACATAATCCAATAAAAAAAAGGAGTACAGACCTAAGCGGAGAACTCTCAAAAGAGGAATCTAAAGTGACTGAAGACACTTAAGGAAATGTTCAACATCCTTAGTCATCAAAGAAATGCAAATCAAAGCAACTCAGAGATTCAATTTTATAACTGTAAGAATGGCCAAGACCAAAAACACTGATGACAACTTATACTGGAGAGGTTGCTGGGTAAAGGGAACACTTCTGCATTGCTGGTGGGAATGTAAGCTGGTACAACCCCTTTGGATGTCAGTGTGGTGATTTCTCAGAGAATTAGGAAACAACCTTCCTCAAGACCCAGTAATATCTATTTTGGGTATATATCCAAAGAATACTTAATAGTGCCACAAGGACATGTGCTCAACTATGTTCATAGCAACATTGTTTGTCATAGCCAGAACCTGGATACAACAAAAATGTCCCTCAACCGAAGACTGGATAAGGAAAATGTGGTACATTTACACAATGAAGTAGTACACAACAACAACAACAAAATTCTTGAATCTTTCAGAAAAATGGATAGAGCTAGAAAACATTATTTTGAGTGAGGTAACTCAGACACAGAAAGACAATTATCACATGTACTTACTCATAGGTTGTTTTTAAACGTAAAACAAAGAAAACCAGCCTACAAAGCACAATCCCAGTGAACTTAAACAACAATGAGGAAAGAGAGACTTACATATATCTAATCTACATGGGAAATAGAAAAAGACAAGTTCTGATGAGTAAATTGGGAGCATGGTGACCTTTGGGGAGGCTGAAAGGGATGAGGGGAGAGGAAGGGAGGGGAGCAGAGAAAATGTAGAACTCAATAAATAAAAATAAAAGAAAAAGGACAGAATTTGAGTGGCTAGGGAAGGCATCATGGATCTGAAAAGAGTTGAATATGTGTGCGAGCATGAAAAAACCGTGTTGTAAGAAACTGAAAATTCTCAAGGGACAATAATAATAGAAATAGGGGACATTAATTTCAGAGAAAGCAAGAGAACTGCTACATGGAAAGAGTTGGAGGGAAGTAAAGAAAGGTTTGAAGGTGTAATTTTATTTTAATTTGAAAAAATAAAATTAAATGTTATTTTAAAATTGTCTCTATCACATATAGAACATTTTTCTCTTAATAATAAATAAATAAAGTGGAAAGAGAGAACAACTGCAGACATTTGCACAATTAAAACACTTGGAAATACAAGAAGGAAAATCGGATGAAATGCCAAAATGAAACTTACAATACATATGTATTTGAAGTTTTCAGTTCCCTTCAACTTTAAGAGAGGAACTTGAAAGGCACAATACAGAGTGCACCTGCATTACCTGTCAGCCTGACCCAGTGAACATTCATGGAACATTCTGCCCAACAGCAACACAACAAAAATTCTTTTAAAAGCAAGTAGCATATTTACCAAGATAGACCATATATTACTCATAAAACCATTCCTAATAAATACAATTTTAAACCATGGAAATCCGTTATTTGACATTAATAGAAAAAATGAATATATCAATAGAAAAAATAAATATAATTGAGGGTACTAAGAAAAGCACAGCTCTGGGACTTTCCAAATAGCAATAAAATATATGACACACTTCTAAGTGACCTGAGTTTCAAAGATAAAAATCAGAAGGAAAATTATTAAATAAATAGAATTGGATTAAAATGAAAATGCAACCTCTTGGAAATTAACGGAAGCCCCTAAAGCAAGAAGGGAAAACATTTTATAACAAAGTAACTATTTTAGATTAAAAAGGTAATGCAGAACAGAATCTCTAAGTGAACAAAAGTTTAAAAGTGGAAAGGAAATAATCATATAAACCAAAATGAAGAGAAAGTGGATGGACCCAAAGCACTTACATTCGCAACACAAAAGCAGCTCTTCCAGCATTCAGGCCCCATCAGAACTGGACCAACTGTATCTGTATCTTGGAATATGAAGAACCCTGAAAGTTAATATCCCAGAAATAGGCAATACCAGTGTTTTTACATCTTGAGATAACTGTCAGTATATTGGCTAGTTCCTATGTTTCCATTTGACTAATTATTAAGTATAATTAGACCTTGAGTGTTTTTACCTTAAACTTAAATATTAATGTTTAGTAAATATCTGATATTTTGCCAAAGGTACTTTATAACCTAGTTCAAACATCAGGAGTCAATACATTGGTCTAACCCTAAAATATGTTTTGAGAAAGTATTCTGTGTTGGCCATGGCTACAGTATGCCAAGCTTTGAGAAAGAAAAATATATCACTATCATATAAAAAGAAAAGAAAATGGAGGTTATAGACAGTAACATAAGAAAATAAAGTAATTCCAATTTTTTAGAGCTCTTGTGAGAACTCCATGAGGGAACAGTAGAAAATACTTGCCTTCTAAACAGAAGTTTCTGTCCCACCTTTCTGCAGCTTTTCAATCCCAAATAAACACACAGAGGCTAATAGTAATTACAAAGTGTTTGACCTCTTAGCTCAGGCTTATTGCTAACTAGCTCTTCCAACTTAAATTAACCCATAAATCCTATCTATATTTAGCCATGTGGCTTGGTACCTTTTCTCAGTAAGGCATTTTCATCTTGCTTCCTCTGCGTCTGGCTAATGACTGCATCTCTACCTTTCTTCTTCATGGAATTCTCCTAATCTGATCACCTCACCTATACTTCCTGCTTGACTACTGATCAATCAGCATTTTATTAAACCAATATGAATGACAGATATAGTGTACAAGTGCTTTATCCCACAGCATTGCCTATTTACTGGTATATCACAGCTATTTCATACATGGTACCAAATCACAGACATATAGCGATAGGTCTGGACAAAAAATGCTCTTTCATGCTTGTGATTCCATCCCTAAATACTTGTATCATGCATGCTACAGCATGACCATAAACTGTAACCTTGAAGGAACAGCAGATGTGCTTTTCATCTGGCCATTTCAGACCTCAGAATACTATCTAAAGTATCAACTGTAGTTTACTTATACGGCTGCAGTCTAATGTGTGTCAAGAAATGTGTTCCAAATCATCAAAGAATTAGAGTAGATTCTATATAAAAAATAAAGTTGCTTCTTTGAAAAAAAAAGTATCTCAAAATAGTCCAATTAATAGAAAAAAGTAGCATTTTATTTTTAGAAAGAGGTTTAAAAAAAGCTAACTCCAAAATTCCATGTGGGACATGAAGTAACAAAGGTCTAGATAATCAAATTAACATTTCTGCTTGCCTTAATGATGATCTTGTCTAACTTAGAGTAGTTCACTGTAGAAGGCCGCAACCACACTCTCCACCATAGATGGCGCTGCACCGCCAGGTGAGCTAGAAAGCTCACACGTGTTGGTATTTTTCCACTACTCCCAAGGTATCACCTGGGACTGGGAGCAGTTGACCAATCCGGGAATGACACGTCCAAAGCAGGGTCTGTTTCCTATATAAGGGATGGGTTCCATCTTATCTGGGTCTCCGCCATGTGGCTTATGCTCTAGCTCCCAAGAGGATTAAAGCCATTCCTGCAGAAGGATCCTATGTGTACCGCGTGGTTCTTGCTGGCCAGACGGAAGCGCGGGACATCTGGTGCCGATACCCGGGAAGAAGAAGAAGAAGAAGAACTTTGCACCGCCGGAGACCCCTTGGACACAAGGAGGATTCAGAACTGCAGGCATGCGTGCTCAGAGAGGTACGTTCTAAAGTCCAGAGAGCATATCAGAAACTGAGCAGCAGTGGGAGGTTGTGCGCGCACCCAGATAAGTTAAAAAGGACCCTCCGGTAAAGAATAGGGGAGACAGAAAAGAAAATAAGTTAAAAAGGACCCCCCAGTGATTTTAAAAGAGAGTGAGGATGGGGGAGAGGGCTGATTTGCAGGGTCAAAAGCTTTATGTTGTGTTGTTCATGTTGTCTTTTGTGTACTGGATGGGAGAGGGATATTTGAACTTGGAGACTGCTGAGGATGTGGTGTTTTGGGAGGGAGGTTCTGTTTTCGTCTCCACGGAGGGGGAGAGCCTAAGGGTGTACTTGGGATTTACGTGGTTTGAATCACCGAGACCTCCTGAAATGTTGTAATGTATACCCCTAAAATGCAGCGGCCCAATAACAGCAGGAAGCAGCCAAAGAGACTAACGACGCCCAAATTCCCTAAAAGATTAAATGAGGTCCTTTTAGTGATTGCAGACCAGCAAGCCTGCTTCTCTGAGTTCCGCTTTGCTCCGTACACCGGTTTGGGCGCAGAGTGGGTGCAGCTGGGGCTGGAGGGCGGCTGGAGCGGAGCTTTGCTCTGTGGCTGTGGTGGGGAGCACGTTGCGCCGGCTCAATTGGTGCGGCTCAGTTCGTGCCTGGCCCGGAGTGAGAGCGGTGCCACAGGCAGCCGGGCCAGAGGGCTTACAGTGTACCTGGAACTATGAGGGTCTCTGAGGCTAAAATGGCTCTGGTTCCATTTGGCTATGCTAAACGATGCTGACTTCAGGCAGGGCTGGTCGTAATTATCATAATAAAAGCGCAATTAAGGTTTAAATGCAGTAAACAGGCAGTACCGTATTACATCTACATAGTGCGACTTAAGTTTTTGATGCGAAGGGCCCTTGGATTTTGGGGTGATTGGGTCGTTGGCTGGATCTGTGAGAGTTTACAGCCGCTTTTGCTGTGACACAGGTGTTGAGAGTTTGCTAGTAGGGAAGCGGCCCTGTTCGCCGCCTCTCCCTTCGGGCCCCTTGAGCCACAGCAGCTCTGGCGCGGACCTGCCTGTACCGCCTTGGTCTGAGTGTCGGCTCCCGCCACACTCCGCCACCAACACAGCCTCAGAGAACTAGGCTAGCCCCGCAGGGAAGGCTGGGGCGCCTGGGGATGGAGCCGCCACTTCCTGGCCTGGGACACGGGGATCCACACAGCGAGCAGGCCCAGGGCCGCGCACAGCCCTTGGATGGTGGGCGGGCTCTGGAACCCGAGGCCACCGTACTGGCAAGGAGTACGGGAGCCAATAAATCTTAAACCTAATATCAACAAACAGGGCCTGGGTTTTTCCTAGGCGCCACTGGGACAGCACGGCCTATATCATAAAAAACAAAGACCCTCAATCAGTTATCTACCACAATGGCTACAGCCCTGGATCAACAGGCTACCATAGATACATCTATTAGAGGTAGAATAAAGAACAGGTGAATATCTTATGGCAGCTTGCCCAATTGGGCTATAAATGGAAAACTCCAGCCTTATGTGTGACCAGTGTACCATATGAGAACTTTATAAAAATGGCTAACTTGTCCCGAGAATTGTCTTTGTATCTTGCAGGAGAATTTTGATGATTTGCTGTCCTCCTTGAGATGGTCCATCGTGACAATCAACTCCACGCGAGTGGACATAAGCCTGGCCAAAGGATTCCAGTCCTGGATTGTGTCCTTCATCCCCTACTTCAAAGAATGGGTGGGGGTGGAAATGTTTTGGAACAGTCCTATACTATGGATTAGTGTTTCTCCTCTGGATGGTCTGCTGACTCAAATCCCAAAATCGTAGGGACAAAGTGGTTATTGCACAAGCGCTGGCTGCCCTGGAACAGGGAGCCTCTACTGATGTGTGGTTATCTATGTTAAAGCAGTAAGGTTTAAGCCAACCAGCTCCTGCACCCCTAGGACTGTGGTCCATTGCACAGGGTGGAGTGCTTGGCTTAGCTAGCCCTGAAGGTTGTCGAGCTGAAGAGCATCGCACAGAGAATGGCCCTCTCTGAGAGATAAGTCGCTCTGCTTAAGGGTTTCCTGCCGTATATTCCCTTTCCCAGAAAATTGGCAGAGGGCAGGCCGGATAGGTTCCAGGTGTCATGAGCCTAGGGACAGATTCCGTGTAAGCCCATTTTAATGTTTTCATTTTGGGAAGTGTGACCTCTATCTTTACCTTCCTAGGGAGTTGCCTTTCTGCAAAGAAGTAAAATTAGGGGGAGATGTAGAAGGCCGCAACCACACTCTCCACCATAGATGGCGCTGCACCGCCAGGTGAGCTAGAAAGCTCACACGTGTTGGTATTTTTCCACTACTCCCAAGGTATCACCTGGGACTGGGAGCAGTTGACCAATCCGGGAATGACACGTCCAAAGCAGGGTCTGTTTCCTATATAAGGGATGGGTTCCATCTTATCTGGGTCTCCGCCATGTGGCTTATGCTCTAGCTCCCAAGAGACATAAAGCTTTTCTGCAGAAGGATCCTATGTGTACCGCGTGGTTCTTGCTGGCGAGACGGAAGCGCGGGACAGTTCACAGTAGAAAGACAGACATTCCTACACAATTCCTGAAGCCAATTTAAAAATATCTTCCTCACACAAGTTTCTTAAGTACCTTAATCCTATTCTGAAACTTACAATGCACTTCCATGGTGATGTGCTGGACTAATAGCTACACTGGTCACTCCTTGTGTTGCTATTACTAAGTACTTGTTAGGAGACTATATAAAGAAGATAAGGTTCATTTTGCTTTATGATACAGACCCATTATGATAGGGAAGAAAGGTCAGCAGAAAGCTGTTTTTATGATAGATGGGTGGATAAGGAAGTTGTCAAATACTAATACTAACAGTCATGGAGTTTCATTCACTTCGTTTCCCAATTTTATTCAGCCCAGATTCTAACCCGCAGAATGGTGCTGCCAAATTTCATAGGGTATCTTTGCCGCTCACTTAAGTTTCTATCAAATACTTTTAGTAGACTTACTCAGAAGTGTGTCTTGGATAAAACATTAGGAAACCCTAAGTCAAACCATGTTACAAGTGAAGGTCACACAACACAAAAGGTAGAAGAATTTATGAAAAATATTGATAATGTAACAGTCACCATGCACAGTTATTTTCCTTTGTGCTTTCTACTGTTTTAAAGCAAATATTCAATATTTCTGGTTTTTTTTTCTTCAAGTAGTATATGAATGGCAGAATGTAAAATTTACCACTAATCCTCTTACAGTTCACAAAGTTTGTCCGTAATGGAAAATACAATGATATTTTTGATAATCTTGGACAAATAAAAGAACCAACCAAAATTAGAAATGAAAGAACCATGGGAGTATGAAATACTTGTCAACAATATAAAGGTTTGAAGTAGAAAGGAGAACACTTTCTGCAGAAATAATATGAAGTAGAAATTGAAGCTGTGTTAACTTTCAATGTTATAAAGTACAGAAATTCCCATGACGATACAATGCTCTGAAAAGGACTTGAGATCTTCAGCATGCCTCAGAACAACCTGTGTTACAAGAAGCTGCCATCCCTGATTAAGGGAAGTTTAGTCCAATACCATCTTGGGTAGCCAAACCCTCCACAGCATGCTGGCTTCACAATTCCATGTTGCAAGAGACAAAGAGAGAAATTGTACTTTGCCCTGAAAAAGACCCTAACAATTTTATATATTAATGTGTTTCCCTCTAAGGGTCCTCCTTTTTACCTAGCTTCTCTGGGGCTGTAGACTATAACCTATATCTTATGTATAAAGTCTATTATCCAGTTATGAGTGAGAACATAGCATGTTTGTCTTTCTGGGTCTGGGTTACCTCACTCAGGATGTCTTCCTTTTTTCTAGTTCCATTCATTTGCATGCAAATTTCTGGCTGGAAGAGGGGCAGAGAGGGGGAGCAATGAAAGAGATATCTTGATAGAGGGACTCACTATGGGGATAAGGAGGAACCTGATACTAGAGAAATTCTCAGGAATCCACAAGGATGACTTCAGTTAAGACTCCAACATTAGTGGAGAGGGAGCCTGAACTGCCCTTCTCCTATAATCAGATTAGTGACTACCCTAATTGTTATCACAGAACCTACATCCAATAACTGTTGAAAGCAGATGCAGTGTTCCACATGCAAGAATTGGGCTGAGCTCCTGGAGTTCAGGTGAAGAGAGGGAGGAAGTATTATATGAGCAAAGCAGGGCCAAGATCATGATTGGGAAAACCACAGAGACAGTTACCTCGAGCTAGTGAAAGGTCATGGATTCATGGACAGCTGGTGAATCTTCATAGAACTAAACTAGGCCCTCTGAAAGTAGATGACAGTTATATGACTTGATCTATTGGGGGCGGGTGGCCCATGGCAGTGGGACCAGGAATTATCCTGGGTGCATGAACTGACTTTTTGGAGCCCATTCTGTATCATGGAATACCATGCTCAGCCATAGCGGGGAGGAACTTGGTCCTGCCTCAATTTGGTACACCAGATATTGTTGACTCCTGTTTTAACCTCCCTGAAGAGTGCCTGTGGTGTGGAATGGGGAGAAATGGGAGGGCAGGGGAAGAGGAGGGAGGGGAAGTGGGGTTGGTATATAAAATGAAAATAGACAAATAAATAAATAAATAAATGAGTAACATAGATTTCCTTTTTTAAATTTTGCTACCTTATTGAATCTTTTGGAGTTTTACATCATTTGCCACAAATAAATTTATTTATTTATTTTATGGTCTGGACACAGTTTCCCCTTGTTCCTCTCCTCCCAGTCCCTCTCCCGTCCCAACCCTTCTATGACTATCTTGCACACCACTCCTCCTCCATTTCTGTTTAGGAAAGGGCAAGTCTCCTATTAGTATCAACAAAACATGACATTTCAAGTTGTAGTAAAACTAAGTATTTCACCATGGATTACAGCTGGCCCAGAAGACCCAGTGTGAGGAACAGGTTCCTAAAAGCCTGTAAAAGAGTCAGAGACAATCCCTGTTCACACTGTTAGGTGTCCCAACAGAGCACCAAGGTAACACAACTATAGCATATATTCAGGTCAGTCCCATATAGGCTCCCTGGTTCAGTCTCTGTGAGGCCCTGTGAGCCAAGGTTAGTTGATTCTGTCAGATTTCCTGTGGTGTGTTTAGGTCCTCTGGCTCCTACAACTGTTTTCCCTCCTCTTTTGCAGGAATTACCAAGATAAGACCCAGTTATATCACTCTTGGGCATATAACCAAAGGATGTTCAATCATACATGCTACTAGGATACTGTCTCAACTATGTTCATAGCAGTTTTATTTGTAGTAGCCAGAATCTAGAAGCAATCTAGACATTCTTCAATCAAGGACTGTATAAAGAAAATGCATTGCATTTACACAATTGAGTATTACTCAGTTATTAAAAACAGTGATATGAAGAAATTTGAAGACAAACGGATGGATTAGAAAAAAAATTATCCTGAGTGAGGTAAGCCAGAAAGACAAATATAGTTTGCATTCACTTATAAGTGGATATTAGCTGTAAAATAAAGGATAACTATTCTACAATTCACAGTCCCAGATGTCCATATCTCCCTGGAAAGGGATAGTAGAAAAGATTTTGTCAGTGGACTGTGGGTGGGTGGGAAGGGAATGAGTCATCCAGTTCTTGGGGATGAAGGGAAAGAGTACCTAAAGAAACTACTAGAAGTGGGGGAGGCTGGCATTTTTGGATCAGGTGAAAATCTGGTGCAAAGAAATCTCCCAGGAATCTACAAGAATGACACAGATAAGACACCTAGCAATACTGGATATGCAGCATGAACTGGTCTCATCTCTTGTGACCAGGGATTTCAAGTGGAAAGAGTGGCCAACCCAACCACATAACTTTCAACCTATAGTCTTTCCCGCTTATGGATTGAAGGGTGGCCTAGAGATTGAGGGTATTGCCAAAATGATCACTCTAATATACAACACAACACATGCCAGGAGAGTAAACCTGGTGACCCAGCAACGTATGTAGATAGACCCAAACATGATTAGAGGGGTAAAAGTGTCAATGTAATGATGCCTAACAGCATTCTACTGTACTCATAGATTGGTACCTAACCCAACTGTCCGCAGAGAGGATTCATCCAGCAACAGATAGAACCAGATACAGAGTCTCACAAGCACTAGGCAGATTTGTTTTTCTTAATGAACTTCTATAAGGATTAATTTATCTTTTCTTTGAATGAGCAAATCTTGAGGTATGCCAGGTGTCAGAAGTTAGAACTATATTGGAGAACACCATGACAATGTTTCCAAACTTAAAACTTGAAGGATGGATAACAAATTGTTCCTTGTCATCTACATCAAGCCTTCCTTTTCTGAAGGCTGACTCTCATAGTATCAGAAGAGTGTTATGCAAGCTGCGACAGGAAAATAGTTATTAGTATTTATCAGTGGTTTTACCCCACTATAAAGCTGGCCAGTTACAATAATCACTGTCGTGCCAATGTGTCCATAAGGTACAATAGAGACACTTATATCTTGGGTGTAGTCAGCAGGAGTCTAATTGTACTTAAGGCCTGATCAATAAGAGGGAACTTATGACTAGAACTGTTTTGAATTTAGCCAAGAACACAGAGTTGACGAATCCAAAAACCCTAATATCATTTTGCTAAATTAAATTTGTATAGTTTCTAGCTACTTTGTAAACACATATACATTGTAGCTCTCACTCCTCATTAGTGGATTTTCTTTTTCTAGTAGAAATAAGCCATTACAGAAATTCATAGCAGGTTAAATGTAGACAATCAGAGACCATTCCCAAATCTAAGTTCAGGATGGTCATAAACTTTAGAGTATACAGATTCAAGTTAACTTCACCTTAGAAAAGAGGAAAGTTGTTTAGAATTAGCTCAAAAGAGAAGTACCTGGGCCTAGGAAGATTTCTGAATGGTCAAACCTGTCCGACAAATATGGAAAGCCAGAGGGAAGGCTTCATTGTCCCTGTCTGTAGGTCACATCACAGATAGTTCATTTACATAAGCTCTTACAATCCAACAGTCCCCTCACCAAAAGTCCCAAAATAATGTGGATCCAAAGATGGATTATTGTTCATTTTTTCATCAATCATCAAAGGAATGTTTGGGGTGTTCATGAGCCTTGTGCACTGACAAGATACTTTTTTGTTAACCATACTTACCTACAAAGGTTTATATTCTCTTTTGCTTGATTATTCTACTTTTTTTCCCTACAAAGAAGTGAATTTTAAATTCTGACTTAAGAGCAAAAGCAAAAAAAAAAAAGTTAGCAAATAGGAACAGTGAGCACGTTTAGAAACACAAAGCAAGTTCACAAACAGCCCAAAGATTGTGATATGGGCATCTTTCATGAACATCTCCTTCAAGCAGAACTTACCTGAGCTTTTCTATGAAGTGTGGTTGGCGAACACCAACAAGTATGACACAAATACATAATTCTAAGCAGTCAAAGACATGCAGCTTTGTGCATAGTTTAATAAATTCTTCCAAATAAGAATAACAATTGATTGTAACTTAGGAAAATGAAAGTATTTGAATTCAGATCTGAATAAAAAGAAATACATGATTCCTGACGACCTCTTCTTAGTTGCAGCTTCCTGGTATCTATGCAAGTTAAGTAGGGCTGGGATGTACTTGTAAGGGAAAGAACATGAAGATAGAATACCTTTTGTGACAATTCAGACTCGCCTACTATAATTTTTTATTAACCCCGTTGTTTACCAAATTCTTAATCTGAAGTAAATGTGTCAGAGCTGAGTCAATAACCAAGCTCCTGTCTGAAACTGGAGATTTAACAACAAATACCGCCTGGCTGCAACTGGAAACTGCAGCTTACTTATGAGCAATTGAATCTCATTATTTCAGCCAAATTATGCTTTACTACAGTGAGGAGTCAAAGAGAGGGAAAAATACTAGGCTTTTTCTTTCTGACTTCAGTGATATATTTAAAAAAAATTCACTGAATTCCCAGCAAAAAATGATTGTTCTGTCATCCAAGAAAGATAACTTAAGAATAACAACTGAGAAAACATTATTGACTACAAGGATTAGAAAAAACATATGCATTATACACACATATATGTGTGTGTATAATGAATATGATTATATATCTATATGTGTATATATAATTATGGTTTATCTTATGATTCTTAACATACAAGTAATCCACAATGTTTCTCAGGAAATGTTACTGTCTTGGTTAGGATTGTTACCTCTGTGATCAAACAACATGATCAAAAACAACATGGGAAGAAAGGTTTTATTTGGATTTTAATTCTCTATCACTGAAGTCCTGACACTAACTTAAATAGGACAGGAACCCGGAGGCAGGAGCTGGTGCAGAGGCCATGGAGGTACTGTTTTCCGTCATGTTCCACAAAGCTTACTCAGTCAGCTTTCTTACAAAACCTAGGACCACCATATAGTGGGGGATACTGTCCACAATGGACTGGTACCTACCACAGCAGTCACCGACTTAGAAAATGCTCTATAGATTTGCCTATATCTCAATCTTAGTGAGGCATTTTCTCCACTGAAGTTCCTGTCTCTCCACTGACAATAGCTTGTGTCAAGTAGACATAAAACTAGCCAACACAGTAATCATGGGTAAAAAGCACATAAAGCACACTTAAAATCATTTGGATTTGTCAGTAAATGCCAATAGATCTATATTTCAGACTATCTATAATAGCCTTACTAATATAATCATAATATACATTATGATTAATGCTGAAAATATAACCATTAATAGAGGCAGGTGCTATGCTAAAATATTATTCATAGGCTAATTAGATTTTCACCTAATATGTTACAGAAACTTTGAGTTGCTTCTGCAAATGAGAAAACTGAGGTTATAAACACTGAATAGTTTACATGACTTATAACTACGGAATCTACATATGGTTCAAACTTACTTGGCATTTAAATAAAAGGGGTATATCTTATCCATAAACCTCAACTATGCAGTGACAGCTGGAACTTCAGATTAACAAAAATATTAAGATTCTTTAATTGTTGTTGTTTAGATTTTTTGTTTGTATATTTCATTTCATATTTCTCAATTCAGTTTTGCCCACAATGGCAGACAGTTTTGCTAGCATCCAAACATAACAACACATAGATGTTACAGTCTCAGAAAGGTAAGGTACGACCATAAAATGTTTGTGTAACTGCTCCATTAAGCTCTAGCAGTTATTCATAAGAGTGATACCATACTCCATCTTTAATGCATGCACGCATGCATCCTATTGAGAGTTTCAGGTCAGAGCTTGGTTCATTTCTTTATTTTAATTATGATAACAGGGTATATAGGATGCTCAAGCACTCTGAACTTCTAACACCTTGAAAACAAGCATCAGAATAGCCGTATATTTCAGTTCAACTTGGGATATATATATATATATATATATATATATATATATATATATATATATATATATATATTGAGGCTTAGCATTAAAGAAAAAGAGGGGAAGAGAGAAATAAGAAAGAATTTCTATCTCTAAACAAGCCAACAGTATAAGAAAATATTTAACTTCAGCAAATAAATAAGCACCACATTTAACATCCCATTGCAACTCTCAATAAGTTAGCTGCCTCTGCTCAGTTTCCCAAATACATACTCATAAATGAGGTAGTTATTGGGCATTTAAAGCTGAAAATCAGGCATGGAGTTATCTATCCAGCAATATTCTACTCGAGTGTGGCAGTAGCTTCAAATTCTTTTGTTTCACTATGTAGGTTTTAAGGCCTGTATATCTCATTTTGTAGCATGCCATGCTCCATTTTATAGGCTACCCTTGTTTTCAGGAAAGAAGACAACAATCTGAGTCCAAATCTTAGGATTTCTTGTATTACAAACCTGACATACCTTTCATAATTGTGTCTTAACCAACAGGAGTCTGAAATCAAGATCTGCTATCCTGCCTATGAGGATCTTTCTAAAATGTGACTTTTGTAGGTATTGTCTTCTCTTCATGTGGATTCTAACAGTTTCCTATAGACCGATGTTCTCATTGAGTAATACACTCAACACTGTTAGGACCAGTTAGAGCTGACAAACAGACCCCAATATCTCAATGATATTGAACAATCAAATTTTGTGGTTTCCTGAATACATAGCACACATCAACACATCTTCTCACACAGAAATGGTGCTGTTCAGTTGACTCGGGGAAGGAATATGTTGAACCTCTCACCAACCCATAAAACTTGTTGGACATCAGACTGCCCTGTCCATTTATACTTTTGGGGACAAAATGCCTGACCTCAATTCATGCTCATAAAGAACAATTTGGTGAATGACAATTATATAGGTTTCACAGGGAGGGAGTACATTTCTTTCAACTTTGGACTGATTTGAATCTTGAAGATTTTTTTTCTCCCTTTGGGTTTTGATAAGACATCATAGAAATTCTTTATTGTGGATTCACGAATCTTCTCAGAGTCTTTGCAGAACCAAAATCACAATTATGAGATATCTTACTTAAGTAAGCATCTAAAGGAATTCCCAACTCAGGAATCTTAGAAATCTATTGTCTTGCTGTATTATTAATGTTTATTCTATTCAAAAATCATTTACTCTATCTAAGATAAATAATAAATAACATTTTTATGTAAGACCTTTCATTAATCAAATCAGGATAAAAAGAATATCAAAGAAGATAGCTCTGTAAAGGATAAAAATGACAGTAGCATATCTTTGAAATCTTGCCTCTTAATTAGTTATATAAAAATTTCCTATATTCTCCATGAGAAAATTATTGATCATAGTGATTGCGATATCTGGGATAATATTCCAAACCTTAATGAACTTATAAGTCTGTATGTTCAAAAAAAAACTACGTAACAAAGCAGGATAATATAGAATATGCCTTGTTCTTGCTTAGTAATCTTAGTGAACACAAGTGTGGAAATTCAAACAACATATGCATGCTACATATAGCTTATGCTAATACAGAAACAAGCCTTCTTAATTAGAGAAAAATGAAGAGGCAGGCAGAGACTTTGCAGATATGTTGAAGGGGACTTAGGAGTATTTTCAAGGGTTTATCTGTTATTGGCAGCAGATCTTAATTATTTCTAATTGCCACTTCAGATTGTATGATGTCCTTGCCTTAATACAGGTACACTACTAACAATACTTTCAAATTCCAAGCTGTGATTAGTCTATTGTTGCACTGGTGATTGCAACAGTGAGGGGGAGAATACAAAGTTAATGAGTAACAGAACGAAAGAGGAAAATGCACTGTGCTGAGGAGAGCAGCATTTTAACAGTAGAGGAGGAAATATCAACACTGAAGTGAGCAGCCATGCTGTAACTAAGCTTCTCCAGTCTTTGCCTAGGGAATGTGAGGTACTGCTTTTCATCCCAGCTCACATACTGGCTATGGTGGCCCAGGTCTGTGATCCCAGGTATCAGAAGAAAGATGCAAATAGATTATAAATTCAAGATCTACTGGCTCTGTAGACCAGGCTGACTTCTGTTGGTTTGCTTTGCTTTGCTTTTGTTTGGTTTGATTTTCTATAATTTTTTGGGGGGTTGCTTCATGGGAGAGGGGCCGATATGGGAGTAAGGGTGGTAAACAGAATTAGGGCACGTGATGTGAAATTCCAAAAGAATCGAAAATAAAATAAATGTATTTTTACTAAAATTTTTATTAATTAAAAAAGGCTCATGATCATTCTTGGCTTATAGAAAGCTGGGCGACAGTCTGTGCTAAATGAGACCCTGTGTGAAGACAACAATGATAATAATAACATCACTGAACTGCATGTGCTCTCACTAAGAGGGGTTGTCAGAAGGTGACAGAGCTATTGCTGGGAAACATAATAGATTTGAAAGAGTAATCAAAATACATTTTAATTGTGGCATAGTGGCATATGTATTAGACAGTTTATATAGGTTAAGGCCATAGGAAAGGGGAGATCAGACTTGCTTAACTCTTAATGCATCTGTGTGAAACTTGAGGTTCAGGATGAAAGAGGGAGGGGGTGGAAGACAGGAAAAGAGTCAAGGAGGTTCATCAGATGAGTGTAAGATTTAAGAACAGCACAGTTCAAAAGGCTTTCCACACGTAAACTTCCTAAAGATGAATGGGAATTCCGACAGTTCCACTTGCTCATAAATGGGCCTAGTCCAGTGTGTGTATTTTGTATGTGAGAATCGATACTGCACAGAAGCTTCTGGGTTGGTTCAATGTTGGAATTCATTATGTTTTGGCTCTACCTTCCTTTTGTTCTTGTCTTACCCCAATTCCCTCGACAGGTTCAATACTTAGCAATTTCCTCACAAAAAAAAAATCACAGAGTAGATTAGATGCAAGGCCACTGGCAAATTCAGAGCCGTGGCAACACAGGGCAGATGGGATACGAGAAAGTATCAAACTGATTCCAGTGAATGGCTTGTGTATCTAGCACCTGCTGCAGGATCAGGCTCTGCGCTACGGAGTTCAGCACATATCATTTTGATTTAGCATTTAATCAGTCTTGGGGTGTTTATCTGCTCAGCATACATAGACAGGGCCAAAAGGCTAAGTGGCACCTTCCCAGGTTGAAGACAGACGAGATAGACAGCCGAACAGAATGCTGACAGGGGGACACCACTGGAGGGGCTCACCTTTGGGCAAACTCTGGAATTTGAAATTGTGCCTTTGTGTTCCTGTCATTTCTATCAGCTCCTGCTAGAATCCACACCCCCCCCCACCATGCCGCCTGTAATGAACACACAGCAACAGACACATGTAGGACCATCAGCCGCACTGACATCTGAAAAGTAAATGAAGCCCCCTTCAAGTTCACACTAAGAGAGCACCAAACTAATTCTCTTAAGTAAAACCCCCAGGATAGATAAATCTTTTCTGCATTCACAACTTTCTCCATGGTCACCCTATGTTTGGTTTTATGGGTCACTAGATCCTCAATCAAAAGGTATTTCTCTAGTTAGATAGTGATGACTCAACCCTCGGCTGTTTGTCCATGGGTACCTGTAGTTTAACAGTTATTGTGCAACGTGGACGGACTCATCCTGAAACACTGCTGCAAAGTAATGCGTGATGGCTTCTGAAGAGACAAGACTCTCCTGAGTCAAAGGCTTAGGAAGACATTGTAACAACTGGTTATGAGTTTTCAGGAAGAGCTTTGCCATTAAGGCTACCACTAAAACTAGAAGAAGCCATTCTGATAGACCCTGACAGAGAATAACCACATTAGAAAGTGCAGTTTTACATGCTTTTTTTCTAAAAGCACACCAATATTAATGAATAAGAACTCCATATAGTTTCTACAAGACAATATCCTCAGACATGGCATTTCCTTCCTGAGTCAGAACTCCATTATTCTGTAGGGGCAGTGGAGTGAACAAGCTCTGAAATTTAGGAAATAATAAAATTACTATGGAAGAAAATGGATTTTGCTTGGGCAAGCCCTGAAAAACCTGCTTTCTTCTAAATAAATCCCCAGTTGTCCTTTGGCAGTCAACTTGAAGCCAAAGCTTTCAGTCTTTCTCCATAAATGTAACCGCACATGTGGTTTCCCAGTCTTTCCATCCAGAACTTACACAGAGGTCTGTGAGACTGCAAGTCTGGGATATGGGTCAGGGTTTGCTAGAATCACAGAGCTTACAAAATGAAATGAATCTCTCTCTCTCTCTCTTATATCAGAATATATATATATATATATATATATACATATATATATTAGGGCAATATGCAAACACACATACACACACACACACACACACATATATATGTGTGTGTGTGTATATATATATATATATATATGAATAGTCTGAAGTCCAACAATGACTAGATATGAATGAGAAATTCAAGAATCTAGTAGTTGCTTGGTCCCTCGTGGCTGGGTGTTTCAACTTATCTGCTTGGATCTCACATAAAGAATAGATGGACTTAGGAAGGTGAGGGCAAACAGGCAAAGAAAATATCCTTCCTTCTTCCATTGTGCTTATATATGCTTATAGCAGAAGGTATGGCCCAGATTAAAGCTGTGCCTTCCAACCTCAGGTCTGGATTAAAGACATGAGTCTTCCAGCCTCAAGTCTGTGATCAAAGGGATGTTGTCTTCCTTCCTCAAAATCTAGATCACAAGTGTGTCCTCCCTTCCTGGATTCTAATTCATTTCAGATATAGTCAAGTTGACAATCAGAAATAGCCATCGCAACGGGTTAGGGCACCACTGATGACCTGTTTCCCTGAAGAGGGTTGTAGCAAGTTAAGCAGCGCCCCTCCCATTAGCAAACTTCTTTCATACTGCTTGTAGTTCTTTCTTTTCATAATGAATTCTAATCAACTTACAAATTCTCAGGTATTAAGCCTGATAGTGGCAGCCAACAATAAAGTGAGCACAGGGTCACACAACAATATGGGAGGAAGAATGAGCTGCAATTAAGCCAACATAATTGCACATAAGCAACACCCCCCAAAGCAGGAGCAATAAATCTTTGGCACAAAGTAACAAGTGATCAGGAGATGAGAATATTGGAGCAGTACCGTAGAGCATTGTTGAAGCTTACAGTGAAGGAGATTCAACCCCACAAATAAACCTGTTCCCCTAAATGCATGACATTTTCTATTTAGCATGCACTCAATTCATTCCTGACTTTTATATTGCAAAATGTTAAAAGTCCTTTTACTACATGAATTGGGGTTCAGTTGTCAGGATAATAGCTTACCGACAATTTCCAAATCTGAAGCTCATCAGCATAGCATTCAAATGGACTCAAAACCAACCCTATGGATTAGTGTTTTCATCTCCACAGCTGATTGAATGCACATTTACCTTGAAATGATTTTAAAACCCACAATCACTACCAAACAGAGATATTCATACATTTAAGTATTGTCTTGCTGTATGCCACCTAGAAGTCTGTCATCTCACAGAAGAATGTGGCTGTGAGAGACTCTCAGGTCCATGCTAAAATGAACACAGTTATTACTTTCTGTGTCTTCCTGGTGGAGGGTCAAAGAGATCACTATCCACCAAGAGATAGAAAAAGAACACTGAAGCAGGAGAATTAGTTTTATTTAGAAATCATTGCTGTCTGCAGGGTTGATTTAAAATTAGCTGAGTGTATTTGGTAACACAGTAAGACAAGTTTTTATAGGCTGGATATATCACAGGGATTCTGTACTTTCATCATGGATTAAAGACTATGGGTTCAGTATCTGATGTGGAATACACATGCATGTGCTTGTGCATGTGCACACATGGCGTGCACACATACAGTAACGGATAAAGAGCAGAAGACTCAGAAACTTAGGGAGTTTATTTGGCTTCTGAACAATATCAGTCTCTTGCTTCTAGTTCTCCTGCTCCCAGCCTTTTTCCAAGGAATACATAGTCCTTTGTAAGGGTAGTTGTGGTCTTTACTAAGATTTGAGAAAATCAGGTCAGCTAATTTTCTAATACTGAGCTCTTCATTGTCTGTTGTTGGCAATAGGAAGGCACATAGAGATGACTCATCACAGGGAGAGAGGCCATACGCACTGCTACTGAATTGAAGTTGCTTTACAGAAATCATAGAGCCTGCTTTCCACCTACATCCTCTCATTTTCTTTTTTTTCCCTTCTTTTTCCTTGAAAACCTGCAAAACCAAACAAGTTCTCATTTCTCTGGAAAAGCATTTGTGTTAGACGCACATGGGGAGAACTTTTTACTCTGCTAGCCTTTGGAAACTGTGAAGGACGGGGTCTAAAAGGCAAATTCACTTCTCGTTCATTGATACACAATATGGAAGGAGCCAATCAGATTAGATAGAACCTTAACTTTCAGGTACGTCCTTAGATGAGACTGGGGAAAGATATATATGGAGGTGGACGATGAGAGAGAAATAATGGGAGATAGATAAGCAGGAAAGATGAGGGGATAGGAAGAGGCAGTAGAAACCAACAGTGAGCAAATCAAGAAAAAGGAAAGCTTCAAGCTATTTGACTGCTTTTGATTTTTTTTTTTGGTAAATGCTCAGTATTTTATGTTTTTATTTATATTTTGAGAAATTCATCCCATGTATTTTGATATTATTTTCACCCATTCCAATGAGGTGCTTCCCTATGCCCTCAATTCTCTTAATGTAAAAACAAAAGCAAAAGTACACAAAACCCCAGAAACACAGTCTATTCTGTATTGACCAATAGCAGAGAGCTCATGTTTCAAAAGTCCATTGTGTGTGTCTTTCAGAGCATGATTCTCTGTGTGGGTTGGGGAACGTTCTGACAGTTCAACTTAGCTTGCACTGTCCTCTATAGAGCAGATGATCAAGACATTGATCCTCTGGATTCCTGGAGTAACATATAATTCTGGACCTAGTGTTTGTCATACTTATAAAACTATTGACATGCATATGCAAGTGAATATATGCTTAATGTCAAAAAGATGACTTCAAAGCCTGTAGCAGTCATCTGAATGGAAATTAGGAGCTTCTGTCCTTTGCAGAAATGTATCAGGTATTTCTTAGAAATATTGTGTTTATTAATTGAATACATTTATTTTACTTTTACATAATTTTTTCTTAATTAAAAGGAAAATAAATATTATTTAAAGAAACAGAGTGAAAACAAAAACAAAAACAATCATTTTGATTCTTGATTCAAGTTCTGGCAAATACCCAGCTAGCAATAACTTGAAGATTTAATATTATTACATGCACAAAATATAAAGCCTCCTGCTCATCCAAGTGTATTTCAATCAAAGCTCTCTTTGGGAATCTTCCTACTGACAATACAATTTCATTCAAAATAAACAATAAGATGCAAAAACTACAGTAAGCAGTTTAGGAAATTGCATATCAAATATCTATCTGGAGCCTAGGGGTCTTGCGAGTAGTTTTGCCTACCAGGTCTCATTGCATATGCAGATTTAAATAATTCACTTGTTTAAGAGATCTCCTGGTCTCCATTCACTTAAATGCTTCAGCAGCAAGCTGCCTAGGAGTCATGCCAACAGTAAAAGGAAATAACGGTTCTTCCCGTTTGACAGAAATGAAGATAAGCATGCATATGATTTTACAGTAGACTCAGGTAACAATAGTCTACTCATTGAAAATCGGGTCTCCATATGTGTGACTGCAGAAACCCAGGTGTTCCCCTGAGAGATACAAACTTACTCACTGAATATTGGTGTAGGAATGGTTCTCTATTGGAGATATTGGGTACCCTGCCTCTTCAATTAACAGGTGCGAATCACAAACAGAGATGCCAGCTGAGTCCCAGGAGCAGTGAGAGCAAGCACAGTGACATGTCTTCTAAACATTGTCACTCTTTCCTCCTATAAGAATGCCACACAGGACATCACGTGTGATATGTACTTCTTCAGTGACCACAGAAGTCTGGTTCCCAGATTCCATGCAGACACTAGAGTCTTTCAGTGTCCTCAGCTCTTCCATAACAAGGCACAATGTTCGCATATAACATATAAAGATATACAAATATATAATTTAGGTCGGTTCACAGTTGTTTATAGGTCAAATTTCAATGCAGATATTATGTAGTTATTCTAGCAACTTCTTAAGGAAAAATGACAAGAAAAATGTCTGTGCCTGTGCATACAAAAGCTTTTTTATATTCTTATATTTTCAGGCTGCAATTGTGTGAATCTTTGGTAGCAGAACTAATAGATAAAATATACTTCCTTTCTCTCCCTTTTTTCTCTTTCTCTTGATATCTCTTTATCTTAATGCTGTGCATATGTGTGCACACAAAGAACCAGATAAATATATACACAATCATCTATAAATGTGGCTACATACTTTACAATGCCCATGTTGTTTAGACTTTGTTTAACTTGAATAAATTTCCAGTTCTCTCATGTTGCATGGATTTCTACTGATGATTTAGCCAATAATAGAATAATAAAATAAAAAGACAACAACAATAAACCAACCCAGATCTTGCATAAAAGAGGGAATTCACAAAATCGATATCTGCTGTGCAAGCTGTACTGTAACAACTATTCTGGGCTTCCCTCGTGGAGACTGTCTGATTATTAAAATGATCAAATCTTAACAAAGATCTATTCTTATTTCATTTTCAACTTTTAAAGAATTTTTTAGATTGTGCTTACATCAGAGTGGATATGAAAACACTTTTAAAATCTGTCTATTGCAGACAAAATCAGCTCTGAAATAGACCCTGAAGCATTGTGGATCATGAAAACTGACAGTAACGAGAGACCTGGCTGAATGTGTTCTCAAGCTTTGTAGACTGTAATGAACATTTAGCTTTTCTCTGTGAAATCTTAGTAGGTATTCCAAGACACTAACTTCATCAAGTTTATATGATATGACATGATAAGTTACTATACATGATGTGATAAGACATTATATATGTGTGCATACATAAATATCACTGTGCTCTGACCTTTAGCAGAATTCCCTCACTTGATGAGAGGAATGTAATATCTGTATGGAAAAGTTATTTGAACTCCAAAGATCGTTTTCCTTTTTTCCCAAGAAAGCAATTCACAGTCGGAACCTGGGTGACCCAGGTGGTTGAGAACAGTTTCCTAAGATGATGGGCTAAAGAGGGCAGATATTGATACGAACAGTAAGTTCAAATCTGGAGAAATCAGAACTGTCCACAGTCCTGCCACAAGATTATACTCATACAAGTGGTCTGTATAACTAGAGATTTAAAGCTTTCTTGCTCAGAATATTCAATATTTGAGATATTTTACAAGAAAGCATGTATTTAGTATTCTTAGTGTAGTTATGAGAAATATGATGTTTAGGTGGGTAGACCAGATAGGCAGAATGGACAAAGTGGTAGGGCCTGGATGTGAATATGCTGTTATGGGATTCATGAAGACAGCAGGCCACCCGGAGTTCAGGCAGAAGCTCATGGTGTGATACACTGGTACCAGAGTCGTACTTCTGGACAAACTTTCAATGCTATGGTATTTGGTTTGGAAATTCACTGATAGAGGTAAACAGATCTGAGGATAATGTTTACTCTGTTAAAGTTATTTTTTTCAGTATGTGACATCAATGATGGACAATCAAAGTAGTCAAAACTGAGTCTCACAAGGGGTATATGCCACCTAAATTGCATGACATCTTTCTAGAATCCACCCCCACCCCACCTCGGCCACACAGATATAAAATCTAAGAGCTGAAACCTCAAGGCTTCTCAGGGAATAAATATAGCTATTTAAAATAAGGAAAATAACATACTTTTCTCTGTCCTTGTTAACCATCAACCTATTCAAACTGTGTTCTTCATGACCTTCATCTAAATCAGACTAGTTAAGGAGGATAAAGCAGGAAGGAAAAGAAGTCTCTAACTCATATGCCTAAGACAATTCCCCAGATCATCTATGGCCTTTACTTTTGCAAATTACTCTTACCTTTGCTTGGGGTAAGTCAGTACACTGTGGTTGTTACTTGTGCATGAGATAAGGGACAATTTTAAGACACCCCATATATATGGACATCAATTCAGGTGTCCATAGGAAGGTTGTTGTGTGCTTTGGAGTCACCAAGAATATAGTGAAGCATTTACACTTGTTGCTCTGAAAAGGGCTAAGTATGACACATTAAACACATGGATACTTTAAAGCAATAGGACTATGAGGTGAGAGTGAGGGGGAGAAGTGGGCAGAATCTTGATGGAAACAGTGAGATTTGAATTGACACTCATTTATAAAAGCAACAAGATCCTTTAACATGTGGACACATTAGAACTTGTATATTCTTACATTTTATTTGACCTGTGTTGAGTGAAAGCCAGAATGTAAAATGTTTGTTAAAGCTAAGCAAAAAGTTGCCTTCCTCTTACACAGGTGTTAAACTCTGTGTACATACTAACAAAATTCTGAATATTTTGTGCTAGAGAGAGGACTCTGTAGTCAAAGATGTTTGCCACCAAACCTCATAATCTTAGCAAAACCCTGTGATTCATATAATGAAAAAGGAGACCCAACTCCTTCAAATTGTCCTCTAAGCATGCGCACATGCACACATACACATACACACACACACATACACACAAACACACACACACAAACACACATAAACCTTTACTGAAAATGAAAATAATCTAAATACATTGGTATGAAATGCTGCCCAGTGCCCTATCAAATAAAAGATCCTGTTGATGTCCCAGAAAAGTCCTTGTGGTTATCCACCTTGTGAAAATATAAATTCTGTTTTACCCTGAGGCCATACTTTTATCTAAGGTTCTCCCATGTCATGTTTCAATGCTCTCATTGAGTGTATGTCATAAATATTTGTGAAAAACAACTTTGATTCTCAGAGAAAATGTTGGAAGGATGATGAATTTACACTGCTTGCCATCCTACCCCATCATCTTGCTGTCCATGTCTGAGTGACGGCTACTGACCAGCTGTGCTGACTTGTGCTTTCCTGACACACCTGGAGTAAGAAGAGTCCAACCCACACCTGAGTAAGAAGGTCCAGGGAATCAGTATGAAAACCTCTCCTTTGGAGGAAGGTACACGTTCATCTTCAGCATGTGAGCTGCACACTCAATCCTGTCTCTGCAGTCTATAGGACTTTATTTAACAATGTGCTCTTTGACATTTTAACTAATCATAGGTATATACCAATGTGTCAGATCAGTTTAAAACAAATCGTTTCAGCCTGAATTACTCTAATGCATTTTTATCTTATACAGGGAAAAGAAGCTGATACTTGGTCTAAAGCTGAGCTGATATTTCATAGTATAAGAGACGTACTTTATTGTTGTTGGTTTTAGTTTTTGGTGTTATAGCGAACTCTAGCCGTTCCAGGCTAAAGAACTCATATTAAAATCACCATTCAAGATCTACTCTGGCCCTCTAGTCCTCATGGTAGAAGGAGCATGAAAAGTGGAGACATATCTGCTGCACTGCTCTGACGAAAGTTTTACCCACCGAAACAGCACTGGAAACGTCTTTGATGTGCCCCAGTTTCAGAGAATGCTCTCTTGTATTGTATAGACTTTCCTATCTGATATTGCATTTAGCAAAGAATGCAAATTCCAATTGATTGATTAAACCAATTTGGACTGGTTCACTTGCAGATGGCCCCAAGGGAAAAACATAAAAACAAACAAAAAGGAAAAAAAATAATCCCAGTTCATTCACATCAAGGGCCTGTAGATGTGCAACTAGGATGGCAATACTCTCTTCTGTCATTGCTCCTTTCCTTCGAGCTTACTTAAAGGCTGTCATTGTTTCCCCCCTCACAATTTGTAAACAGCACAGTATAACACAGGCAATTGTTCCTAGTAATTTGCTGTTTCAAGCCAGCATCTCAATGCTTTTCTCCTTGAGTCATTAATTACAGAAAAATGGAACATGATATCCTGCGGTCACCTCCCTTGAATCAACATAGTTGTCCCATCATTTAGGGAAAGGCTGAGCCTACTCCCAAGGGTGCTGAACTTTATGAGTTGCGAGCACACCCAGAATCATTCTTATTATTCATTTTCAGAATGAAATCAAGCACAAGGCTCATATGTCTGAATGTGTAGCAAATGAACCTGTAACTCGGTACTGTTTTCCAGTCTGAGGAAGCAAAGATGTTTTAGAGACATTTTTGTCCCTTGGTTATGAGACTTTTGGAGTAATGGACATTCAGAAACTGTGATTTCCGAAAGAATAACAGACTGAGAGGAAGAAAAGTTTGATGCCTGCTGCCAACCAGAAGGGGACTTACCTTCCAAAGGAGATTTCACACAACTCTGACAAATTTTCAGACCATATTGCTACAAAGATTGGAGTCTGGATAAAGATGGGATTGAGTGGGCAGGACTATGATTTGACCTGGATTGCTTAGATATGGATGTCCTCAGCCATCTTTGCATATTGTTACTTCAATTTTGTTTCTTGAGAACAGGCATGGAGGGATTGCTGGATATCTTTGTCCCTTTTCTCAATATGGCCACTTTGAGTATATGTCTTTTCTCTGCAGTTCATGATGAGTTTGGATATTCTAAATTGGCTTCTTAAAGACTGCTGAGGAAACCTGTTTTCTTGAGCACAGACAGTACAAAACACAGCATGTAGAAAAAGGAGAAAATAAACCTCAACAGAATTTGTACCATCAAAATGTTAATACAATGATTTTTGAACGTGACAATAACAAACAGCAAAACTTTCACATTAGCCACAGTTTTATTTCAACTTGTGTCAAATGGCATTGACTAACATTCGTTAATGTGTTTTAGGAATTGTTCTTAACATGTGGGTGTGTTTTTGGCAAAAAGATTAGTTATAACTTGATCTTATCTTTTTATATTCCCTACCTATTTTTAACTGTACCAACTGAAGACTGCTGCTAAGTTCATATCACTTCCTGAGATTATGAGAACCACTCCGCTATTTTCAAATACTCAAAGAGTTCACTCACCTATTGCAATAGATTTTTAACTTTATGTAAGTCGTATAATGGGTTGAGAGAGGTATTTTATTTCCCAAATTATGTACTTCAAAATTGTGTGGGCATGCTCAGGCTTCAGTTCTCTTTGGTCTTCATGATTGAAGTCCATTTTAAATATTTGCGAATGTTAGGTTTTAAATTATCTCTCCAAATGGAAAGTACAAATGGAAAACAGAAAAAAAAATGAAAATACATACTTCTCTGAGATAAACCCACTTACATTGTTTTGAACATTATGGCATGTGTTTGTAAAGTAAAAACTAAAAACACACCAACCAACAAACAGAAAACCACCATTAGAACAGAAAAAATATTAGTTCATTACTTCAAATGATGTGTTTAGTTACTAATAGACAGACACTAGCAGCTATTGCTATTCGGGGTGAGCATTCTTATACAAAGGACAAAAGTGGGTTAAATTTTAAGGCTACTCTCTGGGTCCTACTCTTGTTTTTTTTTTTTTTAAAAAACTCTAGCTTGAAGAGTGCTCATTTCTGTGTGTTTAACAGAATAGATAATATGACTTTATAAAAGTGACAGTCAATACATTACATATGCGTGTGTATAATACATACATACACATATTTATTTGCAATTCATATATTATAACATGAGTTATTTAAGAGTAATAACTTTGGCATTTTTCTTTGTATACTTAAAATCCACTTCAGAAGACAAGACTAATAGATGTCTAAAGGAAGGAGGCAATTGAATTTGCTCTAATCTGAGCAGAAAATCTCAAGAATTGATGTAAATTTCACTTAAAATGGGTAATCAAGTGGGAGAAACGCTTGCCTAATCACATGGAGATTGCGTGTTCTCTTCAAAAAGATTGTGATGCAGAGGATTATGGTATCTTTACTGTAGTAATGTACCTCACCAAGCTAAAGACCTGGTTACTGAAGTGATGAATTGATGCTTTCCTTCATTTTTCCAACAAATACTCATTACAAGCCTCCTACAGATGTAGTGTTGAGCTAGGCACCATGGGGGGTTCAGAGACAAATAAACTATGCCCCAGATTACTGATTTTCACAATCTGTAAATGAGACCCAAAGACCTATTTGAGGCAACAACAAATTTTAGCTCAAGGCAGAATATGGATGGTCAATTAGTCCTCAGGAAAAATGTTCTTGAGCAGAGAACTGCAGAGGACACAATATCTGAGTACAGGATCTTCCAATAAAGAATGAAAACCTAAGAACTTTAGGGATGGTTATGATGCATATATTTGTGCACACACACCTCTTTGAATGCAGAGAGAACCAGGCTATGAGAAACGACACTTTCCCCTTCAACCTGAGTAAATCACCATTAAAACAAAGGGTTCAGGCTCAAATTCAATCAATAACAACTAACTGATTAAGTTCTGGAAAAGTCTTATCACTACATTAGACTGTGAGGGTTCCTACTGAGGGACTAGGAGGTAGACAGACTCCATGGTAGTCAGACTCTTAGGGAGAGGGTCCATGGTTAGGTAATAAAGGTGACAAATATCTAAGATGAACTGCTTCTTTCTTGCCCTTCTGACATGAGACAACAGCCTGGTGGCTGAAAACAAAGGTGCTATTGACTTTTGTCCTCCACCAGCAGCTTTCTGCTTATGGACCAGCTCAAGTAGTTCGAGGCCAGATCAGCAGATGCCACAATAACATTTGTGGTCCAATCAGCTTTCCTATATTTCTTCAAATTGGCCAACCTCTCCCCCAAAAAGGAAGAAAGAAAAGCCCTTCAGAAGAGCTGATTGTTATCCTTTCTGTGTCTGCTCTGTAGAAGGTCTTTTCTCTGTGTGTTCGCTGTACATACATGTCTCCTCGTGTCTTCAATGCTGATTTTGTCTGCTACCATTTGTGGTATTTGAGATTGTTTCGTGAGTTCTTTTGCCTCTTAATTCTGTTACTGAGAGAGAAAAACTAAACAGGACAAGACCCCTAGACTATCAAAACCATATGAAATATCACTACCATATGAAATATACTACTGTGTGTGTGTGTACGTGTGTGTGTGTGGGCACGTGCACACACACACACACACACACACACACACACACACACACAGCACTAAGAGACCCCAGGTTTTGTGTTTCTCCCAACAATGTCAGAGAAACAAATGAACATCATCCCCCTGCAATAAAGAGAAAATGTAAAGATATATATGGAAGTTATTAAACATTGATGTGGGTGAACAGAGAAGAGATGAAATTTATTCTTTTCTGTTTGTTTGCTTCTGATGCTCACCTATCTAGCCTGGAGGTAAGGGAATGGGACTTTACAGATCCTTTTATATATAAATTCAAGGCAGGCTTCGGACGTTCTGAGGCTTCCTGAAGTCAAATACCAGTTTTTCAGGGTTCTCATTCTGCCACAGCCCAAAGTGTTAGGATTACAAAGGAGAGTTAGGACAAACTCATCTGAAGGAAGAAACTGAGGAACAAGAGAGCAACTCTTTTTGCAGAAGTACTTTGGTACCTTTTGAGTAAGTAATGGTACAGAGTGGTTCTTTTCTTCTGTTCCAAATGCCCAATTACCTAGTTCAGACACTTTGTACTTTTCTCTCAAACTGGTGACATGGTGTCAGGAGTTACGCCTCAGAGTGTCTTCTGAATGTTACCAAAGTTGAGAGGAAAGACTATTCATTTACAGCAAGAAGAGTCTTGTCTTTCTCAGAGAGCAAGACTTGAGACGTTGAAATTCCTTCTGCTGTTGAGTTTGTACTTAGTAGGTTCTCTCCTCAGGCATTGAATCTCAACAGAGAGGCTCAGGGAAACATGGAAATCTTGCATCATTTGTGTCTAAGGACAAAAGAACAGGACAGCAAACAGTAGTATGCAATTCATTGTGTCATTTTTACTTACCTAATAGGTATCTCCTGTTTTTATTCACTTTTTACTATTTGCTGTCTTTCAGTAACTAACAGTAGAGCCTCTGAATGACTAGCTATGAAATGGACAAACAAAATTTGGACCTTAACAGTTAATTGTGCCTGTCCTTTTAAGTTATTCATGTAAATTATAATGTAAAAGTTTAAATCGTTAATGAGTCAAGGATTGTATATTTCAAACACAGACATCACAAAACTTTGAAAGAGAATTTAAGAAAATCACTGAATTCCTTGACAAATGTTACTAAGCCTTAAGTGATTGGGTGAACAGCACACATTCCATTTGAGAGGATACCTGCATTCATAGCATCCATAGCCATGGAACACATTAGAAGAATTTGTTCACCAACCAATTTTTAGCTTAGAAGGCTCTATACCAGGCCAGGACCAAGAACAGAGATGCCACCCAGGGCGGTAAGAGTAGGTTTGCCTGAGTCACAATTGCCAATAGCTGGTCATAAAGAAATAAAAAACAAGCATAACTCTGTCAGTTTCAAAAAAGGTGGTTTTTACAAATTAATATCCAGCACAACCTAATTATTCTTGTTCTTTGATTATCTCTGTCTCTCTGTTTCTCTCTCTCTCTCTCTCTCTCTCTCTCTCTCTCTGTGTGTGTGTGTGTGTGTGTGTGTGTGTGTGTGTGTGTGTGAGAGAGAGAGAGAGAGAGAGAGAGAGAGAGAGAGAGAGAGAGAGAGAGAGAGAGATTTATGTGTTTCACTGAATTTCCATGGTGGAGGACACCTCTGTCAGGAGGAATTTAACTTGGACCTGTGCACATGTCTGTGTAACACTTATTCACTGCAGCTAGAAAGCCATCATCCTCTAATGATTAAGATATAGAAGAGACCTTTACAGCCTAAGGAGATTTTCAAGAAAATTCCCAGTATTTTGAAGTATCATTTTGATCTCCTTACATTTAAAGTTTCTGGCCAGCAATGTTCTGTTTCTTTTACTTTCTTTCTTTCTTTTTTTTTTTTCTTTTCCTGTTGATTTGGGAAAAATTTGAATCTCAGTTTGGTTCTCACTTTTTTTTCTCTTCTATGGAAAAGTGAGACCTAGGGAAAAGGAGAAAGCTGTGTAGTGTAGTGTGTGTGTGTGTGTGTGTGTGTGTATTCACAATTGGCTTTGAGATTTCAAGATTTGTTACATTGGTACTTTGATATATATTCTTCCAGTCAGCAGGAGACCCAAATGACCAGTTCAGGAAGGCTTTCAGCCCCAGGACATAACCTCATATGATTTAAATGATAATTCTTATGTCTCTTCCCTCTTCTTCCCAGAGAGTTCTGAAGTGTGTGGATGTGTACTTTGCACTCAGGGTGTTTTCTTTTGGCTACCTTCTCCTTTGCTGATGTTCCTTACTCATTTTCACTCATTTCTGGCATTTTACTTTTTAACATCCTTCAAATTTTCTCATTAAATTTACATTAGTGGCACTTCAGTGAAAGACAAATGTTGTCAGTATTAATGAAAATGGTGACCTAAAAAACGCAGAAGGAACACATTGAAGAGAAGTAAAGTGAACCCCAAGCCTTAATCTCATATCACAGTCAAGGTGAGCATGGGTCATCACTGTCACCCATCCTCCTTACCAAGTTCTCTTGCCTCTTGCTGGAGTATGACAGCCTCATCTCCTCCCCCCTGAGGGAGTTGAGTGTAACCATGATCAGGTTTTTGCAGGTGTGGATGGCAAGGAGATAACCGGGAAGTTTATTTAAGGACTGGTGCAGCGAGAGTGCCTCATGTTCAAGATGAAAGGCTCGGTCAGTTTATGTCTCAGCTGAGGACACATCTGGCAATATCTGTTCCAGACTGTCAATGATCCGTAAACAGCATTCCTCTCAAGTTTTTGAGATTTAGAGGCTGTTTGTTACACAGTGCATAATATGCCTGATTCCAAGGCCTAACTGGAAAAAATAAATAAATCATAAAATAAGGTGTTGGTATTCAGCAAAAGGAGTGTAGAGACTCATAAGAAAAATGAGAAGGGACTTTAAAATGTTGTCACTCTAAGGAAGATTTCCCCAAGAACATAAGAGATGATTATAACTAATCTTCTATTTTGGATGAATGCAGTAAGTGCTAATTCTTGTTGTCCACGCACATGGCACATTTAAAATCCAAAAATATACTTTGGAACACTTGTACATGCTATTGTAGCTAGCCAAGAGAAAAACACGTCCTGTCAAAAGTGTTTTCTCCCATAATTTGAAATCACTGCTATCTCCAATCTAAGGTATGTGTCAGCTGAAACAATATGGGAACTTGCTACCCTTTGGTGATTTAAGAGAGACAAGGTTCTTACTTTGTCTATTTCCACATTTTATCTGTTAAAGCCTTGCCTATCACTTAGATATTTGAAATTAAGTAGGAGTTAATGGTGACTTTCATCATAAGCAATGGCACATATACAAAAGCACACAATGATTGAATATTGCAAACCAATACCTGTTCAAATTGTTACTAAGCAATTTATTTTGGAAAGATGAGACCTGGCTTTAGACTATATATACATACGGGGAGAGGTGGCCTCTCACATCATATCCAGACTGAGAAAGTCTGAAAGCCTTGACTGATAAGGAATGCTAATAACAGAAAATCCTTGATGAGATTTGTGGAGGAAGACAATCCTTTATTGCCCAGAAGGAGGTATCAAGAACTGTGAAGGAGCTGTGATCTTACCCTAGTTAAAAGCAGACACATTTGTATGTTGTGACTCCATGAAGTCTGGTAGAAGCAGCGTCATTGCTGAGTAACAGACAAAACACTTAGACCTGAGGAGGTTACACAGCTACTTAAAACACATGCTGTGCTTTTCTTTTCCTTTTCATTTTTTTTTCAAGACAGGGTTTCTCTGTGTAGCTCTGACTCAAACTTAGAGATCCTCCTGCCTCTGCCTCCCCAGTGCTAGGATAAAATGTGTGTGTCCCCCAGTGTCTGCCTACATTTTACTTTTAAAGGACTCAAGTTCACTTACCAGTAGTCATGTCAGGTGACTCAAAACCACCTGTAACTCCAGTTGCAGAAGAACAAATCCTTCTCTAGGCTTAATAGGTACCTGTCCTCATGTGCAGCCACTTACATATATCCATATAATTAAAAAATTAAGTAAGTCTTGTTAAATCATCTCTTCACAGCAGCAGAGACACTAATAATCACTGTATGTCTTTGGCAGGATCCCTAAATCACAGTTTCACAGGAAAAGCCGAGAAAGGCATATGACTCCACCAAACATCATGGCTTGCAACTTAGCAGCATCCTTAGCTTCAGGAAGCCAAATATTTTATAAAGGACATTAAGCAAGTCAACCATGAGCTCCAGACAGAGACATTATCTTTATTGTACTAGACAGCAAACACTGAGTGCCCTTTGCCCTGGAGAAGAACATTATCTGCCGCTTCAAGGCAATATGCAATCTGCTTTTCCTGGAGTGAGACACAAACCCTAATTTCTAAAGCAAATTATACAAATGTCTTTGAAAACATAATCCAGGACAAAAGAGTCTGTGTCTTTGCTGATAACATAAGCAAAACTACATGGTATTTGTGCAGCTTCATCTCCCCAAAGCACACATTCATTTTGTTTGCACCGTCTTGAAATTTGGAACGTCTTCCTGTGAGTAAGCAAACTCTGCCAACGTGTTTAATCAATCTCAGAAAAAAAATATTAATTCAAAATTCAATCGATGCATTCCAGTAAGAACAAAAGTGTAAAAAGTAGTGTCTGACCTCAACAGTGTCTCCAGGGTCTTACTTTCAACCAGGGACAATGATCATCAACTACGGAAGTCTGTCTTATAAGATGAAGTGTTGAGGCCTATAGGTTCCTATACTGTCATTTCCAATTGGCACAGGGCACACTGTTGCCAAGCATAGTGCATTAAGGATCACCTCTTTGACCTTCAAGTAAGGGTTGGGTAGTAATCCTACCAAATTACTACATATAATAAAAGGATGTTAATACAGAGGCAGATGAACCCAACATGAAGTAACTCTTGATCACTTTGGATAAATCAGGGAGAAATTTTACCCTATTATTTCTGATGAGATCAACTCCATTTTATAGACAGCATTCACTGGGTACCAATGAACAAGTTAATAAGAGAGTGGTATCTACAGCAATTAGAGACAAATTCAGGCCCAAATCTGATTGTTTTCCAAACCACATTTGCTTACAAACTTACTAGGGATATACCAAGTAAAGAAGTTACAAATAGATCTACTAACTAAATTTTATAATTAAAATTTTTATTTTGTCATTGTTGCTAAAGTAACATAACATGAGTTCCTAGGTTTCTCTATTTCAGGAAGCATGTTCATACAATATTATGTCAGTCAAGATAGATGTTCTTTCATAGTGATGATAAGGAACTCTGATTAAAAGAAATAATCACCCACACTGACAATAATTGTGTCCTATCATTAGACATAAACTCTATTTTCTTAGGAAAAAGGGTTTCCGGTTTAAGACAAATATTTCTTTGAAGAAAGAGGTTCCAGGTAGACTTTGTTATCCATGATGTACAGATCAGGTGAAAACCTTGCCACTGTAATGAAAACTATTTCATACAAACTTGTTGTCAAACCTTCAACAGATCAGTTTTGAAAATAAGAGAATAAAAGAAGCAGGATCTAATATGTTAGACTTGAAAATGGAGGAAAGTCTTTCATTTTATTATTTTATATTATTAGTGGAAAAGACCCTAGTAAACCTGTAATATAAATACAAAAGGCAGCAAAGGAGACCCCTGGGAGAAGAGACAATGCAGAGATGTGATTCTGACTAAATCCTGGATTTACATAATAATACCCTTTCAGGATATAAAGTCATGCCCAGAGACTGCAGCCTGGAAGCACAGCTTTCACAATGATGGAGTGGACCATTAAAGCAGGCCCGCACTGGCTCCTTTTATTTTCAGAACAATGTTGACCCAAGTCCAATGAGATCCATCAACATCCCATCTCTGCTGACTCATTTGGCTGCAAAAAGAGATGCACAAATCAATTCCAATAGAAAAACCAAGAAGGCTCACAAAATAAAGGTAAATTGAAAGAGAGACCACTTTGGATTTCCAGTATATAATAATAAACAATATATAGGTAAATAAATGAATATAAAAATAACTGTGCAAACAAACAAAACCAAAGGAGGGGGATGGTGGGTCAAAAAAAAACAAAAACAAAAACAAAAACCAAACAGGCCTTTGAAAGACTTTTGGAAAGTGTTTTTCTTTAGGAAGAAGGTATTTTCAACCCAGAATAACTAAACCAGGTAACATAAACAGAGGATATAACTTTCTGGCCCCGAGAATGGTGAGTGAGTGGTTGTGAAATTGTGAAGCCTGCAAATGGTTTCCAGACCATTGCATGTGTGCCTGGCTACTGTATCAAGCATACGCAGCCAAGATTCCCTATTGCAGAAGCTGAAGCTAGGCCCTGAGAGCTCAGCTGTCAGCCACCATGGACAGCAGACAGGAAAAGCTGTGTAGATGGATAGGTTCGTATTTGTTGTTGCCGTTATATTATAAAATGGAATTGCGGCTAACTCAGTTGTGAGCCACTCACCCTTTCTGCCTTCTTTATTTTAATTTATTTATCTTGTTTGGTCATTAGTTCTGTCTATATTTTATGTTTATTATTCTGTATTGCACCTCTGACATTTCAGTTTGGAGGTGATTGTTTACCATATGCATTGATTCTTTCAAGCCCTCAAATATGCCCAATCAATGCTAACAAGATAGTAACCACGAATAGTCATTATTTGGCTATTTTGTGACATATGCTTTCTCTCATTTTAATGTATTCTTATGTCTCCATTTTCCTGGAGAAGCCCTCATATTCCTTTCAAATCTTTACTCATTAACACTATACATGCAAAGCCCTGCACATCTTTGAACAGAATAAACAGAGAATATCTTGGGTGATTTAAATCTCCCTTTCTCTCTCTCTCTCTCTCTCTCTCTCTCTCTCTCTCTCTCTCTCTCTCTCTCCCCCCCATATCTTTTGAAAATGCACACTTTGCTTTTCTCATCCCCATATTTTGAACTTTCAGGAGAAAACACTATGACTAGCATAGGTTCTCTTATCTGCCTTTATTATAGATGAGTGAACCTTTTCAGGACAAATTTCTTTCCACAGTTCCTAGAAAGGTGGGAACAAAAGGAACTTACAGTCGATATTTTAGGTCCTATGTATTGTCCTCTTCTATTGTAGTTTTTGCTGCTAGTCTGTCTACTTCTTGCTCCAGAAGCTTCCACATAGCCTTTTATTGGGTCTGAACAAAAGAAAATTTTAGATGTTGAGGACTTGGTTGACAGGGTATTTGCCAAGCCTCAGGAAGCTTATGCTTCAATTCGAAGGGAGAAAAAAAAAATCTAGAATACAGAAGTTCAGTGGCCTGGCCACAATCCTTCTTCTGTTTTGCCTCATATAACCAATGTTGCTCTTTCTACCATAGCTTCATAACCAGGAAGTCTGTGGAAAAGGGACACTCCAATATTTACATAAATTGCAAAAATTGTAAAAATATATACACTCTATCCTTTCTTCCACTGTATAATATTGCTATAACCTAAAAATGATTAAATGATATCTAATATAACGTACTATAATATAATTAATTCAATATAGAACAACCTGATCTGATATGAGCATTGCATGACTAAACTTTCATTAGAAGACATGAAACTCGCTCTGTCTCATGATAATCTAAATTACAGTTTTACACACTTGTGTCAAATTGTTCATTCATACCGGCCCATAAAAGACATGTGCCTGGCTTCTGTAGTGCTGTAGGTGCTGACTAGACCCCCAGGTAGAAGACATCCCACCTATCCTGGTCTCTCATATTATATATGCTTGCACTCTTTTAATAGACACAAGTGAAAATAAAGGAGGAAGAGAAAAGACATATTTCTCTGCAGACTCATGGGAGATGACAACCATTTTGTTGGTGGATTAACTCGGACACAATTAAGCCATTATCCAAAGTAAGCCTTACTTTGCAATGTTTTACTACATCCTATTTCACAGGGCCAAAATACCATAATATTTTTTAAGGAAACGATAAACCCCAAATTAGAACACAACTGAGCATATTAACAGTCTAGATTAACTTTGTTAGATGTCTAGTCAAGGGAATGGAGTATTCAACCTTTCAATAAATACACACAATAAAGATAGCGCATGCTTACTATCAGGTTGCTGGACTGTAGCAGTAAATGAACTGAATAAAATTTGATGGCTTTCTAACATGCTGAGAGCTTTGCAGCTTCTTCTGCCTTGTCGCTCAACAACATTTTGCAGTCTGCTATCGGTGAAACTAATAGTGCAGATGAAAATTTCATGAAAAATATGGAATCTGCATTGGTTTTATATTATGTCGGTAAAATAGATGAAGATTATATTTTGGCATTAACAGCTAATGGTGGGAAAAGGGGTAGGGACTGGTTGCTCATTTTGAGCCTTGGATTTGATGCTTTTTAGAGACTTGACTGTAATTATGATATTTGAATGTCATTATCATTAAACTGATGAAATATTTAAAAAGAAGGTGAATAAAGCAAAGAGTTCCTCTGTGTGCTCATGCATTTTAGTTGTATTTTGCCAGAGAGACAAGGCACTTCTTGCAGACTGCAGGATAAATCACACGATGGAGCAGACATGTTGTGTTAGTGTTTCTCAGCAAGGTCAAAGTTTCCTAGAATAGAACAGTTAAAAGGTAGCAACAAAGGAACTGGGGAGAGGAAATGTGGAATAATGAATCACATTGCAAATGCTGATAGAAATTGTCCCTACTCTTTGAAATAAATTGTTTTGTGTCTTCTGTTTGAGTTGCTATAATGACCTCTTTATCAATGTAGTTGCCTCCCACCTTGATTGCTTTCATTGAAGGATTTTGATAAGAGGAATATAATTTGAAAAAGAAAATGCTGTTAGGATGATATCATGTGTATGAGAAAAAATATTCAGTTTAAGAGACAAACAACATTGCTTGCAAATATTTTCCTTGAACCAAACAACAAGTTAATGGACAACCTTTATTTTCTCATTTCTCTCTTCCACCTTGTTTGCTTGCTTCTGTGATCTCATCCCTTAAATGCTTGTAAAATAGTTTTCTTTCTAAATCTGTTTAATAACTAATATTTTGTTGGCTTGTTTTAGATTGAACATATGTCCCTAACTCTAAATTGTCTATTTCCAGGGGTCTTTCATATGGGTTTTAATTGGTGCCTATTAATTTTACTAAGGAAGCATGATCTTGAGCTGCAAGAAGGTGCAACCTAATGCAGCTTTTTATCTTTGGAAGCTTAGTTAGCAGAATACCTCCCTGCAAACATGTTCTTTAAAGTTCACATAAATGCTTCTTAATCTTGCAGATTTTGGTGTTCTTTCATAATTAGCAATATTGAGACATTTATTCTGTATGATTTGAATCTCTTTACTTGATCATGACCGTTCCTGCCTTTCTGAAGAACTGATAACAGTCCACAGTTTCAGTAATATGATTTCTCCTATCTGCCCTTATTGTTATAGTCAACTTCTTGGTCAGAGATTAAAGGAATTATAAATAGGGACTCTATTTTTACTCAGGATCCCGAAGAAAGTAAATGCACTGCTACATGCTTTGGGTGCAGTTTGAGTGTGTGATTTTTTGGAGAGGTTGGTAATAATTTTCTTTTAGCTTTGTACTATCATAGCTTGGATTATCCAGGGCTAATAACCTGGAATGGATGAGTATCCAGTTTAACATAGCTCATTTGCATGTAATAAACTGTCTTCTTCATGTTTTTTTGAAAATGATCTCAAAGGAAGGAAACACTCAGTAAGTAGCCTTGTCAACATACAACTAAGAGAGTGAAGTTTTAAGCCAAACTGGTTTCTTTTATTGGTCCTTTTGGACTTATTTTCCTCTTGGGTTTTACCCTTAAATATCAGGGTATCTCTTTCTTATCTTAAGGAAATGTTATTAAAAACTTTCATTCTTCATATCAAAGTACATCAATTTCTACTTTATCCCTTAAATTGTTGACTGGTACTCATACCTTGAGCTGAAGTTCATCTTTCCAGTGTGTCAAATGCCTTTTGTACTCACTTTCCCTCAGACACACACATTCTGGCACACATACACTTTCATAATAAAATAACCTCAGGGACCAGTGAGGTTATTAATTTGTTCAGGGTTATTTGAATTGAAAACATTACGTTTGGTTTTCTCCAGTAGTATTTACATTTTTACTGTTTGTTTAATTATAAAGAAATGACTTACACATTTCACTCTTGTGTGGTTATTTTTGCACTTGTACTTACATTAGGTAACCTTGACTAGTGTTTAGAAGAATAGAATTGCAAAACTAATACTATTTTAATTCCTTATCTCTGAACAGTCATAGTGCTCCCTCCTTAGACTCAATTGACACATCCTTTTCTGTCTTTATTTTAAATTACGAAAGACATCAAATCTTCAACATGGTCATGGAAGCTATAAGGGCATACTCTGTCCACTTTTTCTAGAGTTGTCATTATCTACCCAACATGTCTAACTGGAAGCATTTATGTTTTCCAAGAAATAACATATTGATAGTAAATAGATTCCAATTATTCAGTTTGAGCCCACTTTTTTTCTGGCCAAGTTTACAGGAAGAAATCATGTTGCTATGTCTTTAAGTTCTGGGGAGGGTGTACTCTATCTAACAGGAAAGGGGTCAAATAAATCCCAGATTGGCATTTGCCTTGAAAAAGCTAGACAAAGAGGAGGGATTTGGACAGGGACTTGGACTTGACATCTGGAGCATTTCTAAATCACAAAAAGAACAGTAATTCTGTGGGATTTCATCCATCGATATTTACAAGATTTCCATGAAATGCTTAGAACTGAGACACCATGTTGAACAAGTCAAATGTGGCTGAAATTCACCTGGGGATGAATGCTGCAGGTATTAAATTATCTATGGGCTCTAGTCAAGCAACTCAATACTCAATCTGCTCAAAGCTCAAAGAAATAAAAATCACAAAAGGAATTCCAGTTTGAAAGAATATTTTCTTTTTAATTTCTGACGTACAATGGCAGGCCACCTGACATCCTGTCACAACGGCTTAACTCCCTGCCTGCACCAGGCCTGTTGTGCCATATCAGTGGGGGAAATGTACAAAGAGATGTGGTCCTCAATCAGATTGCCCTGGTATCAGTCTGGACAGCAAGCAGTCATTCCCAATTGAGCAGGCAGATGGAGACCGAGCAGATTAATAAGTGGATCTTCTTTATCTGAAGAGCTGGCAGGCATCATGGTTCACCAGGCACCTGAGTTATATTTTTAAATAGGTCAGCACATCGAGCGTTTACAAAGGGAAAATGGAGTTAGCGGGAAGATTGGCATCAGTGGGGAGTACAATGTGGGGGGTGGAGCTCAAAGTGGGCTTTGATAGAGTCTGAGGGTTTGGACAGTTGTGAATGGAAAATAAAGAATACTTTTCCTTGCTTTGCCATCTTGCTTGAAGAAAATAGAATGAAGCATGAAAAGCACAGAAAACAGATCAGGACAATGTCCTGGCTCCTGGGTTTGCACTTGCAGTTTTAAAAATGTCCAGCATCATCACTACCACTACTAAGCAAACATCAGTATAAGATCAAAACACAGAGAGTTTCTTTGTTTGATTATTTGCTTTTGTTGCTTACCTGCCATAAGACACATTAGAAATTGTGTTGCAAGAATAAGAATTCTTCAAAGCAACAAAATAATACATGTCTAAATTTTGCATGTTAATAATCATATTCATGGGTGTCTGCATCTGTATGCAAAACTTTCTACATTATCTTAAAATCAGGCTCAGAAAAATAGAGAAATTTATTTTAAACAAAGGAAACAGACAAAATATACCAAAATCCTTCCTGGATATCGTCGATTTTAATATTTTCTAACTGCTGGTTCTACTTAGCTTAATGTAAAATATGCAATTTATTTACAATAATACACAAGATGTCTAACATCCCACAATATCTTGTGAACACAGATACACATATTATAGTCAACTGTGTGATTTACGGTTTATATGTTAAATATTAACCTGTCCATGAGAAATCTTTAATCACTAAAAACAAAACAAAAATCAGAGAGAAACCTTATCACTACTATTTCCAGATGAAGGATTCCCAGACTTGGGCTATAGAGAAAGTAAAATGGAGTCCTTAACTGGAGTAATAGGGCTGCTCATTTCAGATGCACCATTTCCAAATCCCCACCCTGGCTGAGCAACAGAAATGAGGGTTTTTTATTTAACCACTGGTCCATACAGGAGTGGAACATGTGAAATGAAAAGCAGTAAAATGTTCAAATTTTGTAAAGGAGAAATCTCTCCTTCCTTTTCTCTCCTGGTAATAGGAACGGGTTCTTGGGACTCTGCCATGTAACCCAGATTGAATAAGGCAAGAGCGAGTGACTCTCACACACAGAGTTTGCCTTAACACTTGATTTGACAGCTGGAAGTCAAACTTCATTTGCTTGTGTTGTTTCCAAGGGTAAATTATTAAAAAAAAAAGGCATTTGAAGAGAATAATTTGGGGACCTCTGGGGAGAAGAATGTATTGATTGGGAAGAAATGTATGAGTCTAAAGAGCAAATTTCTTGTCAAATGAGACTCAGGAAAATTATGCAGCAAAGGAGAGGTGATGTAACAACAAATACTTAATTTGGAGAGGATTTTATACTGTTTCCAAGTTCCTGAATCCTCAGAGGGTGTCTGAGATTTTTCCCAGGTTTAAATTGTTTTTTTTTTTGTTTCTTTGTTTGGTTTTTTTTTCTTTCTTTCTTTCTCTCTCTCTCTCTCTCTCTCTCTCTCTCTCTCTCTCTCTCTCTCTCTCTCTCTCTTTCTGTGTGTGTGTGTGTGTGTGTGTGTGTAAACAGGTGATTGGTATTGCTTATGGTATCAAAGAATTCTGAACTCCCTATAAGCCACTGGAGAAATTGAAGAAATCTCAGAAAGTAGCAAAAAGAGTGGCAAAGATTCTTTCAGTGGTCTTCCATCCTAGAAAGGAAATACTGGCCACTGAAATTTCAATGGTTGTGGAGCACCAGAGAGAAAGAGTAGGTCTTGGATGTGTGACAGATGCACAGACCATCATTACAAGTTTGTTGACTGTGGTTTCTATCCCACCAGGTCCCACATCTGTTGAGTCACAAATAAACACACAGAGGCCTACATTAATTATAAATTGATTGGCCTATTAGCTCAGGCTTCTTATTAACTCTTATAACTTATATTAGTCCATAATTTTTGTCTGTGTTAGCCACGTGGCTTGGTACCTTTTTTGGCAAGGCAGTTACATCTTGCTTCCTCTGTGTCTGGATGACAACTGCAGACTGAGTCTTTTCTCTTTCCAGAATTTTCCTGTTCTCCCTGCCTCTACTTCCTGCCTAGTTGCCCTGTCTACACTTCCTTCCTAACAATTGGCCAATCAGCATTTTATTAAACAAGTACAAGAAACACATCTTTACAGAGTAAAGTCATTATCCCACAGTACATTGGTTCTGAGAAAGCTTTGGAAGAACATTAAACCTCAGAGTTATACTCATGGATATGTGGTTCAGATGAAAAATGTGAGCATCTTTGCTCCAGTGCTTTGAATGCCTTGAGATATCTGTGGTGTTTTCATTCTTTTATCTCCCTACCCTAGTTACTTTTCAATTACTGTGAGCAAACTTCCTGATAGAGAGCATATAATGGAATCAAGGTTTATCTCAGCTCATGCTTTCCAAGATATCTTCTTCCATCATCATTGGGAAAACATGAATGGCAGTTCAGTCTATCTTAATGTCTTACACAGACATTCAGCAGGAATGACTGCACCTGAGCCAAGACTGTGTCTAGCCTGGGCTAACTGGGTTTTCCTGTACCAGGAAACAGACAGTCATTGAGCAGAGTGCAGTTTATCCTTTAAAGTTCCACTCTTAGGGACCTCCGCCTATCAACTGCGTATATCTCTTAACATCGACATAGGTCACCCGGCAAAAAACACACGGACCTCTGGAGAATGTTCCAGATTTGCATCATATCACACGTCCTTCTTTTATATACAATAATTTAGGTACACACATTAAAAATTAATAATTGTTGTGTGTTTCTAGGAACCAGAGGAAAAAAAGGCATAAACTCCATGTGCTATAGATTAAGAAAGTATCTCTCAATCCTAATGTTGCATAAGTTAATAGACGAGCAGAACAAGTGTGGGGGGGGGGTTTGTGGGGCTGTGGCTCTCTATCTTGATTTCAGTAGAAAAGGAGGGATGAAATAATAATTTGAAATTTAAAAAGAAATAGAAGACTGTATTTAATGATACAAGTCCTCTACATGAAGATTCTAGGGGTAATATAGAATCTGGCACAATAAAAGAGGTGTCAGAAGATTGTTTGAATGATTGCTTGAAGCATTTGTCCAAAGATGCCCACTGAAAATGATTTGGAGTTGCCTAATATCCCTTAGCTTAGTGTAGATTAAAGGGGATATTTTTTAATTATTTGAACTTTTTCAATTATTTTACATCTCAATATCCTTTCCCTTCTCTCCTCCCATCGCCCCTCCCGTCTCCTTTCTATTCCCTCCCTACATTCACAGCTCCTCTATCTGCATTCAGAAAGGAGCAGGCCTTCCATGCAAGTCAACAAAGCACAGTTTTTATGCTTCTGGTTGTTTTATGTCCCACACCCTTATAATCTACTCCCATACTTATCCCTGTATTTCTTCATGAATGAAATAGCAAATTCATGAAGGTCTTTAGCAGTGTAGCCCACCTTCTCATAGAATAACTTTTGGTTTCCTCTTTAGGAGCCAGCTTAGCCTTAAGTCCTATTATAGGACCACAGTTAACTATTGGTGGGTCCTGAGGAAAATCAGTATTGTGTTGCCTGGCATTTCCTTAAAAAAAAAAAAAAGCACTATGGCTTAAGAAAGCAATCAAGAATGAATTTCCTCAGTCAAACATGGAAAAGACAATATTTCAAGGGGTAGAGAAGTGAATACAATTTCTGTTGAGGGTGGAGGGACTACTTCCTCGGGTGAGATAAACCCTTGAGATTCTGAAGGCTCAAAGTTCTCTGCTTTGGTAGTCTTCCTACACATGCCCATCCCAAGTTACAGGACACCTTCCTTTACCAATTGATGCCCTTACTTTAACTACTGGCACCCTCTAAGGCTGGGACTTGAATTTCTGCTGTAATTCAATCAACATTATAATAGGGGATTTGGGTTGATTTACTGCAACTTGAGCTCTGTGGCTGCTGGAGAGAAGATTCTCTTCTGTGACACATTTACAAACCTTTAGATTGTTTATTTTAATCTGGAACCTGATAATTTTATCGCTAATTTTGTTTTTGTCTTTCACTGTATTCTGAGATGCCTAAATTTGGTTATTTTTTTAAATCACATAGTGTATTCCTTTCTTTTGTTAATTTAAGTTATAAGGGCAACTATTTGGGAACAAGCCTAAGCTAAAGGCCAAGGTTTCATAATTAAAATCAAAAAGAAAAGAAAAAGTAAGAGTCTCAGCTACCCTAACATCATTCCTTTATTTATTGTAGTCTTAATATTTTTATATCAGTGTATGAAATAGTATGATCCATAAGATGGGAATAGAGAAACGAGTAACCTACTATCCCATAACACATAAGAAAAAATGTTATAAATGATTGAGGTTTTTTTTTTTTTTTTTTTTTTTTAAGAGCTAGCTCAAGGAGGAATGCTTCTCTAAATTCTTCTTAAAACACCCCAGGTTACAGTTACAGTAAGATGTTCCTATAGCTTCAAGGAGAACATCATCGTACAACTTAGATAGACTTGCCTTATGATTAGGGGAGTGCATCAGGATACACTGGATCTTGAACTCGAAGCCATGTTGCTTGTTTCTTTTCCATGTGTCCTCTTTTACTTTTCCCATGGTTCAGTTTCTCTTCACCTTTCTAAACACGTGATTCCCAGTGGCACAATAGATCTTTCTCCTCTGAAAAGTACTCAAAACTGTCTCCAGTGTCTCTACACATAGTAAGGTAAAATTATAACAAACCTAAAGCAAGCTTCAAAAGAATCTTCTTTAACACAGGCCTTAGCGCACCTTTTTCTACTGCCAGCTGCAATGAAGGAATACACCGGATGAGCTGGCCAGCTCAAGACATAAATTGTGGTTGGCACTGACGCCCAGGGAAAGCATGCACACATGAGGGATATAAACCCCAGAATGTTTTCTGAGAGAATTCCTAGATATTGTTCTTATTTTGCTTGTCTGTGGTAAAAATCCCTCCACTTATGAAGAGATACATCCACTTCCTTTTGAGTTTTCCTTTCCTTATTGTTTTTCATGGCCCTTCTTGTCCCATTCATGATATGAATTCAATGAGCTGATTTTGATTATCCCAGCAGTTATTAGATGAGAGGAATCAAATTTCGAAAAGACTTCTTAGCTTTCTCTCTAAATGTGGTGTTTATATTTTATGCTTAACTTTAAGGAACACTTTAAGTTCTCTCTCTCTGTGTCTCTTTCTTTTTCTCTCTCTCTATATATGTGTGCTTATGTGTGTGTGAACATATGAAGCATATTTTCTGTTCTTATAAATTTATAGGCAGTGATTTACATATATTTTTCTCTTCAGTTATTAGATTAATAACCAGAATGAGTAATGTCAGCTCATTGTCTATTGCTAACTGTTATGAATGTGGCTCCATTATCCAAAAGTCATTGTCAAAGTTGGCTTTCTGGTTGCCTTTTTCACTTACACATTTCCTAATTATTTTGTCAATATTATCTGATTCAATAATCATCAAGAAGTTGATATGTTTACCAGAGTTTAGAGTACTAAAAATTAAGACTGGAAGAGAAATTTATCTCTAAGAAACATAGAGAAAGATATCATGGTATGATTAGAATAATTTCGGTAGAAAAAAATTGGACAAAGATGTAAGTATGAGAGCTTGCATAAGGCCCTGCCTGGGCCTTAGCCAGAAGTGGTAGTAGCCTTCTATACTTTAATAACTACAGACCTTCACCCTTTTCCCAGAATAGAAGAACACTTCTTATTTTTCTATGCTATCTCTTGATAAATGTTTCTGTTTTCAACAACTTGGTCTGTAGAGTGGCCAACATTAATAGTTCATTTGTTTAAACTAACAGACTGTGGTCAACAGATTCTCTGGGGGAAAAGAGTCAGCCAAACAGGTCCAAAGCAGCATCATTTAAGAACACAATCAGTTCTTTATCTTTTTCATAAAGTTCACATATGCATGCATTAATCATCATGGGCTGGCCCTGGGTAGGAAGTTCTTACCTAAGCAACTTCCCCTATACAATATATCTCTCCTGTTTAATGGGCTCGGCGGCTTAGATTTTATTGTGTGCTCACTCATCTGTTGTTTTATGAGCCAGCCTGTGTCTTTGTGATGAACTGATTAAGCTACTGGTTTCAGAGATAAATTCATAGGCAAGCCAACATCCCTTACACATATCCCTAAGGACCTTGACCTCTTAAGTTCCTCTTCTCTGGAGAGTTGACCTTGGGTGTACAGCAGCTTTTGGAAGAACTATATCCTGATTTTCACACCTGAAAGAATTTACTAAACTTGCTGATGAGGAAAACAAGGAAAAACCCTATGGTATGTCCCTATATGAGAGGAGTTGTGTATTTTAGAAAAATGTGTATAGTGACCAGGCAGTGCCCTAAAGAATAGAAACTGGTCTTGTGAAAAGGAGGGTAGAGCTAAGGAAGAACTCAACAGTATTCAAAAGTGAGTGGCACAAGGGACTCAAGGTCAAGTTGGGAGCTAAGTCAATGGAAATATTTCAGAAGGCGCTGGCTGGGGCTTTGTGAAGAGCTTTAAACCAGATTCCATATTTGTTTCTAAGCTTGGACTAGATGACATTTCATGAGGAACCCACAGGTTTAAGCCTTGTGTGGCATCAAGTCCTCTTTTCTTTTCTGATCCACCTACTGACACAGGTTTATTGCTTATTCTCCCCTTCTTTACTTCTCTTTTCTTCCTTCGATTTTAAATTATTTTCTTTGCTTCTGCTTGTGCTTTATTGGTTTTACTTACAAATTGCCATAAGCCTATCAGTGCAATGATAACCTGTGGTCTTATGTTTGAGTATGACCATAGCTTCAAATATATCCAGCAGGAAACAATGAGATGTAGACCTAATCTTCACACAGAACTCTGACCTCAGAACCATAAGTATTGATTTCACTTTTTCAACTGAGTGGCTGACATGTATTCAAAAAATTTTAAGCTTTTCCTTACTAAAAATCTAAACACTTTTAACTACTTTGCTTCAATGTTAGAAGATAATTTATATACATATGTGGTATATTCTTCAAATGGTATGTGGAAAATGACCATGCCCTTCTCCATTCATCCAAATGGCTAGGCTGAATTCAGTTTTAAAGCCATATGGAAAACACTATAGAATCTTTCCATGCTTTTAAGACAAATATGTTAGCTAAACAAAATCTCCTATTTTCTACATTTAATTGAATTCAGGTTTCACTGACTACACAAAGAGATTTTTTTCTTCCAAAGATTCTCCTGTGTTTACAGATTACAATTAAATCACTCTCAGCCTTCACTTCTCTAAATTCAATCAGAGCTCCCATCTCCTTTTCAGCCCTGTTTTATGCCAGGTCTTTAAAGATTTATGTTTTGTACTGCTAAATTCTTACTGCAAAGTCTTTCTACCTGGAATCTGGATGATTTCTTTGCATGTTGAGCCCTGCTAAGATTGATGCATATCATCAGCTCTATTTTGAAAGTTGAGGAAGAAGTTAAAGAAGAATTAGGCCTGTCACCATTAATAGACTGTGAACCATGGCTGAGATTAGAAGGCAGGAGCTCATACCACGAATAATAGCAAGAAGAACGGGAGCTCCATCACTCACCAGTCACCTAACAGGTTGCCCTCCAATATCATCTTTATTTTATAGCACCATATCTCTTACCCTGGGGATCCCTGTAAAATGGATGGGAAGATCAGCTGAGTCGTGATGGATGAAACCATGTTGATTGCCTCTTTGGCAGGACAGAAGACTCTGCATGCTAAACCTTACCCTTTTCATTTCAGGTAACAGGAAGGCCACCTGCTGATGTCTTCCCCATCTCCTAGGTTCCTGTAGTTGTATAATCTCCTTTTGATTGTGGCTACAACCTGTGACTTTCTTTTAACCAGAAGAATATATCAAAGATGATAGGATGTCACTCCCATGATTATGTTGTATTATATATACTTGATCTTTCTAGCTGAGTTGCTTTTTCTCGTCTATCAGCCTGAAACAGCAAGCTGCTGTTATTGAACTGCCTATAGGGAACAGTCCATGGCTGGGAGCTGAGAAGTTTGAGAATAATCCCCAGGAGGCTGGCAGAGGGTAGAATGGGCTCACTGATATTCAGCAACAAGGACAAGAATTCTGCCAGTGACTGATTGATCTTGGAGGGAATTTACCTCTAGCTGAGTTTCCAGACGAAAATAGAGCATGGTCAAAAGATATATTGATTCTGACTCTGTGCAACCAGCTCAGAGAACTCATATAGATCACACCATTGACAATAAGGGCATAGAGTAAGGGAATAATTTTGAATGTGAAAGGCTCTTATATTTGGATGCACTGTCCCTGGTTGGTGGAACAATCTAGGAAGGATTAGTTAGGTGTGGCCCTTTTTAGAGAAGGTGTGTAACTGGGATAGACTTTGAACTTTCAAAAGCCTGTGATATTCCTAATTAACTTTTCTCTGTCCCCCCTCCTTGCTGCCACATTCAAAAACTGTAAACTCCAACAGTTTTTTTTATGAGCTGCCTTGGTCATGATGTCACAGAAATAAAAAAAATTAAAACATGGGCATTTTATGAGGTTAGGAAAGTTATGGCTTTTTTCACATGTCACAAAAAATCAACATATACTTTTTTCTATGTCTAAATAACGCAATTGTTGAATATCATGAAGAATTACCCCAGTAAACTCAAGAAAGGGCCTTAGCTTGGAGCTATGAAACTGATGATAAGCTGCTGGGTTTTGTTTTGTTTTTCTTTACTTTACTTTAATACCAACAGAAATGCCTCAAGGAAAATTAAAAGAAATCTGTGCTAATATTATCTGTTGTTTTTTTTTCTTCTCTGCTTTCATATTCAACAGGAAGATGTCCTGTGCATCTGGAGACATGGAGGTGCACAAAAAGAAACCGACAAAACCCCATTCATTGCAAAGGAGCTATAACTTTTGTTATATTTTAAATATTAAAATATAAAATATTGTTACATTTTTACCAAGAATTTTCCCTACTTTTCAGACAACTGTTTGCAGAACACTATAAATGTGTAAACTTCAAGCATGAGAAAGAAAAACTGAAAGATGAAAAGGGACAAAGGAGAAAAAATAAAGGGTGAAGAGAAGGGAAGGGAAGAAAGACAGAGAGTCAGAATTATACTGTTAGTTTTATGTTTCAGGTATTATCACATGTTTAATTTACAAAATGGGCAACAAAATAGATATAAGATTTAGCACAGGGTTAAAGTATTTTCTAACATGCACACAACCCTTGAGATAGACATAGATGTACATGGATATATGTGTACATACATATTATAGGACATGGAGTATGAAGCAATTCTATTGCATTTGAGTGCACATGCATACACATTGCTTGCACAAATGACTATTTTCTACCAGGTATGAATACAACTTTAATCCCATCACTGGGGAACTGAAGTAGAAGGAATGACAGGGAACAGCCTGTAGGGAGGAATATGGGATTATGACACCTACACTAACTCTCTTCCCTATAGACTGATCTCACATAATATACTAGACCACTGATCTCCAAGGTCATCAGGGACATAGTCAACCACTTTGGGCAGAACTTTGATAATGAGTGCCTAATGGAGTGGCACTCAGTCACTGATCCATTTTCATTCACCAATCTTGCTATTCCCTTGGATGGTATGGGCTCTATGGTCCCCCTTATACATAAGGAGCAGGACTCATCAAAATTTTGAATAACCCAAGTCTTCTATTTTCATATTCCAGGTATAAAATGAACAAAAATAAATGTCCTGAACATGTCACATTCTGCTTCTTGGACAGTCTAGAGAAGTGATCCTCAACCTGTGGCTCCTGAACTCTTTGGTAGACCCATCTCTCAAAGGATATTTTCATTATGATTCATAAGAGTAGCAATATTGCAATTATGAAGTAGCACGGAAAGTAATTTTATGCTTGGACATCACCACCTGAGGAAACATATTAAAGAATTGCATCATTAGGAAGGTTGAAAATCACTAATCTAGAGAGAATTCTTCTTGTTACAAGGATTCTACAGTGATCACCCATATCAAGCATAATGCTTCTTTTATATAAATAAAAATAGTATCATCAATAGTATGGATGTCCACCTATGTAAACCCATCCAAACTAATCCTTCATATAGAAAACACTTACTTTATTACATGCAACTCATATTTTTTAAACAACTGGCTTGGAGGTCCTTAATTTGAATCTTCAAAATGATAAAGCAACATTAAGTTGACAAGGTTTGTCTAAGTCATTCTTCTTGTCATCCCTTTGCAACTGGAAGTGAGTACACAGTCATTAAAAATATATTTTATTTTTTTACTAGAATATTTGCATAAAAGTAGATGTTATAACATCATTTTCACACATGTAAAACAGTGTACTCATCTCCTAAGGACAGCCCAGTTATCCTTGCCCCCTTTCTCCTCCATTTGTCCTTTCTCCCACCAACTGATCCCATTTGGTTTTCATCACACATACACACACATACACACACACACACACACACACACACACACACACACACACTTAAATTCAAGCTCTTTATATGAGAAAATGCAAGAGATGTTTGTCTCGGATTTTTAAAATATATTTTAATCTAACACTCCTAATATGTAAATGAAGACCCCATCAAAATTCTCAAATATCAAAATAGAGTAATATATGTTTTCTGAGTGTACTGGGGCCTTTCTTCACCCTTAGTGGGTGAGATCACTCAGGGCAGAGGGGCCAGATTTCTCAAAACTCAAAGGCTACCAAAGCCATCCTGAGCCAGTGTCTTTCAAGTTTGTTGTCCTGTGCCCAATAATCAGGAAATGCCCATAAACACTAAACAAAGAGAATAGAGAGCTGTTAAGAGAAAGTGAGACAGAATCTCTGAGAGTGGGTAATTTGTTTACTATTATGCACTTTAGTCTAAGTATTTTGATGAAATATGAGCTTGCTAGTCATTAGCTAGTAATTATTGAAAATCCAGTTACAAACTAGTACTGATGCCAATATATAGAAATCCACAATTCTAAGGGATTCCCAAGTTCTGGTATAATGAGGTTGAAAGGCATGAATAAGGCACTAAAACTCCCCTGGGCTAAATAAGAAAAAGCAACTCTCTATGTTCTCACTTTGAGGAGGTCACTTTAAGGAAATTGGGCCTGGTTCCTAAAAGGTCACTGTGAGGTTACTGGTCAGTGTCTTTCAGAGATATCATCCAACAACACATGTAGGAACATCACTGAAGGTAAACATCGAGAAGAGGTAAACTGAGCTGCAAGATAAGCCCTGCTGTGAGCCACAGTTTCCATTTGCTAAGAAATTCTTGCTTAAGGATCCTGAAAAACTTGAGAGGGTATCCTGGCATGCACATGAACTAATTCAGCTATTGGCATATTGTTAAAAATCAGTAATGATAAAAGGAAATTAAGGATGTCTTGATTGGGGTTTAGGACCAGAAAGCACACTGATTTTCCATATGCTAATCTACACATACACACACAAACTGAAGGTCACAGACTATAACCACAACTGTGCAGGCATTCTCGCACTTCTGAATTACTGACTAGAATCTAATTAGTTGTGGCAAGGTATGATGCTTCAGACCCAGATCCGCATTTTCAGGAGTTGTCTTAAATTTCTTTAGAAATAATTCATTGCCCAGCTCCGTGTCAGACCTAACACCTCATGCATTCATACTAAACCCATTTTGAATATTTTTAACTACTAAGTCACTAGCTTCAGTCAACCCAAACCTAGCAACTCAGACCTAGAACACGGATTCCCAGTTTTGCTGTAACGCGATTGGTGTGAAGTTTCTACCAATGTATTTTGTGAGTGTCTTGATTAGTGGCTTTCTTTTGTTCTGTTACTACAAAATGTTTCTGTAATCATTTCTACATTGGGACATGTTATTTGGGGAAACTCAAATTCCATATTCCCAGGTATGGTCACTCAAATTTAGAATAAATAAACTCTATTCCCTTTGAAATTAAACCTGTTTGCTTGGAAATTCAATTCAGTTAGTCTGCAAACTTTTTTCAGGGGAATAAAAGTTGAGTCTAAATTAAACAAACTTGATAAAATGTATTACTAAAAACAAAATATAGCATTTCTAAAATTTATCCATGTCAATAGAGCAATGAGATGCTTACACAGGATTTTTATAGAATATAGTTCTATTTCCAGAAGTAAAGTTGAAGTTATTACAGCTATTAACTACAACTGTGAAATAATTAAGAGTGTTGTACAGTAATAGCATGTCCACCTAGGCATAAAAAAGCCATTCCATCACCATCACGCCATACGGATCTTGATCTCCTTGTTATGACAATAATCAAATCCAGAGGTACCCTAGATCCATGGTAGTGTCCAGGTATTGTTAAAACCTTGTAGCAAGATTTAGGAGCACACCCTTTTCTGGTATCCTAACCTTAGTCCTTCCTATCTTCCCGGTAGGTGCATGTTGTCTTGATTAGCTTGAAGGATATTAGCATATACTGGAGACAAAGATTAACTGAACTCTTCTTAACATGCTCAGTAACCCTATTGGTTCACTAAGATCAACATGATGGAGATGTTTCATTGATATGTCACTTATACCCTCTTTGGGAGAGGAAAAAATGTTTTCATGTTTTTCCACATAATATAACACATATATACCTACATATATATACAAACATAATCAGATATATTAATAAATAAAAAGACTAAGGAAATAAAAGCTTTGAACTTATTCTAAGTTCTTGGCTTTCTTTTGTGATCCTCTGAAATGAAATATATTCCAACAAGCAAGAACTTCCACTGAATTCTTTTGCACAATTCAGTTCACTGGGATGGGAAGACGCAGATATGCTTACGCATGAATAAGTCATTTAGCAGCATCTGTCTTCTGTTCTTATGGCTGATTTGTCAGTGATCTTCTCCAGATGTGGCTTTTCTCCAGTGTCATCACAGATTGTCTGTGGGACAGATATGATGATGAAATAGATCTCTCTCTTTGGGATCTTAAAAGGGGGTTAAATCAGTGCTAGAGTGAGGTCTCACAGCTTGAGAGCACTTGCTGTTTTCACAGATGATCCAGGTTCATCGACAGCACCCACATCAAGTACCTCACAGCTGCATGTAACCCTAGTTTTAGGGACTTTTAAGCCCTCTAACCTCTCCCAGTACCTGTAATCACATGATGCATATAACCTCAAGTAGGCTCACACACATACACAGAAATAAAATATATGCATATATGCATTTGTATGAATATATGGTTTGTAAATTACAAACCTTCTACCAGTTCTCACTTTAAAGTTTCACAAGATTTAAGCAAGAGTAAGATGGGTAGATGTCGTGACGTATTTGCATTAGCTCTCAGTAGCTGTGACTACCTCCAGTAGAGCTATTTGTACATGAGCAAGAAGGTTAACAATCTCAGCCAGGCCAGATGGTGGTGGTGTATGCCTTTAATTTCAGCACTCAGAAGGAAGGGGCCGGCAGATCTCCCTGAGTTTGAGGCAAACCTGGTCTATAAAGAGATTTCTAGGACAGTCAGGACTGTTACAAAGAGAAACCCTGCCTCAGAAAACCAAAATCAAAATAAATAAATAAATGAATAAATAAATAACAAAAAACAGGAAATTAAAATCAACATACAAATAAAATAACTCAGTGTGATTATGAAAGGCAATCCACGGCCAAAGTATTTGAAGAGCTCTTTTGAATTCTGACCGTTGGTAAGTTGTTTGGTCATAGCTGAAGACTCCAACTCTGTGAATATCTGGACAACACATTGGGACTCAGTATGTAAATTAATAGTGACAAAAATAGGGTTATTATTTGATTTGGTCTATACAAATGACTCATGATATTTTGAAACAGCTCTTTTCTTCAAGTATATTCATAATTTTTTCAACTGGAAATAGAAGATAGTTTAATCTGGAAATGCTATTCCTTCATTCATTCACTCATTTATTTCGGCATTGTTTGTTCAAAAGAGTTTCTTATATCTCAGGTTGGCCTCCGACTTGTTATGTAGACAAGGGTGGCCTGCAACACCCGGTCTTCCTGCTTCCACTTTCAAAGTACAGGCTTACATCACAATAAACTACCACCAACCTGTACCAATCTGTTTTATTCAGTTTTCAGTCCCTTCCCCTCTTGTCTACTTCTGTTCCCTCCTCTTCACTCCCATCTCCCCGGACTCTCCATCCACCCATTCTTCCTCCTTCTCTATTCAGAAAGTAGCAGGCCTCCGGTGGGCATGAACACAACATGGCACATCAAGTTGAGGAAGGACCAAGCTCCTTGCCCTTTCTAAAGGCTGGAGAGTATAATCTGGCATGGGGAACAGGTTTCCAAAAGTCAACTAAGCACCAGGAACAGATTCTGATCTCACTGCTAGGAGCCTTACAAACAGACCAAACTATACAACTGTCACACACACGCAGAAGTGCTAGATTGGTCCCATGCAGCCATCATAACTGTTGGTCCAGAGCCCATGTGTTCCAAGGAGCTCAGCTTAACTGTCACTATGGGTTCCTCTGTCATGACCTTGGCCCTCCCCGGCTAGTACAATCTCTCCTCCCTTTCTTCAGGCAGACACCCAGAGCTCCTGCTGGGCTGTGTCTATGTATCTGCTTGCATCAGTCACTAGATAAAGGCTCTGTGATGACAATTAGGGTAGTCACCAATCTGATAATAGCAGATGGCCAGTTCAGGCAGTCTCCCCATTATTGCTAAGTGTCTTGGCTGGAGTCATCTTTGTGAATTCCTGGGAGTTTCCCTGATACCAGCTTTCTTCCTTGCCTTCCTCTAGCCCCCAATCTGCCTGCTACAACCAGTTGCCCCTCAACCCACCTCCTCATCTTCCCATCCTCCCAATTCCCCCCCTCCACCAGTTTACCCAAAAGTGATATTTTTAAAAGCTAAGCTTAAGCCTGAACTCACATTACATAAACTTTCAATGCTCCTGAAATATATAAAATGTCTCAAGTATTATCCTTAAATATTTGCTCCCTTAATCTAATATGAAAACATCTTGATCTACATTTTCCCAGATTTACTTGGGACAAAGGGTCTTCTGAGATTTCTCCAGCCTTTAATTCTGCAAACAATTTTTGTTTATATCTCAATTACAGCATCCATTCACACTCTTGTAATACTGGCCCTGCGAAGGATTAGGGGATATGTTTAAATTTACAAAGCTGGAATGAGCTATATGTTGAAACCCTTTGACAATATTTACTTCAAGTTTGGTGAGATACAAGGATGACCCCAGCTAAGACCCTAAGCTATAGAGGAGAGGGTTCCCGACCTGAATTTGCCCTGTATTCAGACTGATGATTATCTTAAATATCACCATAGAACCGTCATCCAACAACAGATAGAAAACAGAGGAAGTCCCACATGGAGCACTGGACTGAGCTCCCAAGGTCCAGTTGAAGAGTAGAAGGATGAAAATATGAGCAAAGAGGTCAAGATCATGAAGTATTCATCCACTGAAACAGTTTACCTGAGCTAAGGGGAGCTCACCAACTCTAGCCAGATTGGGAAAGAACAAGTATAGGACCAAACTAGTCCCTGTGAATGTGGTTGACAGTCTTTTGATTGGGGCAGACTGAGTAGCCACTAGCAGTGGCACTGGGATTCATCTCTACTGCATGTACTGGCTTTTTGGTATCCTATTCTCTTTGGATGTATACTTTGCTCAACCTAGATGTAGTAGGGAGAGCTTTGGACCTTCCACAAAGCAAAGTGCCTTACCCTGTCTTAGGATTAGTAGGGGTGGGGTGGGAGAGCATGGGAAGGGAGTGGGAGGAGGAGAGGAAGTAAAATTTTGGATTGGTATTTTTTTTAAAAAATCTAATAAAAAATAAAACACACACACAAAAAAAGATAACACTATAAAAAGTTTGGAGTGGTGGCATACAGGTGTAGTCTCAGCAGCTGAGATAACAGCATCAGCAAGATTAAGAGAGGGGAACCAAACTGTCACATCATCTTCAGCTACATTGCAAGTTCAAGGGCATATTTGAATACATGAGACCCTGTCTCTGAAAACAAAACTGAAGAAAGATGATGAAACCAAGCAAGCCACCTCCTCAATGATCAGTGTGTCCTTATGCTCTTATTTTGTCTATTTTGGGGATGACCTCACACTGTAAGTTTTGATATCTATATATGCAGTTGGATGTTTTGGATATAGTTTTTTTCTCCCCTAAAGAATGTGACATGGTCTTCTGATTTCTGGTTTCTGCTACATGGGACTTTGTTTTTCTTTATCTCAGAAGACAATGTGGTGTGCATGCAGATTTTGGTAAAATGACAAGACATGAGCTGTCTGTTTGGTAGGAGCCTGATGGTGAGGGTAGTGTGGTGGAAAGAGAAAGGATGTTTACAGGGGTTAATACCTCACTGTGAAGAGGTGGGGAAAATATAGACTGATGGTTTATACTCAGAAACTTAAATGACACCAAATAGGTTGTAAGTACTTAGAGACTTTCATTTGAAGTTAGGAATATGACTTAGTTGGTAGAGTCGGGGTAGGGGCGGGGGATGTGGTCAGGCAGGTGGTCCTGGGTTTCATTCCCTCGTACCAGGACCAGGCATTTTACCTTGCAATTTCTGAGAGCTGAAAAAATCTTCAAGACACAAAGCTGAGCTCCTAACAAGTTCTCAGAGTGTACCTTGAGTGATAAATATCCAAACGTCTTGGAAACACCAAGTCCATTAGGTATAAAATCTTATGCTATGTGCTAAGCCCCTAGGTTCTGATGAAGTAGTAATAATGTAACATTCAGAAAAATAAAACTGGGCTTAATTAGAGATGTGCTCTTCTAACTGGATTCACTTTAGAGTCTCCTGCTCTATCCTCTTTGGAGATGAGGAGCAGCTGGCACCTGTCCTCTGTTTAATAGATCATCATATTCCAAAAACAATTCTCAGAGCACCCTTTAGTCTCTTCTGTGCCAAGCTAAACAACACCACTTCCTTAAAGTTTTCCTGTGGGATCTATTTACCCTTGAATAACACAACCCACGTTTGAGAGAGATTATCTTTCATAATCCATAATTCATGCCTGCTAATTTTAGAAGGAAAATAGTATTTTGACAACCACCATTATGCCTTGGTAATTATTCTCTTATCAAGAGGAAAACCTTGTGATACTGATATGTATAAGATTGTGACGTGAAAGACATATATTTAAGTCTCTTTTTCCAAAGGGAATCTCAAAATATACCTTTTGATAGAAAAATTAGAGTGATGGCTGACTTGTCTGTCACAGTTGACTCTATAGACCTTTTTAATTAATGACTTGCACAATGCACCACCTGAGCTGCACATAGAATAATGAGAAAAATAGGCTATGCAGGTGATTGACTTTTATGACCTTGAAAGGTTTTGTTTGTTGGTTTGATTGCAACAAGGCCTAAATTTAAGCTTCTTGGTTACATGTTGGTAAAACAAATATCCAGTACAGAAGAAAGGAGCAGAATTCATTTATACAAAGTATGTTTTTGACGTTTTAATGAGGTATATGTTTTCCTAAGGCTCAGTGGGAAATCCTACAATCATAAATCAATGAGCAGTAGCTCCCATGACCATGGTTAAAGTAAATGGTGATGAGTGCGAATTTGTTTTTGACTATGAAATGGAAAAACAACACTGGCTTGATGTTTCTAGTATGAATTTATGACCTTAAGGAGACTGTGGAATCTCATGTGCAAAAGTGCAAGTATTACTTTGAATTCATCTAAGCAACATGCTCAATTAGAAATCTTAAATTTATTTAAATACTAAACATGTGATGCTAAGTGCAACTTGAGAACATCAATGACCTTGGTTCCATCAGTTAAGACCAAGAGACAGAAAGCTAGAATTTCTCTCTCGCATCAAGCCTTCTTATTCAAAAGTCGTGCATTCAATAACTGAACCAAATTATTTTCCCTGGTCCAACTTCATCCAAAGTTATACATAAAATAAAGATAGTGCCCAAAATATGGAAGAAAAATAAATAGCATGTTTTTCATTTGATCATTGTAGTCTATTTTGGTAACTGTCAAAAACAATATCTAATTTACAGTATTTTATATTTAAGCATCTGGCAGCTTGATTAATTTGATTAATTAATTTCTCAGGATTCTGTCAACTCAGCTGCACCATAACTTGAAAGGAGAAAAGAATGTGCAATAAAAAATAGATTTTAAAAGTATTAAGACTGTCATCATATGAGATCTGATATATTAAGTTCTAACTTGCAAGAAGCAAGATAAGGTAAAATCAGGAGAAATAGAATATGCTGATCCCTAAGCTCATCATGCATTACAAAATAAGATACAGGTGCATTCTAAGGTGTTATATTTTGCTGCAATTTGAAGGGTGTTAGGAAATTCTTTTCATTAAGGAATGTTAATTTGGAAATGCCTTATGATATTTGGAAGCTGATTTTCTAGTTTAAAATGAGGCTGTCTAGTAGGTATGGGTGCTACCTTCTGCTTGCCTTTAAGTGTGTTAAGTTTTAATAGCCTGTGGTAAAGAACGTGGTCAAAGCAATGGGTCATATCTCTGAGTCCCTTAGGCAAATGGACTATCAATCTATCAGTCACAGTATTGTTATGCAATCCACTACCCAAACATCATAGTCTCATAAGTTGCAACATCTTTCAACTGATACTTGATGAGCTTACTACCATCCCATATTTTCCTGACCATTGCAATTTCCCAGGCAGGAACCTAGGAGGTAATCTGAGCTCAGCAAAAGCTTGTAAAAGGGGAATTCTGTTCACATTGTTGTCAGTGCAGCTGGATGGTCTAACTGCTTTCCTTGGCAGATTTGAAGACTGAATCCCAGCAGTGTGCAGTGGTATTCTAAGGTTCTTTTTGGCATGCACTTGCATCTGACTCTGACTTCTTTTTCTCTTGGTTAAGCAAACTGGAAATTTCTAGGAAGGTTTGGAAACATGCATAAAATATTTATTTGTGGCTGTCTTTTAAGATGGGGTTGCAGAATTGACCTACCATTTCACCATTGAGATACAGGATGGGGGGAATCTGCATACTATCTGAGGTCTTTCTAGGTACACTTTTCCAATTGTAAGTGCTTGTTAAGTCTGCATGGACTCTTCAACAGAGATTTTGTAACCTGACATATTTATGCATACTCATGCAGACAGTTCCATATTTTGAGGTAACATTATCATCTAGAATTGCATTATCTTCTTAGGTGGTTTGTGTTTTGAATGATCAAAGTTAAATTTGAAATAGTTTTTATATTGATTGAGTATTTCGGAGACATTAAAAAAAGAAAGGGTCTAAATTTAGACAGAAGGTAGGGAAACAAAGGGCAAGAAACTGCAGGGATTTTGCAAAGAAAAAGAAAGTATCCTATTGGACATGGGGAAGAAAATGTGGGATAAGGGATGGACTGAATACAAAGTCTTATGCTAATTTTGACATTTATCTTTGTGTTCTATCACTATACCCAAGTGTGTGTGTGTGTGTGTGTGTGTGTGTGTGTGTGTGTGTGTGTGTTAATTCTAAACTCCAAATCCCAACTGTCTTCATCTCCTTTGATCCTACACAAGATAGATATGCATTTAATGGTTGCAGTTCAACGAAGAGATTTCAAGTATTCCCCTGTCCCCAACTCAGTGGTCCAAATTTTCTATTCTGTTATTGTGGTTCATTTATTTTACTAAGAAGAGTGCTTATTAATTGATATTGGGAAAATAGCTGACTGACAGCAATTTAGAATCTTATATTTTAATGAGTTATATATACTGAGTTAATGAATTGGTAGTGAATTAAACATACTAGTTGAAATATGTGATAGATGGCATATTTGGTCTCCAGAGCTTCAGAGTAGAAGGCAGGTATTGGTGAAAAAGATGATTTGAATACTCACAAGATCAGTAAAAATATATTTATAAATCACAAAGTAATGAGAGTGATTCAACAAAGTCTGCTTCCCTCCATCAAGACATATCTCAGAAGAGGAAGGTTATTGGGATATTTATGCAGGAAATGTAATCTGCTCTCCCCCATAAGCAGATATAGTATTTAAAGGCTATACCCACACAGAAATATTCCTGATAATGTAGAGGCTCTCACAGACCTGTCATGGGAGAGGACTGCTAGAGGACAGTTTGTCCACATGGTGCCCAGAAAATGAAGTGAACCTTGATCTCCTGCTGTACCCCTGAAGGTTTATGAGTCTCTGTACAGAATAACTAGTAGATTTATAGTGACTGTGTTCTAAAGAATTTGAAAGAATACCTAAACCCAGGAATGCTGACCTGAGATCTCAGTGACCAAGGTCCATAGAATATGAATATTTATGTACACAATATTTCAAGGAGGCATAAGTTGGTCAAGTGATATTAACTCTCCAAAATCTCTAATTATTTCCTATGCTAGCCGTGTCAAGAAGTGTTTCTACATCTCTATAAGATAACTCCCATTTCTTTGAAGTCCTATAGTAGGATATTATTATTTCTTTAATGTTCTGCTCTTAACATAAGTTATTATTAATTCCAGTGAACATAGAAGTTTGGACCATATAATTTTATTTTCAACTTTCCCAATTGTCAAATAAGATTAGTTGTCAAGATATGAGCCTTCTATTCAATATTAAATTCATAGAAAAGTGATATAAGTGAAAAACAAACACAAAATAAACAGGACTACTTGACTGTTTACACAGTTGAGAAGGAAGCGAGAATGTTATGAATGGAGAGGGCACATCCATTGTATCCAAACCCTAATCAGATGTCCTTTGCTGAATCAGGATTTCTCTGTCCTGTTGAAATTTAGACTTTCTCTAAGTAATATCTCAGACTCTACCTCTCTTATACATCCCAAAGTTTCTCTTTCCTCACTCTGCACAGTATTTAGTTGAATTGTATTAATCAGTTTATAAGTGTCCTAGCCAAAAAAAAGTGCCCTACCATAGATAGTGCAATTCCTAAAAATAGGAATCTAAAGTTAGTAAAATAATTTTTGGCAGTATTTTACACTCTTGGTGACAAACCGCGCCTAAAAAGACATATAATGTCCTGGAATATAACATAATCTAACCACTTTCAGGCTTAGTGTTTCAATTTAAGTGTCACATCATCATTGAACATTCCATTGGGATGTGGTTTAAACCAAGTCTTAAATTCTTGTGTGTATGACCTTTTCCAGTACCTATCTGGTACCCATCTGACCTCAGAGCAACCAGTCAATGGAGTCAGTATTTACCATGATTGCCATAAAAGATTATTTGTTATTAAAGACTGTATATCACAATATAATAAAATATAACGCCTTTTCTAGGTGCCAAAGACAAGCAAGTCATAGATAAGATGCTTCTTAAGCCATCAATACCTTAAAATACTTCAATTACCTCTATGCAGGATGAGGCTTAGGAAACCTGAATGATGTGCTCAAGGTTGTTATGTGTGCCCATAGCAGAGTCACATTCAGGCCTCCTGATTTCCCTCCACATTACAATATAGAGAAAATAATTGACACTGACTGAGCATAGAAGAAATAGGACAGCTCCACAGGGAGGACAGGCATGTCTGAGAACCGCCAAATGGGAACCTAGAGATAGGAACTACAGTAAGACCTGTCATTTACCAAGTAACTATCATGTGTGGGGTTCAGTGATGGACAGCTTATGAAATGATCTTTGAAACAACAACTATGTAAACTCAATATTATTCATCTTTTTTTCCAAAATGAAGAAACAGATTCAATACAGCTAATGAAGGAACACATGGTCACAGAGCAAGAAGCAAGATTCACAATGAACTATTTAAAACCAATGCTCGTGTTTTGCTAAAGTAAATGTTTTAGAATATGTAGACCCATATTTGATGTGATGAAATGGCTTACCAATGGAGTATGTGTGTGTGTGTGTGTGTGTGTGTGTGTGTGAGTGCGCGCACGCACACAAATTAGAATGATGCAGTTTGGCAGGCATGGTCCTGGGGTATTTCTCATACTGGACTAATTGGGTATAGGACTTTCATTGAGATTCCTTAAGGAACTGAGTCATATCTAATAACTGTGCTTCTCGAAAGGAACTCTTGAATGCGGGTGATGTGATCGATCAGTTGGAAGAGTGATAAGCGCATGAAAAGCAGTAGGACAGGCATGGTGTTTATTCCACACCTCCTTATTTGCTCAGAACACTGAGAGCTGTTTCGACAAGAGGATTTGAAAAGTGATCCACCATCCTCAGAGACTTTTTACCTTCAAGCCACGCAAACAGTGATTTTCAGCATGCACTTATTTCTCACAACTGTTCTCATTGGTCACACAGCTGCTCTGAGGAAAGCACACAGGCTCCAGCAGCTGTTTCAGTTTTGAACATAACTTCTGTGTATATCTAACACAGACCCAATGCATGCTTCAAAGATGAGCACTGCTCCATTCTGCATGTGTCACTGAGAGCCTCATGGCTCAAAGTCTTCATTAGTCAGTCTTTATTATATGTTAATTTTGATATTAGTTTTTCACACAGCCTTGAAATTTTATATGTAAGTCAAGGACTTCCCCATCTGTAACTTTGCATTAAATATAGAACAAAGGAATCTTCAAAAATGAGAAAGAAAGACAGAGAGATATTGATCTAAGGGGCATTGCCTAGTATTACTTCTAATTGTGAGTCAAGGTTGGTTTTCCTTTATTTATTTATTTACTTTTTGTGAGCATCACACGTGAGTCTGTTCAGTATTTCACTCATGCTAACTTTGGACCCTCAACCTCACCATATCTTCTTTAAAAACACCAGAGATTTTTAACTGCTAGGAGAATGCTTTGTGAACTACCTTCTGAATCTAGAATATTCCCTACTTACCCAACACAGAATCCTATACTTGAACATCTGAGAACAATCATATAAGTGTTGATTTTATCATGCCTCTTATTTAAAATGAAAATTCATCAAAAATGAAAGGTTTGATTTTCAAATTAGCTTTCATCTTTCAATTGATAACAGCATAGGCTTTGTTTTATAAATATTTTAATAACGGACTGCTGCAGAAAGTAAGGATATAGAAGTGGAAAGAAGCGGGAAAAAACACTTATGTGTGATAGAATTATATGTATTAGAGGTGCAATTATCCCAGAAAAATTACAAACCTCAATTTGTGGTTGATTGGAAGAATATGGTGAGCTGGGTTTGGATATAAAACCATGGAATGCCACATATTTAAGGGGCTGAAGCAGGAGGATTAAAACTTCAAAGTATGCTTAGGGTATAGACTGATCTCAAGTATTCACTGCCAGGTGAAATGAAAGAGAAGGCTCTTGGTTCACTCCTTAGCACTAAAAACATAAAAGAGATGTACATTGTGTTTGTATTTCCTCCGTGTAGAAACTTCTTCAAGATACCCCGCTACCTCTACTCCAAACCAAGAAAAGCATCTTTAGAAACATATACCACTGGATACTGCAGTCACCATCAATCTCTGAAATACACTTAAAGAATTGTTCGACACTCTTAGCTATTAGGGAAATGCAAATCAAAAGGACTCTGTAATATCATCTTACACATGGCAGAATGGCTAAGATCGAAAATACTAATGACAACCACTGTTGAAGAGGATATGGGGTAAGGGAAACATGCCTCCACTACTGATGGGCATGCAAAGTTGTACAATCACTTTGGAAATCAGTATGGTGGTTTCTCAGAAAATTGAGAAAGAACCTTGTATAAATGGTAAATAGATAAGTATATCTCTAGTTTTATTTGGAATTCAGTCATGGTTTAGGTAGGAAGAGTCCCCACTTTCCTGAAATCCAATGTCTAGCACAGTTTTGGGAAATGTCTACTAAGGGAAAAGAGGATGGTGGTTACATTGTTCCTTGTGTTTCTGATCTCTCACTACATCTATGAACTTTTCTTTCTACTCTAACCATTCAATGAGAATTTTATGACAGAATGATGCTCCCCATTTTATGTTTGTTACTGTTTTTAATGCTACATTAAATTATTTATTTAATCCTTAGTTTCCTTATGGATAATGAATAATTATTCCATGTGAAATTTTGTTATTAGAAGGTTATAGCAGATTAGTTATGGAAAGAGAATGGGAGAGTCCTGAAGTACTTAAGAAATAGGAGCAGTAGAGCTGCTGATGTCTTGAGTCAATAAATTCTTTCTCCCTAAAACCAAAATCAGTCTTAAAGGTGCAAAGAGAAATAGGTAAATGTGAACAGTCAGGCCAAGAAGTTCCTTTTCCCGAGTTTTGGCTTTATAGCCACAGTTTCACGCTGTATGGATTTTAATTTGGCTAAATGATATCTCATTTGAAGGTCCTCTTAAGTGGTTGTGAGGTAGCTGCACTTCGCACATGTCCAGATGAATGGGATGTGTCACTGGTGAAGCCATGTGGCTGTCTCGGGGAAATTCATCATTCCAACAAGGTTTTCCCATTTCCACAGTCATTGAGCATTGTTTGATCAACTAGCAGACATACAAGAAAAATGCATTATTTACATTAGATATATTTTAAAGAAATCAAGATCCATCAAATTTGTCTGGTTTGATGCAGTTCTTTGAAATTTATTCATAGGAAAATACCTGTAATTTCACCGTCTCAGTTTAGTATCGTTCTAAAGGACACAAAGTCATAGGTTTAGTTTGAGTAAGTGTCTGTATGTATACTCATGATTAAAGGTATTATCAATGTGCAGATCTGAGACTCTTTGTGGGGAATATACAGATGATGAATGAGAAACATAACATACAGGAAACACCTTTTTCCAAGGAAAGGGAAGGGAAATATAATTTCTTTGTTTCTAAACCTGGGATTAGAAATTTATACATGTGTGTTTATTCGTGTATATATATATATATATATATATATATATATATATGAACAAATGCATGAATATGAATATGTGTGTGAGAGAGAGAGACAGAGAGAGACAGAGAGAGACAGAGAGACAGAGAGAGACAGAGAGAGAGAGAGAGAGAGAAGGAGAGAGAAAGACAGAGAGAGAGAGAGAAGATTTAGGCACTGTTAAGGGCCATAGCTATTGCTCAATCAGACATGCCAGACACAGTTGTACAAATGCTTCACTAATGAGAGACATACATTCCTTTTGCTTCAAAATATCTCTGAACTTTCTCCATTTATTTCATCCTTATTAGGGCTTCCTGAAAGAACACAAGCTTGTGGGCTCCCATTTGCATTTGGCCGATAGGAGCATGAAGAGGAGACAGAAAAAAGCAGTGGAGTAAAAAGGGAGGAATTTTTAATTCTAGTTGCTTGTTTAAAGTATCCTTGGCATATATCTGATTGTTTAGCAAATCAGTATTTTTCACAAAGTGTCCCCCACCTCTGTTGCTTTCTTTCTCTTCTTTTTTCTTTCATGCCTGGGGAAAATACAACTGCTAGGTGATGATTTCTTGTACCACTTACACTCACCGATAATAGAAATAACAGTGTATTGCTTCTGAGGTAGATCTTTCTGGAAATATTCTAAATGGAATCCTCCATCTTTTTGCACTATACCCTCACTTATAAACTGTATCGGGAATGCCTCACTATATATAAAACATACATTTTATTAAACAAAAAATAAAATTGCAAAGAAAATGCATTGTCTCAAATATACACTGACACTATTTAATTTTTAAATATACAATTTGAAGTGATTCTGTGTTTGTGGCTTAGAAACTCATAACTAAGGATGACTGTTCTTCTAAGGTAAACTTTGTAACCTAGACAAGAAGCACATTATAGCTTCTAATTCTGAAATAGGGCATCCCCTGCAGAAATTTAATATGAACACCTTAGAGTTTATGTGGAAAAAGAATCTCAGCCAACAAAATATGTTCTAACAGTGAGCAATACTATACAGGAAGAGCAGAGTTTGAGAATGCTTTGGAAATATACATCAGGCTAACTCTGGGTTAGAAAGTCTGTGAGACAGGCCAAAGGATGGGTGTGAATCAGGAACTTTCAATAGAAGAGGAAAATGATATAAGTTGCTATTAAATGCTTGTGATAATGACTCAATTTCTTAAATACCTTGTTAAACAACTTTTATAAATGCACTATCTTAACACAAAAGTGTAATTCCTGTTGAAAAGAGAATGAAGTCAGAGGAAGGATTCTTAGATAATCTTATTTTATCTTATTTCTTATTTTTATTTTCTCTTTATGATCAAAGGTTTAAGATAAGGGGCAAATGCATTAAATGAAAATTAGGAGAGCTTATTAGAAACACAATTATCAGTGTCAAGGGATTTCCAATTAAGCAAAGAAAAAGTAGTTTGAAGATATGGAAATGGAAATTTTAACTTTCTCATTAGGGAGGGAATATTTCTACTTTCCTTTTGAGGATTTAAACAAAGTTGCTTGTAAAGCTCTTTCAAAGTTATTAAGGAAAGTTTCATTTTTGACTCCTGTTATGGTATTTTGTCCACCTTACCTATTAGAAACACAACTGCTGCCAGAGGCTGTTCATTCTTTCCTGGCTGCCTTGACCCGAAATATTCACACAGAAACTGTACTAATTACAATGCTTCTTGGCCAGTGACTCTAGAGTATTCCTAGAAAGTGCTTACATCTTAAATTAACCCATTTGTATTATTTTATATTTTACCATGAGGCTCGTGGTTTACCTGTAAGGTTCCCAGGTGCCTACATGTTGTCTCACTGACTCCACTACTTTATCCCAGCATTCAGTTTAGTTTTCCTGCCTAGCTCTATTCTGCTCTATCACAGGCCAAAGCAGCTTCTTTATTTATTAACCAATAAAAGCAACACATATACAAAATGACCTCCGACATAACACAACAACTTGTGTAGAGCCGTGCAAAAGCCTGAGGTTGACAGTTGACATTGACTGCTTTTTCCTCCTCTGCTTTCCATATGTATCTGTCTGCCCATCTATCTATCTATCTATCTATCTATCTATCTATCTATCTATCTATCTATCTATCTATGATATAGCGCTCTATTTAGTGTGTTTTTGTGTGTGCATGTTTGTGCAAATACATGTATGCTGTGACACATATGGACAACAGAGGACAACTTTGTGGAGTCAGTTCTGTCTTTTAGATTTCACTGGTCAAACACAGGTCTCCTAGATTGTGCAGCTAATTCCTTTCTCTGTTGAGACATATCATTGGCAATGGACCTCGTGGAACTGCCTCTCTTCCCTCACATAGCTGAGTGATGACACACAGACTTTACATGGGTGCTCTGGACCCTACTTGGGTCCTTTTGCTCTGGTGACAGGAACTTTACAGACTGACCAGCGTCTCCTATCCTGACCAAATTATTTTTAAGTACAAATTTGATTTGTACACAAACTGAAAGATATTATTCTTCAAAATCATCCACCTGAACTCCAGACTGGCATCTGGTTTGACTGCTCCTCAATTATCATCCTTGGAAAACAGGTGCTCAATCTATCCTTACCATTAACTACTCAACGGCTCCATTTGCAAACTGTGTTTAAACATCAGAAGATCTAGGATGCTAACATGGGAATCTTGGACTGCCCTGTCACCATTTGTTTGCTCTGCCCTTGAGGTCTGAGTACCCTTGGACATGCAACAAATAGCAAATTATCAATTCCAGGGACTGCTGAAAAGTACCAGTGCCTGCCTGTGACATACACCACTGACTCTGAAAGTTCTTTGTGTCCCCACTTCCCTCCCAGGCAGTTGTGTGGCTCTGCTATCAGTCCATTCTACCTTGCAGCATCTTGCAAGGCCTCCAATGATGTTGAGTAGCATTCATAAAACCTGAACCACAAAAAAAAGCCCAGAGTCTTGTGGCTGGGCCTGAACTTTGCATGGGATTTAAGCATGTAAATGAATATGGCAGACACTATTTAGATGGCTTAATCCTACATAGCAAGACTGGTCAGAGCCCACATAAGCTCCAGACATACTGTCATTCAAAAGAGCAATGAAATATGACCATTCGCAGATTTATTTCTCATTATCTGTTTGAGGCCTCAACAGTTTACATAGAAAGAAGAAAACAAGGGGGAGGGTGAAGGAAAAAGACTCATCCATATCCCTCCAAAATCCTGCTCAGAGGATTTGCTGTAACGGCATTCCAGCTTCAAATAAGACTGATTAAAATAAAATTACTCAGTCTCCTGACCCAGAGCAAATTTCATGAGCTGCAATTTGTCTAGTAGTTGAGCTGTGAGTACCATTTGATTGGCTATAATTTAGGTTTATAGTTCCTATTTTTTTTCCTTAAACACAGTAGAATCCAGTCATCCTGAAATAAAGAATTAGAGAGAAAAATTCAGGATTTAATATAAACCAAGAAAATTGGAGGGACATTATATAAAAAATAATAGCACTATTTGCTTTTCTAAAGGTTGAATTTTAATATTGTCTCTTTGTAGGAGGAACATGTCTTTTAGTATAGGCATTTGTGCGTTTGCTTCTCAATTCCCTGGCTTTCCTTGCCTTCTTAGATGTCCATCCTCTCTCTCTTTTTGCAGTGTGTATAGTTTTTCTCACTGGCTTTCTTTCTCTGATCTCCAGATTTAAAAGATATGAAAGAGTTTCTAATTTGGAAATGTTGAAGTAGCAAATGATAGAGAACTTTTGAGTCATCAATGTGACTCTTGCTGTCTGTCACACTGGTTTTCCACACACTTGTTGGTATCAATGCTGTGGAAGGCAGATGGCTTTTTCAGGTGCCCAGGAGGGCACATTGGCACCTCTGTCTTAAGGAGACTGAGGATAGTGTAGGATCTTAGGATCCTACAAACCTTAGGCCTCAAGAAATGTGGAACTGAGCTTCAGTAAAGGAATACCAAGTCCAATGTGGACACATCATTTATTCATCCCCAAGGGAACACCACAGAAATGGCAGACAGTCATAGCACTGTGTTTCTGTTTTACTTTTGTTTGAGTTATGAGGCAGTGTCAGTATGTAGACTATACTGACTTGAATCTCCCTGCCAACACACACACACACACAAACACACACACACACACATATGTGGAAGAGAGAAATTATTAATTAGAGTTATTATAATCACAAGTGACTAAAGAATGAGGGCCTCATTGACTTACTGACTGCCCCTTGTAGTGAAATTTTGCACATATGTGATCTTTTGCTTCTTGGACTTCTGATATTCACCCAGCACTAGGACACAGTGTATGACCTCTTGGACCTGAATAGTGGATTGAAAAACTCTTTTGGAATTTCCCATGCTTGTTAACTGACTAGATTGAGTGACTTCAGTCAAGCAAAACCAGGTTCCATTTTCTATTGAAACTTCTGAATCTTAACTCTATCAACTGTGTGTTCTTTTGGACAAGCTGCCTTGCAGCTCCGAGTCTTAGTTTCTTTTTCTACAAAATGAGAATAATGAAGTCTACCTTGCTGGCATGGTAGGATGATTAAATAAAATTAAAATGAGGAATCTAAAACTCTTGGTACTTAGTGAGATCTTAATAAGTGAGGATGCTTAAGAGGAAAACTTCTATGATGAATATTTTGCAGTTTTTTTGTGAAATCCCTTTTTTACTCTAATTCACTTGTTCTCATATGTTGCTTAAGGCATCTCTTAAAAAGAAGAACATTTATTAAACTACCAAAAGTGATTCTAAAATGCATAATCGTGGGAGTTAAAATGAGATTCCAAAATTCTTTCCATGTTTTCAGGATTGTAGAAGATTCTCATTCATTAGATATTCATGGGAACACGGGAAACTGGTTTCAGCTATGAGCCACTTAAAATACTTTATCATGAAAAGCTTCAAAATGACACAAATCCATAATCATCCCCTTGGATTCATCAGTATTCTGTATGTAGACTAGAACCATGCCTAGGCAATCTCATGGGACACATGACTTCCACATTTCCTCATTCTTGTTCTGTAGCTTAGCAGATTAAGGTTCAGAGAAAGGATGCATATGGCCAAAGTTGTATTTCCTGAAAATTGAGTGAAAACCAGACCTGTATGTCTGTGTTGTATTCTGTACTTGGGAAGTCTTGAATTAAACTAGATGAGTTTCTATCTCCTTATGATCATTCTTAAGTTAAACTCACAACTCTTACATAAACAAACTCTTCCATAAAACTCACAATGCATTTGAGAGTTAATGCAGGCCACCATTATCTTACCTATCTGAGAGAAGGCACTGGTTTAGTGGTGCCAGTTCCCCTCTAAAACCACAGTGAGTAGGGGTCATCTTGGTTTTCTTAGCCAATCTATGGCTTTCTCATCCAATAGGAATGCCAAAACCGGAAGAAAGAACTTCCTTCTGAGGACCCCTGCACATCACCAGGAACCAACATCTCTGAATGGTCCCGAAAGGTTTTTAGTGTTTTAAAACCCCAGAGAATTTTAGGTGTGGGGAAGACTTGTCACCAGAGGGTGCCAACGAGCTGTACATTTTGCTCTGGGCTTTTGGCCATCAAGTTTCTATGGTAATGGGGTCAGCCATCAATGAAATGGGAGGTTGGGCATATATAGTGCCAGGGGACCTGTTCCCAGGCTCAAGGCTTTGTGAGAAGGGCACCCACCTGGAGATACAACACACATTAGCAGACTGCCGCATGACTATCCCTTGTTGCTGCTGACTTGACAGTCGGTTTGGTCAATGCCATTGATTGTGAGGAAGTCAACTGTTAAAAATAGAATCAATGGTGCTAGCACCAGCTCACTAGCCATTTACAGGCACTCATAAATACTGGAAACGACTGCCCGGAGGCTGAGCTCCCAGGCTCCTTTTAGCTCTACTTTGAATCTGCTGCTTCCCGCTATATCAGCAGAAGAGAGAACATGAAAGAGCCCAAAGCAGATCTAGCTGTTTGAGCTTCTCAAGAAAGGAATTATTAATGATACACCCAGTCTGGTGCATTGCACTTCTTTCAACAACTTTCCTAAATTTAAGAAATGCCAGTTCTTTTACTCTTGGTAGTCTTTCTTTGTACCCACATTTTGGCTTCTCAATAAAAATGGTCCCTTTGCTTAGGAAACCTGATCTGTTTCTTCATGGGGAGGAGACTCTTTCTGCCATGTAAAGATCAAAGCAACAATAGAACACCCAAGCATCTAACAATGACATTCATGTAGGAAAACAGATTATTGTCTCTTCTATTAATTGTGAATGTAGTTTAAGTATTAATAGAAAATAAGTCACTTTGATAATTTTTTAACATTTTAAAGATACTTATTTTTAATTTTATAAAGTTTATTATAAAACTTGCAAAAATTAAAATATTACAGTCACTATACTTATAAGTAATAAAATTAGTAATAAACATTATTTGCATATAAAATAATATATATGCCTTTATATGTCTATTTACCATGAGGATTCCATATTATCACATAAGAATATTTCCCATATTCTCAATGTAAAATACATTAGATACACAGACACACACATACACACAAGAGAACTTAGACAACAATGAGGGCCCTAAGAGGGACATACATAGATCTAACCTACATGGGAAGTAGAAAAAGACAAGATCTCCTGAGTAAATTGGGAGCAAAGGAACCTTGGGGGAGGGTTGAAGGGGAGTAGGGGAGAGGCAGCGAAAGGAGCAGAGAAAAAGGTGGAGCTCAATAAAAATCAATAAAAAAAGAAGAAAATTGATGTGTGTGTATTTACACTAAATAAAATACCTTCAGAAGTTTTAACCTCCTGGTTTATGTTTACTGACTCAGTCAGTTATTCCATTATGTAGTAATTTGGTTTTATATTATTATGGTTTTAACATTGCATTTATTTCATCCATAAAGTTGAATCATCACCATACATTCATTTCTTCAGAGCTGAATATGACAAACTTGAGGATATTCTGCCATTTATTGGATACAGGATCAAAGGTGAGAGCCTCTCTCAGAATACAATGTGTAATCAGATGCAATTCTTAATTTCTAGGAGCTGATTTTGCACTTGAACTCACAAATAACTGTCAGAAAGATTAATCAAACCGGACTCTCTGAATGTGATTGACCTGGGGGCTGACTGAGCCCCCAAGGTCCAAATGAAGACTGAGAAGCCATTGACAATGGCACTGGGTCTTGTTTCGTCTGTATGGACTGGCTTTTTGGGATCCTGGCCTGTTTGGATGCTCACCTTCCTGGACCTGGAGGGAGGGGGAAGGAACTTGGATTTCCCACAGGGCAGGGAACCCTGACTGCTCTTGGGAATGGTGAGGGAGGAGGAGAGGGAGTGGGGGGAGTGGGGGGAGCAGGAGGGTATTGGGAGGAGGGGAGGAAGTGGAAAGAGTGTTTTCGAATACTTGAATAAACAAGTCTAACGGAAAAAAAAGATTAAGACAAACCCTAAAATAGAATATCAGAGGGGTTTTTTGGAGGAGAGGTAGAAGACTATAAATCACTTGTATGTGAGTTCAAACAAAACATCTTCCCAGAAGAGGCTCCTGACTGCAATCTAAAAGATGCTCTATTCAGGAGTGTAAGCAGAACTCATATGCAGATCAACACATCATGGCACTACACTGAAAACCATGAGAGTGGAAACTGATCTGAATGCATTGCATAAGAGAAGAAACTATTTTAATAAAAGAAGAAATATTCAAAAGTTATGACTAAGGAAATTACGTATTTTCAAATGTAAACTGTAATAACAATATGTACAAGCTATTAGCTATTAACAAATGAAAGTAATTAGAAATACAGAATCCACACAGTGGAAAAAAAGAAAGAAAAGGGCAGCACTTGAATTAGCACGAAGATGACCAGATACAGGGAGAAAAAAGAAAAAAACCAATGAATCAGGAAAGATGAAAAAGCTAGAGAAACAAGCAGAGAATGCTGACTGCATCATGGGAGTTGGTGTATGAGTCACTGGAAATGAGTTGCCACTGAAGCATTTCAGAAATCAGCTTGTAAGGTCAGGGATGCATTTTAGAATTACTGCACTAGGCAAGCTGCTTAGAAGATGACAAAAAGAGGGAATATCTATAGGCAAATTGTTGAAAATATTTCAACAGTCAGAGGTAAAACTCACAAAGATATTCTCTCAAGAAAATGGTGATGTTGATAAGAATACTGTTTTTTTAAATTTTTTTTATTTTTTTTCAAAGTTTATTAAATTATGAAAGTTTCCATTTCCGCCCCTCCTCCCAACACCTTCCCACTCCCCCCTCCTCCTCCTCCTCCCTCTCCATCCCTAAGAGCAGTCAGGGCTTCCAGCCCTGTGGGAAGTTCAAGTTCCTCCCCCCTCCCTCCAGGTCCAGGAAGGTGAGTATCCAGACAGACTGGATCCCAAAAATCCAGTATATGCAGAGGAAACAAGTCCCAGTGTCATTGTCAGTGGCTTTTCAGAAAGGCTCCGGGCCAGCCACATTCAGAGAATCTGGCCACATTCAGAAAATCTTGTTGGATCACATGCTCGTTCAGTCCCAGTCCAACTGCCCTTGGTGAACTCTCATTAGATCAGTCCCCTTTGTATCAGTGGGTGATCGCACCCCTCGCGGTCCTGAGTTTTTTTTTCATGTTCTTCCTCCTTCTGCCCCTCATTTGGACCATGGGGGGCTCAGTCCGGTGCTCCAATGTGGGTCTCCGTCTGTATCGCCATCCATCGTCGGATGGTTATAGGCCAAGGCCGGTTCAGACACCCTCTCCTCTGTCTAGAGAACAGTCTGGGGATCTCTCCTTGGACCTGGGATCCCATTTATAATCAAGTCTCTTGTAAACCCTAAAATGACTCCCTTACAAGAGACTCTCAACTAAGAATACTGTTTTATATAGAAGGAATTGGAAGTGCACTGTGAGATAGCGCTGAAATTAGCCTGCCCAGGGTCAGCTCTGTATTTCTGGAAACCATCCTTCTGCTTTGGAAGAATGAAATATCCCTCTCTTTCACATCTCAAGTCTACCTCCTGGGTGAGTTTTCATACTAGGCATTCTAGATGACTCAAATCCTGATTAAAGTTTTCTTTGATTTATATTATTAAAGATTTCTGCTCAGGCATTAACTAACTGAAACTATAGAATATCTAAACAACACTTACTTTTATTATTCTAGTAGTAAACAACACCCATATTGTCAGGAATGATTCTTAAAATTAATTGGGTCACATCTTTCCATTAACGAAATCTCAAAGGAGAATCCTCTACTTTGGGCCATAACTGTAGTGCCATCATCTTGTGACCATCTGATTTCTGCTTAGAGCTTTGGTTCTGAATGTTTAGTGTTCATTATAAAATAAACTAACATTTTAGTCTACCAGCAGATATGAAGGTTTCCATTAACAGATTTCCAAATTAAACTTACCTGCACTGAATGTCTATGTGTCTCTGCCTATGATCCCACGTAGACTCACTGAGCAGAGAAAGACCTTAAAATCAGTACTGACCTAGGGACTCTAACCTCAGGAAATACCAAATATTTTTCAAAAAGCCAGGTAGACTCATGGTTTAGTAGAAAATATCAAAATTTCTAATTTTTTTCTTTTTTCTTCAGAAATATGCTTGGATTGTTCTACAACTGTGGGAGGTAGCAACCCCAGACTCACCCTTACTTTACACCTTACCTTGTACTCAGTGGCTTCTTTGCTTAGTGTTCTCCTGATTCTTCTATGAACTGAGTTAATAAAGTTTACAAGTTCACATTCAGAAACACTCCTCCCTTTGCCCAGAAATCAGATGACTGTCCCTTACCCAAACAGTACTTCATCACTCACTAGTGCTTCAGAAATATTCTCTCAGAATGGGAAGCTTTTTAGCTTTATTGAAAACACCAGGGGCTGGGAAGAAAATTCAGACCATGAAAGGATTGGCACATAAGCATGAAGGCCTCAGTTTGGATCCCATGCACCTGCATGAGAAGTCAGGGTTAATGGCTCCTATCTATCATCCTAGCACTGAGGCAGGAGAGAAAGGCAGATCTCTGGCATTCACTGGCTAGTCATTCTAGGTGACTCCATGAGTTCTGGATTCAATGAGAGATCATATTTCAAAGAAAAAGGTGGACATTATCTGAGGAGGACAACCAACATCAACCCTTGGCCTAACAGCATGGGAATAAGTGTACCTGTATAACACACACACACACACACACACACACACACACACACACACACACACACACACACTGTGTTGGGGTGGGGTAGAGAGGAACAGAGGAAGTGAAGAGAAAAAGTAGCAATTTAAAATCTGAAATTCTTAGAGAAATGGTTGACATTCTCAAAAATATCTTTTAAAATTAACCTTTTCCCACAAAATATACTTAATATTTAAGAAAGAGAGTTAGTCAATTGAATATGCTTGGGTGCTGTCACAGCAAATGCACTGCTAAACACAGGAACATCTCCTAATCTCTATTTTGCTGATGGGGAAGCTCAACCAATCACATCTGGTAAGGGTGTGGCCGCCTGGAGCCCAGGTAGAAAAACTGGGAGATGCAGGTGCTTATTTACCATCACTGACTCAAAACAGAGAATGAAGACTCCCACGGTACAGTGTAGATCTTAGTCACTCTTTTTGTTTATTAATTAAACAGTTATTAAATAATAATGTATATTTCCTTAAATAGTAATACTGATTTTGTATTTTCTACTACATTGTCTTGAGATTCATTTTGTTTTAATTATGTATATATGTGTTTCTGTCTGTATGTGTATATCTACAAGTGTGTAGTGTTTACAGAACTCAAAACACAGAGTTATAACCCCTGTTGCTGTGAGTGCCTTATGGTGGGTGCTTGGAACTGAGTTCTGATCCTCTGAAAGAAGAACAAGCACTGATTACCAACAAGTCATCTCTCCGTCCCGAATTTAATATATTTTTTGTATTTTGTTTGTCTTTCTTCTATTACTATCTCTTCCATTTTTGAGTCCTTTATAAGAGTAACTTTTAGAGTTAACTTTCTACTTTTAATTTTCCTACAAAAATAATCTGTAATTTACATTTCTGAAATTATTTTTAATAGAATGTAGCAAAATTTTCCTTTTTCCTTTATAGCCTATTTAACCTATACTGGAATTCTGAATTACTGTCCACTAAGAAGGTTTCATAGCAATGGGAAGAGCCATTAGTTTTCAAATAACCTAGAGTTCTTTTTTAAATTTATTTATTTATTAATAATTTTCCCCTCCTTTCCACCTCCTTTTCCCTCCCTCCCCTCACCCCCTCCCTCTCCAGTCCTAAGAGCAGTCAGGGTTCTCTGCCCCTTGAGAAGTCCAAGGTCCTCCCTCCTCCACCCACTGAGATGGTGGGACTGATCTAATGGGAGCTCACTAAGGCCAGCTGAACTGGGACTGATAGAGCATGTGATCAAATCAGACTCTCTGAGAGTTCTGTCAATGAAGGCTGACTGAGAAGTCAAGGACAATGGCACTGGGTTTTGATTCTACTGCATGGACTAGCTTTGTGGGAGCCTGGTTTGTTTTGCATCGTAACCTAGAGTTCTTAATCTCTAAATTTAAACACCATTCAGAATAGTTAAGAGTTAAATGGCATTGCCAGGAAAATGATGGTAAGGTTGGGTATATTAGATGTCACAGAGAATTAAAGTATCTAAAATGGAAAGCCATGAATCTGTCCAGTTAAAATCGTTATCTGCTCATTTTGCTCTTTGCACTTTTGTAGCAGTCAGGATTCTATGCATGAACTTGAAAGCAGAGATAAACATCCCGTGGAGAGTTCTTTCAAAGTGAAGTGTAGGCAAATTTTGATATTGCCAGAATCTGTAGGCATCTCGTTCTTAGGGCACGATGTAGATGTTATCTGAGATGCCCCAGCATTGGCAGCATCACCTAAGAGTTCAAAGGCCTTCCTAGAATTCAAAAAATATTTTCACCATACAGCTAGGTGAAAAACAACCAGATCTGTGGGGACAAACATTTCATCATTGGGAGATCTTATTCCAATGAGATGGACACCCCGGACTGCAATGTCTCCACTATAAAACTGATAATGTTCATATGTGTCCTCCTTGGATTTTGGGGACTTTAAGAGTCAATGGTACTGCCTTATATGCCTCCCATCCTACTGTCTTAGAGAGAATTGCTAATCCCTGTAAACTGGAATGGTGGGTAGGCAACATAATACCTTGAAATCTACACAAGAATGCTCGTAGAACTGAATAATTTATCTGCAGAAAAAAATATTTAGGAAAAGTTATTATAACCTCCTGAGATGTTTTCTCAGCATCTAAATCAGATGACTTTTCTTAATTGTCTTGTTTAAGACACATTGTGATGAAGTCGGTGATATGGACTGGTGACAACTTTCAGTCTTCCTGAGGCCCTGCAGAGACTGAAGCAATACCTGGAGTATAGTTGCCTGTGACCTGGGTCTTTTGCTGAATCTTGGAGATGGATAATTTAGTTACTGAATAACATAATACTAATACCCACTGAAGGAAAATAATTCACCCTTTCTACAGAATTCCAAGGCATAGACAAGAGTAAAGCCTTAAACTGATGCAAAAGCTACTTTTCTAATTATGGATATATGCATAGAAATCTCTGAATCTTTTGTTCAATAAAATAGACGATTACTTTTATAAGATCTCGTGTGCCTTCTTCTTCAAAAAAACATGAATGCACTCTTAGCGTAGTAAAAACTCCTTCATATTGTAAATAAAGACATGTACAAGGAAAAACTCCAGAGAAGAGGTGGTTGTCCCTCCCTTTATCAAGTTCCAAAATGGATAGAGTCACTTATGTAAATTCCTTAGGAAATTATGCTGTATGTGAAACCAAAAGGATACACCGGAGTCTATCATGTAGACCCAAAGGGAGAGCACAGAGCAACATGAAGTGATGCTTGCACTGGGCTGGGAAAGCTTAGGTGAAAGATAAAAGGCACTGTTTCAAGTAGCTGAAGGACTGTTTGGGTCCTTCAGCCTATGATGGTTTGTGTAATGAAGTTTTGTGGATGACTTTAAGATCTATGCATGTCCTCCACACCTCCATGGAATATTCTGTGCAAACACTGACCACTGGATCTGGCACCTCAAAGAATTTTTAATCTAGATGAAAATACATATATTAAATTAAATCACATGAGTAAAGGCTCTGCATAAGACGCCAAGATGCCTTGCCTACTAGCACAGTTGTGAGAAGGACATAGACTCCCCTGATGACATGGCATTTAAGACGATTATTACAATGTAAAAGGAGGGGCTAATTTTTCCCCCCAAAAGTACAAATAAGGCTTTAGAAAGGGAAATAACTGATCCAATGTTAGAACATGAAATATCTTAACACATGAATGAATAGGAAACATGATGAAGGGTATGTCTGGAGTGGAAGAGAGGAAAAGGAGAGGTTCAAGTGTGTGGTTCTAGTCTAGAGACATATGTAGTTGGTGTGTAGTTGGTGAGTAGCATTTGGCAGACACTGATATGTTTCAAAACAGGAAAACAATTAACATTGAAGAAAAGTTTGGTTCTGGGAAAATTGGTTCAAGTGAGACCACTTGAAAAAGGGTAATCACAGTGGAAGTGAATGGGTTTGCATTGCTCGAGAGATAAAAGATGTAGGCCAGGATGAATGTGATGCATATTTCAGTGGTTGATCAAACTCAACTTTTACTCTGTGATTCAATAGCCACAACCTGTTCACAGGATAGAAGTGCAATTCTCAGCCTCTAAGCTCTGAAAAGGTGTCACTCACAAAAGGCTCATAATTCAGCTGAGCACAGCTGAGTGACGTTTGGTTTCAATCCAGGCTTGAGGGCCAATGATGGATGTCTTATAGCAGGAAACCAAAGAAATGTTACATGACATGGTTTCTAAACCATGAATCACTGATTATCTTGATGATAAAACAATTCTTATCAACAGAGATCAATACCTTGTGTTAAATAATTGTTCTGGATTGTGTATATTAGCTTCCTTAAAATGTGTGGGGTACAGTTTCTATATCAGTAAAGAAGAATTAAGCTCAAAATAAAAACAATATATACTGAAAGGAGGTTAACAGTAATAATTAAATGTGGAGAAACAAGAAAGGATTGAGTTTCGATGTGGAGCATGGCTCATGTAGCAATATCATACCACATTCTGGAAATGTTTGTCTTTAATCACAGTTTCCCTAACTGGTGCTCACTGCATGTTGTGTTAACATTTTGCCAAACTGTTGATTGTTCTCATGCCCTTTCTGCCTTAAGATGTTGGAGGTCACAATTCCCCTGCTGCATCTTTCATTGAGATTCATGCTGTGGCGTCATATTGCCCACATATGACAACTCCTCTCTACTCTGTGCTGGGACCTCAGTGTAACTGATGTGGCATTTTCTTCCAGATCCTTGGTGGATTTGAGTCCTTTCCTAGTTCCACCCAGGAGATTCAGTGGACCTGAATCTGACTCCTTGCCTCACACTCATACAGCCTCACTTTACAGTCCTGTCACCCTTCAGGTTCACTTTGTCTGAGCTATCCCTAGCTTAGCTAGTGTTTACATGATGACATCCCTATAAATCCGCCAGCCCAGAAATGTGCAATCCTCAATTCTTGAACTCAGTTTTTCATACAAGTTGACAAGAGCTTTTCTTTGAGACCAAAATATATTTTCAGTTATAACAGACAGCCTTTAAACATTTGTAGCTCAATGTGGTTGAATATTCACACTGTGTTTTTAATTAGTCTAATGTGTACTTGCTCTAGTGTATAATAATAGACATAATCCATAATTATATCCCCATTGCACTGCTTCCTGTCAAAGAGATTGGTTAAAAAAAATCCTGTTCTATCTTTCAATTTGTTAATGGGATTATGATGAGGAGAAAGGGCCTGATTACCCTGCCAGAGCAGACAGGCATCAGCAAGGTGGCAGGATTAACACCACAGGTCATCAGTAATTTAAAGATGACAATTGCCAAGCTACTACATGAGTTTTGTGGAAATCAGAAACCTCAAAGGTATTTGCTCCTTGGAGGCAAGTATGGACTCACTCTTATTAATGTGTTAGATAAGGTGTCCTAATATGATATTGAACATCAAAACTGCTCCAATTTAAAGGAAATATTTCAATTTGCATTCAGGGGATAAAACTGAATTTTTTAAAAAATGTTGTTCTCCATTGAAATCAAAATATTGTCACAATTTGTTAGGAAAAAGAAGTTTAAACCTCATCAAAGGTTACTTAATTGAGTAACTATGCCTTTTCCTAAGCAAGACTTTAGCTCCTTCCCTTTTGAGACATCAGAAGCAAGCTGAGTTGACTTGGGAAGTAGGGATTGGAGCCATCAGGATATCTGTGTCCTGAAACATAAAATCCGTGATGGAGAAGGAAGAATAGACAGAAGTTAAGCAGTGACATTTTAGGTAACAAGTTTTAGACAATTTCTACTTATATGAACAAAACACTGAAAAATTATTACTAAAAAATGGAACAGTAGCCATCTCAATATCTTCAAACCAAAAAGCAAACATTTTCTTGATTCTGACTTTGTGTAAGTGATAAATCTCTTTTCTAGACCTGCTTTGTGTTTATTGTTTTGATGTATCTTTGTTGTCTTAGAGGAAAATGGAAAAACAAACTTGTATGAATGGGGATATTTTGGAATTAATTTTGTCAATACAGTATGTTCTTTTTATTATACAATATAAGAACAATTAAGTGACTTTTAAAAAGAAACTTACGTTGCACTGCAGATAACAATTTTAGGTTATTGTCTTTCTTTAAAAAAAAATTTGAGGGACCTAATAAGGAAACACATTTTATTACATTTGTTATTGGCACTATAAAACACAATTTTAACAGCCAGGAAATTCTGTGAAATTGATCATATGTTACAAATGCATTAATTTGAGTTACTGTATTTTTCATATGTAATTTGAAATTATGTGTAGACATTAAAGTGTCTTATTGCACAATATAAATCTATGTATTTATATATTTATTTATTTATATATATATGTATTTATATATATATTTATAAATAAATATAAATATTTATTTATTTCCTTACATTAAATTAAAATCATGTCTATAAGCAATTATTCCTAAATTCTCTGAACATCTGATAATAGTTACTCCGTGAACACTTTCATAGATTCAATGACCATACTCTGTTATTTTAGGCTGCTTTCTTTCATTATCCTATCCCTTTCATGGCTTTTGGCCTATTGTTTCCTGAAGCAGTCATTGGACAAAGGAAAAATGTCATGTGGAAAACACATGACCATTTAGTAGTAAAAACCAAAAGTCTTTACTGAGGATGGGAAAATCAGACAGGAGACATCAGTTTAACAGCCCCTATTAAATGTGACTCTTTTCCCCAAAGGGTGTTCTGTATCTGATACATCTCCATCAGTCAGCCAGTAGGCAGTGATGGCAAAGAATTCAGTGCTCCATGAGTCTGGGTTCCTTTGGCTCAGCTAGCTGACCTGGAGATCACACTAGTTAACACTCTGCCTTATAGAGCCCAAGAATGCACTTCAAATCACGTTTCCATTTACTAGCATCTTGTTGATCAATTCGTGTGAAATAGCAATACATGCACAAACTGGAACCCAGATGTCCTTAGGATGCTGTTGGATTTTTTTTAAGTCTTTTGGTTCTTTTGGGGACCTGCCATCCAGCTCCTAAATTAATCATGCACGTGAAGGTGTATTGTTACTTATAAGTGCCAGGGATCAGCTTGGTTTATTTCTAACCAATTTTCTTAGCTTTAAATTATCCTATCTACCTTTTGTCTCTAGACTTTTATCTTTCTCTATTTCTGTATACCTTTTTTTCTTCTTTCTCCTTCGTTTGCTATGTAGCTGGGTGGCAGCCCTTGATGCTCTCCTCTGTTGTCTATCTTGCTCCTTCTTGTCTTCCCAGATTTCACCTTCTATTTATTCTCCCTTCCTATCTGTCCCAGGATAGGACCTATCCTTTCTCCTGCCTTGTTATTGACCATTCAGATCTTTATTAGATCATCAGGTGTTTAAGACAGGCAAAGAATCACAGCTTCACTGAGTTAACCAAATGAAACACAAAAGAATGCAAGGCATCTTTGTATCATTAAAACAAATGTTATACAAAAAAAATCACACATCTTAAAATAATATTCCACAACAGTGTATAGCAGGCATTCATTAGTCATATTCTTTCTATCTTCTATCTATCTATCTATCTATCTATCTATCTATCTATCTATCTATCCATCTATCTATCTATCTATCATCTATCTATCTGTCATCTATCTGTTATCTCCCTACAGGGTACTCAGATCACTATATTGCTCAGAGGGCTAATGTTTAAATAACATCTAATTCTTCTTCCAGGAAGCTTGTTTAAGCTAACACTGCACAAATCAGCAGTCCTAACCCATGCATCTCCATGCTTGATTACTTTGGACTCCTGCTTTCTGTCTCTGTCTGAAACTTTTTGAGAGTTAAATCTGTATGAGTGGAATATCTTTGGCTTCCAAATACTCACTGGAAAATGATCCATATTTCACAGCTCCCTTTCCTGTGATGATACAGTCTCCTGCTCAGGTTCACAACCTTGGAGGTCATCTTTCATCCTGAACAGCCTTTGATTATAAATTTACATCACACAAATCTTCTTCTATCATCTCCAGAACATAGCAAGGCTGTGACCAAAGCTGTCTCAGGAAGATGCCAATTCAATAATTCATGCTGTTATTATATCTCTGCTGGTCATAGTAGTAACTCATTCTGGTGTACACCATCATTGCTCAGTCCTATATTTCAGTAGTGCCAAAGAAGTCACACATTTATTCCCTGTACGGTGTCTCTAACACATCTGATCTATTTGTCTAATACAACTGAATTATACATCTAAGTGTCTCCCTCCTATTAATTATTCATACAGTGTTTAACATTGTAACACCAAAATTCTTCTGCATGAGAAAGTATAGCCAGTGGTTATAAGTTATATTTGGGTTTTAACCAAAGAAGTGTTCCATGATACTGAATGTTGATCTGACAACTGGGAAAAAAATCACCTTGACAATTATACAGAAACCAGAAATAGATAGGATAATAAATGTCCAATGTGAGTTGGTAAGAGAATGTGGTAAGAGGTAAAATTCCCCCTTAAGATTTTGAATTATTTACTTTAAGCTGAGATTATAAGAAAGTGTTAGAAAAACAGGTTGATTTTTATATGTCTGTATTCGAGGGTTGTTAATTAAGTACCAGTAGTCTCCAAGCACATCTAGTATCTGAAGACCTATCAGTTACCAAAATAAGACAATAGAACATGGATAGCAAGAGTTAGTGAAGCTGCAATTACAATGAACCAGGCTCTGCCTCATGAAGAAGGTGAGGTATTAGCCTTGCTTGGGAACCTCGCTTTTACTTCCTAATCCCCATAATACAATATGGTATTTTGTCCTAGTGTGAGATTGCTACTCAGTTGGATTAAGGTTGGATCCAGGCAAACAGTTCTCTAGCTATAAAACCTAATTGTGAAGTTTCGGTGACACATTTAAGTCTGTCATATTTTTAAAAGGGTCAACAGATGAGAAAGTAAAGTTAGGAAAGTTTGAAAAATTCAATTTTATTCAATGCTAAATTTAAAATGGTACAGAGCATTGAGAAAAAATAACCCCTAGGCGGAAGATGAGTCATTACACATTTTTCTTTGACTGAAATTTTGTGTGGAACCTGCCGGAAAACTTAGAATTTTCCATTATAGTGTTTCCAAAAATTTCAACAAATGTAACAAGTATAAATGAAAAATGAAGTACTTTATTTTATCAGAAAGTATAGGGAGCTCTTTCAAGAATATGACTGAATATTAAAATAAGAAAAGTGGATTCAAAAGAAATAATATCATTGATGATGAAATTTTATAGAATGGAGAAGAACTGAGCTTGTGTTTAGTTTGACAAGGAAAAGTCAAAAGGAAAGAGAAATGTTGAAAGTAGTTGCAGAACACAAAGAAGCCAGCCCTGCAAGAGCTTCAGCACCATCAAGTGAAGACCCAGTTCCATGATATCTTTTAATGAGAATACAAAAAGAGAAGGCTATGAGAGAGATACAATTAAGAGGCGATAGAAAAATTTAAAAAAATAAAAGACTACATATGAGTTGTCTCTGGTGGACAAACTGGTATTTATAAATGAACTACACATTATATTATCTTTCTACTCTTTCAATTGTTTCATTTTATCTCAGGCTGGCCACAAACTCATTAGGTAGTGAGAATGGTCTTGAAGTCCTGATCTGCCTACTTTCAGCTAGTTCCTGGGATGGCAGACTTCTTCAACACCCAGGCTTCCTTCCAATCTCTCTTCCTAAGTGCAGGAAGAGCTTCTGAGTTTCCTGCGCTGCTCAACATGCAGAGATGACTCTCCATTCATTAATTTCTTTCACAGGGTAAAACAATGACATGCTTCTCCTTTGATTACTCTTTGCTCCTTAAGATTTTGTCTAAGATTTCTGGTTAGGCATATTCTCTGTCCTTGAAGAATCCAGGACTATTGTCTCACAAATGGAAAGCTCTTAGTGGCACATGTGAGGGAAACTCTGAGCAATGCCCATGATCTGAAAGTGGCCTTTTCTGGACAGGAGTGAAGGCTCCTTAGTAACAAAATCTGAAGGAAATGATGATGGTAAACAATATAGAGGAGATTATGGAGATTCTTCCAGTGATGAGTCTCAAATGAAAGCAAAGAGCACAATATGTTGTCAGTGTTTTCCAAAAACTCTAAGTACGGAATCAGCTTGAATTTTCAGGAGTGCTGAGCTCCAAACACTTAGAGAATGCCTGTTAACTTTTTTGAGATACGTTATACATCAATAGACACCTGATGCCATTTCTGAGAAAAGCATTTTGGTTAGTTTATTAGTTACATAAAGGAGATGCTAATGCTTTAAGAAATAGTCAAAGTGAGGTATCTCCTGTTTTTATTTATGTAAATCTGAAAGATAAGAAAGTGTTGCTCCATTTTAAGGATTTAAATATCATCTTGAAGTATTTGCGAACCAGCATTCATATAAAAATAATGATCATCATAATAAGAATAAGTGATGTAGTAGGCTTGTCTTAATGTAGTATATTAAATTTATGTTCTTAAAAAGAGAATCAGTCTATAGCTAACCTCTGCTAACTAAGAAACCATCCACAATTATCACTTCTGGTTAAGAGGTCACCTAACATTGGAGAGAATCTTCTGGAGAGACAGATGGTGAAAGTTCACTCTAAGTGTCACCTTCACTCTATAGGTGTCCAGGTAGAAAAGGGACACACTCTGGTGGAGATGGCTGGAGGAAATGTCCCAAAACAGCAGGTCAGGAAGGAGGTCTGAGACAGTGTCGCTGTCTTGATGGTGAAGGACAGAGCAAGAACACAGCACACCATGACCAAGTGCAGAGAGGACCGGGAGCACTGCTCTCAGGAAGGTGACAGTCAAGTCTTTAAACAGACCTCAACAAAAAAAAAATCACCAAACAAATGTAAATATTTTGATTTGGACATAGTTAATTATTTGTTTAGTCTATAGGCACGTTCATGTCAAGAAATAGATTATAAAACATCTGGTTTGACTGTTGTGGGGCAGAACAATTTAGAGGTTTAGCCATAAATTTAAATGAAATACAATTTAATTTCTAAAAAAGGGTTCAATTCAATAAGACAGCATTGAAACTTGAGAAAGGAAATAATTAATATTTTTTCCAACTGGAAAAAAGTCAGAGAAAGGTTGATAATGCATAACCATATCCTGTTTTATGACAGTTAAAGAAAGCTCTGATAACCAAAAGGTCCATTAAAAAGTATGATATGTAGCCTTTTGTTCTTTGAATTTGGATCACTCCTTTATTATCCTTTCACTGAATGCCCGTTTTCTCAGCTACTGTTTCTCATACATTTTGGTAGATGCTTTATCATGTTCCATTTATATTACTTAAGCTGGCCATGATGATATATTACAGTCAGCTAAAGTGTAGAACATCCTTAGATTTATTTTGACACCTAAAGCAACTTTTCATTAGGCTGGTAACAAGCCATTTAGATGTCAGTGTCTTCAAAAAGACATCATGAGGATGTCGAAAAAGTGCTGACATAAATGTGGACATTTTCAACATTGTGTTTACGAAGCCCATAGGATGGAAGCTCTTAATTTTCCCGGGTAACAGGAGGAGCGACATCTATATGCAAATGGCAAAACAATAGTGCCCATTTTTCCTTACTGGAAAACTTCTCATTATACATGACTAAGAGCTCCTCCCTTCCTGACTCTTTATGAAATTACAGAACACACTAAGGCATTGTTTGAGCAACATCCTGTACCTCCAGCAGCTGCTGTGCTGGGCTCAGACTAGTGAGAAAATTTCACAAGACACATAAAAGTCCAAAGATGAGACAAAGGAATTCACTGAAATGCATTTTTTAAAGTAATGAAACATAGAAACAAAACAAAGCCATACAATGTATTGCAAATTCGTGTGCACATTTTTTTCCATAATTTGGGGAAAAAGAAGGAAAAAGGTAGATATAATCCTCTCTGGAACACAGCTCTCTGTCCGTTGTGTAGCAGCTGACTACAAGTCTATGATTTCTAGTAGAATTTTCAGAGATTTGAACCACAAAGGATTTCTAGTCAACCAAAAGTATTTCTTTAACAAAATGTGGTTTTCTTATGAATCAAGTTTGATTAGTATAGATACATAAGTAAAAATCTACCAAAGTGATAAGGTAAATGAAAGTGAGACACATCATATCTGTTTATTTTTCTAAGCCAATATTGCATATGTGGACAGTATCGTACACCAAACCAGCACATCTTCATCCAACTAGCAACAGATATCAATTCTCCTTATTCTCAAAGAATTTGGTCTTTTTTCAACATTACAATTTTTCATATTTTGACAATTTTAGATCGCTTTCCTATCCATACTTTCTGAGACTTTTATAAAAGATAGACTCAACAGTTTGATAAACAAATCTATTTTCTCGAAAGTTAAATATATTTTGTGGGGTAATACACCATTTTCCCGGATGTGTTCTTCAAATTTCTGTTCATTTGTGTGCTAAATGTTGTATAGACTATTTAATGGAAAGAGCTGAGCTCTCTCTCTAGCTGACATTTGAAAAATGCTGACTCACAACTGTCGTGAATGTCAGTCATGACAGTCAGCTTGCAGTGTTAATGCTTGTGAAACATTCTGAGTCTTTCTAAAAGTATCATTGATACATGTAAAAAGCAGAGTGCTGTCTGCCAACCACTGACTTTCAGCCTTTAAACATCAAGATTTTTGCTGTCAGGATGACAGGCCTGATTAATTATATCATCTATGAAACTATATCATAAATGGATAACTTGATACAATTGACTCCAATAACTTTAAACTCCTTGTGAAATTGCATTTGTGAAGTTGATTTAATGTACTGCATGAAGATTCGTTCATTCATCCCTTTCTTCTTTCATTCCAGGTAATTTATCAGAGAATTAAGAGAAGTGCTCAGCGCCACAGACCAAGTTAAGCAGGAATGAGTTCTGAGGAGCCTTACTCACGAGTACTAAGAAAGATGGAAATGACATTGAAGGGCCTGCTTAATGCAGTTGTCTTTCCAACATCTGGAATACATCTCTGTATTTAATATCATGTGGGCCTTCTTTCTATTCACATCTGGATTTTATTGTGACTATTCTCACAACTTGAAATTACAATTAACTCTGTGTATATTTTACTCCATTATAAATTGCAAAGATAACAGAAGACTCATACAGTGTTTTGAAAAGTTTATTACATGTTAAAAATTCATTTCACAATTTAACAAACTTCCTGTATCTCTGATATATAGATTTGATGTAGCTGATTTGATAGGGATTTGGTGTTTTAAAAAAGTAGCAGCAATGGTGGGTTTTCTCTGTTCTACACAAAATTCTACATAAAGAAGAAACTGACTGTAGACCAAATGACTCTCTTGGATATTGTAGGTCACTATCACACCTTCATCTTCAATTCATCATTTAAAGGACTTGAGAGGTCAAGTTTAATGCCCCAGAATTTCAGCGCAGTGAATCATAACTCAGCAGAGTGAATATAACTCTGTAATATGGAAGACATAACTCTCTTCTTTTAAAAAATGTACTCATTTATAATTTCATATACACTGATCATATCTCTTTCAATCTCCCTTCTCCTTCTCACACCATCCCAGCCACTTCTTCTTCTGAGAACACTTCAGCTGTTCTCTTCCTTCCCTCTTTTGTATTAGTTCTAGTTCCTAAGTAGTTTGTATCAAACTATTAGAAGAAGTTGGAGTCTGTTTTTAACTGACTCTTTTCTTAACCTGTTACTTCAAAATTAGATTATTTTCAGAGGACTGGTTTACTTATTCATATGCCTTCTTTTTTCAAATTTGACAAAATATGTTAATAATAATTTCAGTGACAAATCAGTGTTACAAAATGGACGTATGTCTCTCTTAAGATTTTTTTTTCAAAAATGTTCCATCTCTAAATAGCTTTTAATTTGTAATCATGTTTATTTTCTTTTCCCAAAATTAAATAATTTTTTAAAAATGTTATTTTTATAGAGGTCAGTTTAGAAAATGATGTAATTTTGGATAACAAAAACTAAGAATCATTTGAAACCAGACAAAAATACACTCTCCAAATGTAAATATAAACATCATTTTCAGATATTATGAAGCCAAATCCTCAATGGATAAATGTGAACTTGTCTATTAGAAGACAGGTCTCTAATGCTAATATTCTGTTAATCATAATTATTTTCTTCAGGGTTATTTTATAACTCCTAGGTCAATCCTGTCTCAAGTCTTTCAAGACTGTCTCTGTCTTACTTAATATGCATGTATAACTGTGAACATCTGTGAATTTCCCCTTCCTGGAAATGTCTGACTTTCTTGAATGTATATGTAAATATTTTTCTGAAAATATTTAATTTAACTTTTATCTGCCTAGAGTCCCCTTTCTCCTTCTCTCTCATTCTAGGTTTCATGTAATAAATTATGCTGATATATTTCATCATTTCCCAGGAATCATGAACTCAGAAATCTGTTAATTATTCATTTCTCTCTTTGTATTTCTTATGCTGAGTCATTTCAATTGATTCTTATGCCATATAAAATCTGCTAGTCAATCTTCTGCTGAGACATTTATTTCAGTTATTCTAATATTCACCATAAGAATTTCTATTTAGTTTTATTTAATAGTTTCTAAAACTCAATGTTCTCTGTCAATTTGCTCTACACTTCTTATCTTACCCTTTATTACTTTTAAAAATGCTTTCCTTAATGCTTAGCACATAGTTTATAATAAATTCTGAATAATGTTTACAATAAAGAATTTCAAATGTTTACCAACGAAGTCCAACATCTAGACCTCCTCGGGGGTAGTGTTTAACCTGTATTTATTTTTCTACATACAGTTCATATTTTCTTGTTTCTTTGTATGTTTCAAAAATTTCTGTTGAAAATCAGATGTGTAATAACAATGTAACAAACCAATAAAATAAAATCAGGTTTCCCTAGAAACATATTTTCCCCTGATTTCAGGTCTAATGATGTTCTTTATGAAGAAAAAGAACCTTATTTCTGGTTGTAACCTCTGAAACCGTGTGATGAACTCTGGAAAGCACACAGTATTTCCCAGGAAGCACCACTGATGTCAGTCGATTTATTTAGATATCATTGATTTTTTTGAGCATAAATTTGTGCATCCAGTAATTTTCTCAATCTTTGCTGAGGGTTATGTTCACTGTTTAAAACTAGCTTAGCATTCGTTCCACCTTGAATAAAGGCTCGGAGTGACTAAGAGGTGAAAACTCAGAGTTTGTTAAGGTTCCTGAACTCATGCCTGTGCACAGACAATATATATAGCTATGCACATGTTGGTTGTCTAATACCCTAGTGATAGCTTGGTTCTTTAGAAGGCCACTCTGCCCTTTACACAGTTCAGGTTTCTCTGTGAACTCTTGTGTTTTCTAAGGATAATCTACCCCTCAGATAACTGTGTTGTCCATATGTTTTCTTCTAATTATCTTTGTTTGCATTCTTTGGGAAAGTCATTTTGACTAGTTGTAGTCAGTCTTGAAGGAGGGACAAACATAATGAGTGAGTTTTCTCATAAAAGCACTATGGAGCATATGAAATTAACATTTGAGGACTGGGCTTTTGTGGGTCTCCAAGTCCTATTAAGTGCCTGGTTAAGCTTAAAATGCTTTTTGCCTAGGAATTTTAGGAACTTTGTATTTCAAAATCACAAAATAGCTCTATGAATAAACAATTGATTTGAATGGAGCAAATTTAGATGGTACAGAGTGAACTTATTACCAGGACTCACAGTTCTCATAGTAAGTTATATGAGGCCTTTGCAGAGCCTCAGGTAATTTCTAGAGTTCTGAGTATGTTTGCTTGAAAGTGCTATTCCAGGGTTCCTTTTATCTCATTAGCTTATTTTGAGGAACAGTTATTTTGAAGTTGGTAGTCGTAAAGGGTCGTCCTTGTCCAAAGTAGTGAACATTATTCCTACTGATGAAATATTAGTTTTTCATTTGATCACTAGGCAATTCAAGGCTTAGTATTGCTGCAAATATTTGACATTAATATTGGCAGTTGTATTTTATTCATAACATAACATTATAGAAGTATAGATGGATATATGTGCTGATAGAAAGGGGCAGGGGAGTGAGAGTGGAAGAGGGAGGGAGGAGGAAAAGAGAGAGGGAGAGAGAATCAATGAGAGAGAAAGAGAAGAGAATAGGATCTTCATCAAAGTCACCATGAATACTAAGTTAGAAAATTCTGAGTCATTACTGTTGCATGCAATGGCAGAGCAACTGTGGATGACTTTAAAATGTGGTGCACACTTGACTTCTACAGAAGAACAGCAGCTGTCCCTCCACCGCCCCATCTCACAAGCTATCAAGTTTGGATGTTCTAGAGACTTCGGAAAGGCACGTCATGCTTTAGTTTATTTTTTTTTCCTTTACTTTAAACTGTAGTGAAAGCATTCTACAAAATATTTATTGACCCTGCAGGAATTCCTCTTTCTTCAGTAGTTTTGTAATCTCATTTACTCATGTTTTGAGTGAGTTAAACACCTTTGCATTCACAAAATGAGAATTTATTTTCATCTATTAAATTTACATATAAGTAATTTTATGTAAATAATTCACAGTTTAAACAAATACTTTCTTGAAAATATATGTGGTAGGTCAATGCTTTCCCAAGTGGAGATTGTATTTTCACTTTATTTAAGCTGTCACTTATAAAGAGAAGTTCTAAACTTTAATATACTCCATTAATCATTTGTCCACATATTAAAAAGTGTGTCTGTTTTCATGTCCTATGGTATCACCTCTTCATAAATCAGGTGTGAATATAAACCTGAACTCCATCTTGATCAATTGGCTTAATCTCTGACTCCAAGCTCATATTAGACCATCCTCAGTAATTACAGCAGCCTTTTAACAAGCCTAGGTATCTTGTAGTTATAATCACTTCGTTTCAGGTGTCATTTTACTAAATCTTGATTCCTTAAAAACAATCTTTTACCACACAATTTTGTACTGTGGTTGCTTATTACTTTGAATTTATATATTAATTAAAGAGAAACAACTTTCTGAAACCATGCACTTATCTAGCTCACTCGTATAATATTTATATTTTCTAAGTTGTTTATGAAACTCATTGGATTTCTTTATTGGTGTTGCATATATGTTTTTAAGCTATCTTATACTTTTCTGATAGTGTCATTTGGAGAAAGAACTCTCCAGATCATTGCATTAGATATCATTTTCTCTTTGCTGGAAAATGAAATGGCTTTAGTGAGACAGTTCAGCAGATAAAAGAACATAACCTTCCCGGGACGGGGCTAGAGCCAGAGAAGTCAGAGTGGTACCCTGAGGTCCAGGCTGTAACTGAGGAGGAATGTAAGCAGGGTTTGGGTGGAATGCTGGAGTCTCTAAGAAACAAAGGGGCCCTGCTGGAGGCAGCAGAAGCTGCCTTTGGATCAGGAGCAACTGTGCAGCCAGGACCTTAGGCAGGAACCAGCAGGACATACCACAGACACAGGCCACTTCAGTGCCTTTATCCAGCATGCTGCATTGGAGGAGCCATCGATGCTGCCAGAACGCAAGCCCCAGCTGGACCACTGCTCTCCAGAAACTCAGAGAAGAAAACTCTGAGAGAATGGCTGCATTACATCTGTTGGTAAATGTGCCCGTGGCCCCCTGGCACATCAGTAATCTCTGCTTTCAGAACCTTTTAAAAAATCTTAGAGGAGCAGTTCAGTGTGGTGGTGGCTGCACTGGCAGGACCACAGATTGGCTCAATAGTGGGTCCTTGGTCCCTTCCACTTAGGCCAAAGGATCCAGTTCACAGCATGGAGCCATTACTGCCACGGAACTGCCCTCAGGCCACAGGGGTGAATATCATACTGAGTGAGCCAGCAGGACAACTTTAGCTAAGGGTAGAGATTTGCACAGTCACCTAGAGCTCTAGCGCTTCCTGACCCTGGATGCCCTGCACAACTGAAAGATCACCCAGACTCCGGACAACAGGATGTGAGGGACAAGTCTCAGCAATAGTCCAGTATTTCTGGGGCTCCGGAAACCTAAGACCTTGAACCAGACTACTGATTCCATTGTAGTAAGTATTAGTATTCTCATATAAAGCTGCTTAGACAAATATATATATACTATGTGGCACACTGCAGTTGCAATGCCACTTAGATGAACAAAGGTGCGATGAAGAGGTGGGAAGGATGGTGGAACTGAGCAGCGGTGAGAGACCAAACGGGAGACACATCAGCAGTGACAGGTGAAGGAAGGCCGCTGGGATGCACAGGGGAGCGCACCATTGAAAAATCTGGGCAGAGCATGGAGAGCAGAAGCCTGGAGCTCGCATAGGCTCTGCCCGCAATGCGCTGCCCCAGCCCTTTGATCGCCAAACTAAATACAAAAGTTCAAGAAACATATTCAGTTCAAAGAATTCCCAGCAGCAAAGTCCATACAGTTTTTTTATACTTACATGGGTAAGAAACCTGACAGCATATAATGTGTGCTGCTGTTGTGCAATGTTTGTAATCACAGGAGACAAATTCTTCCAGTTCATTGGAGGCTGAACTGAAGGAGGGGAAAAGAGTTTCCAGGTAAGCAGACATGGCCACTCTTCTATCCCCACTGTAACTGGAATATGGAGCACCAAGTCTTAGACTCACTACTAGGAATTAATGAAAAGGCTGCCTTGTATGCTAGTTTGAACAGGTTTGCCCCCAATAGACTCATGCATTTGGATGCTTGGCTCATAACGAATGGCACTATTAGTAGGTATGGCCTTGTTGGTGTGGGTGTTGTCTTGTTGGAAGAAGGGTTTCACTGTGGAAGTGGGCTTTGACATATCATATAGGCTCAAGCCAGATCCAGTGTACCAGTTTATTTCTTGCTGCCTGCAGATCAAGACGTAGAACTCTCAGACTGTGACCATGCCTGCATGCATGCTGCCTTGCTTCCCCACCATGCTGATAATGGACTAAACCTCTGAAAATGTAAACCAGTCCCAATTACATGTTTTCCTTGATAAAAATTGCTCCAGTCGTGATTTCTCTTCCCAGCAATAGAAACCCAAACTAAGACACCTTACCTTGTTAGTAATCCCTACTGCACTCAAAAGCATTACCAAGAAAAAGATGACACCTGAAGAGGGATATTAATAGTTACTTCTACACCATATTATTGAGTAAATGAAATTGTCAATGTTAATTCCCAAATGAAAAAAAAGTTAAAAGAAGCTCCTATTTTCACAATTAGTATCTTTTAAAAAACATTAGTTTTGAATTAGAAAGTATCTATCATCCAAAAATAGCAGCTGTCACACATGTCCAGGGTTATGAAGTAATCTCACGAAATGAAACAAAAAAATGTGAAGATAGCTCTCAACTTCATGGCAAAACAGTTTTCCAATAAGTTTGTTTGCGTCTCAATAGTGTAAATGGTGAGAAAAACAGACATTTATATATAAATTATGTTCTTCTAAGTTAGTTAGCTCAGTGGAGAACTAACGCCAGCTCCACTTGCTTTCTTCATAATAAATTTAATGTTATGAATTATGATACATAAATGTATTCTTTTCTGTCTCTGTCTCTTTGTCTGTTTCTCTGTGTATAGTGTGAACAAAAGAGACACAGAGATCAAGAAGAATGGAGAAAAAGGCAATGAGAGAAGAGAGAAAGAGAGACGACAAAACGTATAAAAAGAGACAGAGGCAAAGCAAGACAGAGAAAGAGAGAGGAGCTGAAAACATAAAGAGAAAGAGCGGGAAAGAAGGGGAGACAGAAAAGTAAAGAGAGGCAGGGGGATAAACAGAGTGTATGTGTGGGACTCTTAGAGATGTTTTTCCAAAAAGTACATTATGCCAAAGAAATTCCACAAGGCAGCTTCAACAAATCACTTTTAGAAGTTTGGCTTATAAAATATTTTTGTGGGTTTTTTTTGAAAGTAATTTTATTAAATTATAAAAGTTTCCATTTCCGTCCCTCCTCCCACTACCCTCCCACTCCCCCCACTCCCTCTCCTCCTCCCTCTCCATCCCTAAGAGCAGTCAGGGTTTCCTGCCCTGTGAGAAGTTCAAGTTCCTCCCCCCTCCCTCCAGGTCCAGGAAGGTGAGTGTCCAGACAGACTGGATCCACAAAATCCAGTATATGCAGAGGAAACAAGTTCCCTAGCAATATTGTGATATTTGAAGTCTAATAATATGAATTACAGATTTAGAGGTCATATTGTCTACTGTGTTTTCCATTGGCATATGAAGAAATAATAAAATTAAGGATTTAGAGACACTAAGCTATGACCATTAACCTCTACATGCATATTCATAAGCATATAAATGCTCATTCATACAACACATAAACATGGTTGTTGCATTTCCTTTTACTCTAGCCCCATGTTGGAGATTAAATATATATAGAGTCTTTCCTGTCCCACATGGTCCCGCAGTGGCTTCTAAATTAACCACTCAGAGGTTTAATATTAATTCCAAAATATTGGCTCAGGCTTATTACTAACTATCTCTTACAACTTAAATTAGCCCTAACTCATTTCTGTCAATCTGTATTTTGTCCTGTGGCTTTGTGGCATTACCTGTTCACTAGTATGTCCTGCTCATCCAGTGACTGGCTGGTGTTTTCTGACTATGTCCCTCTTTCTCTCTGTATTCAGTTTGGCTTTCCTACCTAGCCATAGTCCAATTCTCTAAAGGTCAAAGCAGTTTTTATTATCGAGCAATGAGAGCAACATATATTCACGGTGCTCAGAAGGGTTATCCCACAGCACATGGTACACATTTTTATATGTTAATAAAATTCTATATTTGATAAATTGTCTTGTTTACTATCTCTTTTATTTTTGAGATTATAACTACATCATTTTTATCTTCTACTTCCTCCCTCCAAACCTTTTCATATTCTTCTCTGTGACCTCTTTCAAATTCATGGTCTCCTTTTTCTTTAATTGTTGTTACATATAAACATATATATATATATATATATATATATTCCTAGTCAGTCTGTATGTTACTTACTTGTATATTTCAGGACTAACCATTTGGTATTGCATAACCAATCAATGTGCTCCTATTTGGAGAAAACAATTTCTCCTAGTCTCAGCATTTCCTAGTTGACTGTAGTTCTTCCTGTCGTATTGAGGCTTCCTCCACTTTAAAGTATCCATTGTTATCCTTATTCAACTCATATTTAGGCAGTGGTATTAATGAGACTATGGAATTTTCCTTTATTTGGACCTTATTCAACAGTGAAAATATTAAGTGAAAGTTTTCAGGATGCATTAAGCTTATAAGAGTCTACTATCACTTACAGAATAGAATATTTTCCGTTAATTTTTGAGGAATGAGCTTGATGAAGTCACCTTGAAGAGACCATTTCAAAGTTTAAACCACCTCCGGAGCAGTTGAAGACACTCGTAAGATGATGAAGACAAGGTATGTTCTCAGAAGTTCAAGGCTGAGCAGCCACTGGATCTTTCCATATGCAGAACTAGTAACTACACTCTGAGCTATAGTCTTAGAGTCCTATTCTTGTTCTCTGTCTCTTTCTTCTTTGAATATGTTCTTTCCACTCAGTTTCACTTATCTGTTGCCCATTATTTTTTCTTTCCTATGCTTAAAATGTAAATACTAAACTCATCTTTCTCCATGTAATTGACTCCTATGGGATCAAACCTGCTGCATTCACAAAAGAATCTCTTTCTGGCTGCACAGGTAGGTTTATTCTTCAAGATACTGCCAAGAGTTTTAAGCATGTACTAAAATATCCGCATATAATTTTCTATCCACTTATCTATAATCTATCTATCTATATGTCTGTTTGTCTTTCTATCTAACATCCATCATCTGTCTACCATCTATATAATTTTGTGCATGCAAATTATATTAGTGCATGCCACATTTATAAGTTGTATGTGCTCATGAATGTGTATGTAGCTGCCAATGATCATTGTTTTGTATCTCACTAAATTCTCAATTTCATCATCCTTATATTTTGAGACAGTCTCTCACTAATGACACCTCTTGTTGATAAGCTATACTTTCTGGTATGGGCCTCTGCCTGTCTTCAGTCTTCCAACAACACTGAGGTTACAAATATATGTTACCACCTATGCCTTTTTGACTTTGGTACTGGGGATCAGAACTCAGGCCCTTAATGTGTTACACCAGAAACTTTCTTCACTGGTTTATTTCCATTCCTTCCCTCCAATCTTAACTAACTTTTTAAAATTGATTTTTATTGAACTCTGCATTTTTCTCTGCTCCTCTCCCTGCCTCTCTCCTCCCCTTCAACCCTCTCCCAAGGGCCCCATGCTCCCAATTTACTCAGGAGATCTTGTCTTTTGTTGTTACTACCCATGTAGATTAGATCTATGTATGTCTCTCTTAGGATCCTCATTGTTATATAGCTTCTCTGGGATTGTGATTTGTCAGCTGGTTTTCTTGGCTTCATGGTTAAAAATCACTTATGAGTGAGTACATATGATAATTGTCTTTCTGGGTCTGGGTTACCTCACTGAAAATAATGTTTTCTAGATCCATCCATTTGCTTGCAAAATTCATGATGTCGTTATTTTTTCTGCTGTGTAGTACTCCATTGCGTAATTGTACCACATTTTCCTTAACCATTCTTCTGTCGAGGGGCATTTAGGTTGTTTTCGTAAATTGTATCTTAATAAATTTCTACAAACGAAAAGGGTTTTTCCTCTGATTATCCCATAAAATAGGTCATTTAAATGCTTCTTATTGTTGTCACTTTATTTTTTATTTTGAATTATCCAGTATTACTTATTTATTCATTTAGACAGATATTCATTTGCAGTTCTTCTTTGTTTCTGAGATAGTATTACTCTACATACCTGCCTGGCCTGGAATGTGTGACATAGACCAGGCTGGAAGCTGCTTTGTTGCAATTCTTCTGCATCTCTCTCTTGACCGCTGGATTCTAGACAGATGTGACACACCTATTTGAGCTTCAACTTTTGTTTTGCTATGTTAAATGATTGACATCTCCATGTGTCCCCCGCTACCTCCACTGAGTTATAACAGACAACTGATATCCAGTGTCCATGAAGTCCCTTGAGGAAGAAATCTTAGATTGCATCCCAAAACACATTGGGCCCTCTGTGATGACTCTCAGACACTGAAATGCCTCACTGGCACAAGTAAGCTCCTTTTTGCCACTGGATTCTTTTCCTCTTCCTGATCCAGACAGACTCAGGTTCGAAGAGATTTCAGCTGATGAGTGGAAGTGAAAATGATGGCTACTATCAAAATTAATATCCTTTGCCACCGACACATTTAGCTATTTTAACTAAAAGGATAATCTCAAAGTTCAGGAGAGTCTGAGAAATTCAAGACTCAACTTATTTGGCATTTTGCCAAGGCTTCAAAAATCACTGCATTTGAATTAAACATCAACTTGCCTCGCTTAGAACTCTGGGGAAGCCTGCAAATTCTACAGAACTTAAGTGTATCACATTGGAAGAAAGAATCAAAAATGACCGCACACATATTACTATCTTAAATTACTTGAAGTAATATTAATTTTTAGTCAACTGCATACTCCTTTTCTGGGTCATTTTCTTACTATTATCCTGCAGTTTTCTAGATTTGTGAAGCTGTTCTGGATTGTGTTCTTGGTTCTCACCTTTGGACCATGCCTTCCAGTGTATGGAGATTCAATCTGCACACTTAATCATAATCTTTTCTTTGATACTTATCTTCGGTGTCTACTGGACAAATTTTTTAAATTTAGTATCTCCCGTCTTTGAAAATTTCTGTTGATGAAATTTTCATACGAGTCTTTATACTCTAGTATTCCCATACTACTCCAATAGGTAAATAAAATTGATATTTTACAGTATCACTTTTAATTTTATTTATTTTATAAAATTTAAAATTTTAGTGATATATTTTAGAATAATAAAAGCCATTTCCCCTGAATTATTGTGACATCTACTTTTAGTTCTTGCTTGGCCAAGTGGCATAAACATTACTGCATTCGATAAATGCAAAACTAATTTCTCAATTGAATCAAAGTTCTCTCACCGATGAACATTTCAGTTCACCTATCTAATTAACAGAATTGTTTCTACAGCATGGCAGGAGTTCTCAGGATAAATGACCAACCTTGTTTACATAAATGCATAAAAGGGAAGGAATAAACTTGTGCTATGTAAACAGCATTCAGTTGCATTTATTTTAAATTCTAAACCAAAATGCAAGTGAGGAAGAAGAAACTCATGGTTATCAAGCGTTACAATATAATTTCAAAAATTTATATTTCAACAAATCCTTCTTCATTGGGATGACTAATCTTGGTCAAGTTGATATGCCTGGGAAAAGAGTATCTCAATTGAGGAATTGCCTTTATCAGATTGGAATGTGGACATATCTGTGAGGTGTGTTCTCAAATTCTAAATGAGGAATGGTAGCTAACTCACAGTGGGTGGTACCAGCCCTAGGAAGGTATGCCTGGGTTGTATAAAAGAACTAGCTGAATGTGAGTCCAAAAAAAGTCACTAAGAAGCCATTTTCCATGGTAATTTGTAAGCCAAATAAACCCTTTCCCCCACTTACTACTTCTCATCATATTGTTTATCATAGAAACAGAAAGCAAAATAGGAAATTACATTTTGTTGAAATAAAAGGAGTGGATGGCTGAGCTATGAGAGAGTCTTCACCTCAGAGCCAAGGATCCACATGTAAAGCTTGCTAGGCAGAAGTGACATGTGACAAGAAGGAAGAGAGGGTGCACACAAGATCTGCAAATTCCACCATGGGTTTGTTGTGGGGTACAGATGGTGAGTTACTCTTAAAAAATGTTATAGCTGTAAAAAGAATGTAAAGTTGGAACTCACAAGAAAATGTTTGGGAAAACTAGGGAGAAATGTCTCAGTAGATCAGACACTTGCCACGTATGCTTAAGGATTCAGGTTCAAATTCACAGCTTCTGCTTAAATAGCAAGTGGGTATAATGGCCCACGTGTAATGCCAGCATTTGGGAGACAGAGTCAGGATCCCCAGAACAAGCTGGCTAGACAGACTAACCAAATTTGTGAGCTCTGTGTCAAACTGAGAGACCTTGCCTCAAGTAAAAACATGGAGACCAATAGGAGCAGATACCTAACCTCATCTATAAGCCTCCACAGGCACATGTATACATGGATATGTGCAGCTCCACACGGCACCGTTCACATTCATCAAAACACTTATAAATATATATGCACCACACACACACGTGCATACCATTTTCCTCTTAGTAAAATAAAGAAAAAGGAGAAGAAAGAAATGCTAACACATGAGTTCCAGGGAGCTTCATACGTGATCCTGCAAACCAGCTGCAGTAAAATGTATGCCTTTCCCAGGCTGAGATCATTCTTTTCAAGACAAACCCATTCTCTCACAGTTCCAGCGCCGATCTCTTTGGCTGATAAAGTCCTGGTTGGCTTTCCATTGAAGGAGATTCAAGCAGAGGACCTTGTAAAATTAACGTTCCTCTGTTGCTCTGAAGATAAGTGCTTCGCTGACCCCAGAAGCGCTGCACCAACTCTAAAGTTCACCTTCTTTCCATATCCCAGTGTTGAAAAAGGCAGCGATAGTGAATAATTCATCCTGCGGAGATAAGGCTTAGCCTTGTTGCTAGGCTTTGTGCTGCTATCAGTATCTGTTATCTGCACAGGAGCACATCAAGGGGTTTCACTCCCTGTCTTTTCCATTTAGGAAGTAAATAAAAACTAGCAGAGTTCAATGAAGGCGATCGATGGAGGTTGTTTTTAAATTTCTGATATTATTTCTCCTGTGCTATTGATTTTATAATGCTCCTTTTATGATTTGATTTTTCAAACAAGTCTATTTGTTCCTTTGCCTTGACTGTTTTGTACACACTAGGCAGTATTATTTAGCCTTTCACTTACAGCAATCCTTCTGCCTCAGCCTCCCTGGTGCTGGGATGATAAGCATAAGGCACTAGGTCCATTCATACCAAAGTGTTTTCATACAATGAAGAGGAGCACATTCTAGGAAATTTATAGTTTGTATCTTCTCCCCAGATGATTGAGGCAGATGCCTAGAGGGACAACACCTTGTAAGAGTCACTGGTCCAGAGGAGGGCCAGCCATGGGAACAAACAGCAGAAAACAGTCTTACCCTCCTTTCCAGTCTTTTAGCAGATGTCTTGCCTTGTTGGCAGACACATCCATTCTATGTGATGCAGTTTTCTGAGAGCATTCTCCCTCCTTTCTGCAAAAATGTCAACTCTAGCTAGTATGCCTTACATATGGGCTCTCTGGAAATTCCAAATAGGTGTTGCTGTGAGGTACACAATGTTTATCTTTGAGCCCAGGACAAAATGAGAAACTAGACACTAAAACTCTAATTAACCCAATTACAAAATGGGGTGCTGATCTGAACAGAGAATTCTCAACAGAAGAACTTCGAATGGCCAAAAGACACTTAAGGTCATGCTCAACACTCTTAGCGATCAGGGAAATGCAAATCAAAACAACTATGAGATACCATTTTACACCAGTCAGATTAGCTAAAGTCAAAAACACCAATGATAGCCTATGCTGGAGAGGATGTGGAGAGAGGGGAACACTCATCCATTGTTGGTGGGAATGCAAACTTGTGCAGCCACTGTGGAAATCAGTGTGGCGGTTTCTCAGGAAACTGGGAGTCAACCTCCCTCAGGACCCAGCAATTCCACTCTTGGGAATATACCCTAGAGATTCCCTAACATACTACAAAAGCATTTGTTCTACTGTGTTCATAGCAGCACTATTTGTAATAGCCAGAACCTGGAAACAGCCTAGGTGCCCCTCAATAGAAGAATGGTTAAAAAAGGTGTGGAACATATATACATTAGAGTTTTACTCAGCGGTAAAAAAACAATGACATCTTGAATTTTGCATGCAAATGGATGGACATAGAAAACACTTTACTGAGTGAGGTAACCCAGACCCAAAAAGAGGAATACGGTATGTATTCACTCATAAGTGGATTCTAGCCATAATTAAAGGTCTTTGAGCCTACTATTCGTGATCCTAGAGAAGCTAAATAAGAAGGTGAACCTGAAGAAAATCATGTAGTTATCCTCCTGGAGATTGGAAGTAGACAAGAGTGCCAGGCAACCTCGGCTGCATGGGGGGGGGTTGTTGGAAGGGGAGAGGGTTAGAGAGTAGGGAGTAGGGGAGGAATGGGGAAAACTCGGGGGATTGGGATGGGGGGAGGGAGGAAGGATGGATATATGAGCAGGGAAGTATATATCTCAACTAAGGGAGTCATGTTAGGGTTTACAAGAGACTTGATTATAAAGGGGATCCCAGGTCCAAGGAGAGAATCCCAGATTGTTCTCTGGACAGAGGAGAGGGTGCCTGAACCAGCCTTGGCCCATAACCATACTGATGAATATTTTGCATATCGCCATAGAACCTTCATCTGGCGATGGATGGAGATAGAGACAGAGACCCACCATGGAACACTGGACTTAACTCCCTAGGTCCAAACGTGAAGCAGAAGGAAAGAGAACGTGAGCAAAGAAGGCAAGACCAGAGGGAACCTTCACCCGTTGATGGATGGAGATTGAAACAGAGACCCACATTGGAGCACTGGACTACAGATGTAAAAAGAATGCCAAGTTGAGACTCACAGGGAATTGTTGGGGAAAACCAGAGAGATATGATTAAGTTTAAGGAGGGACAGTTTGAATTTTTGAAGACGATAATAACTGTCAATAACCTTTTCCATCTTTGAGTGCCTCTGGAACCTAATCTGCACTCTGCTTAGATAACACATTTTCTGAGTATTTTTAAGAAGCCTTAAATTACAATTGCAGCCAGCTTAGCACTCGCTGTCTCGTACAGGTTGTCCTCAATGGAGATCTCCTGCCTCAGCCTCTTGAGTGTTGAGGCTGCAGGTATGAGCTACCTCTCATGACATAACTTTAAATTATACAAAGATTGGAAAGTCTTGCCATAGATTCAAAGAAGCACCATGGCTGAGCCTTTCTAGTTCCCCTTGTGAATTCCTCTTGTCTTCTCCCTAACTTACAATTCCAACTCTCTCCTAGCTAGAGATGAGTCATCTTCAAATAGTCACTATATAGTTATGAAGTAAGTGTTAACTTTTTTAAAAAAAACTGTTCTCATACCTTCTACGAATTCCTGCCACAGCTATTTGTTTCTGTTCTGGATATTCTCAGGTATTTTCAAAGTGAAAAGGAGCAATGCTAATCCTAGAATGTTTAGAAACATCCCAGTAACTATGATATGACTAATTCTAATACTTTAGAAAACTATTAGTATTTCAGTCTGACTGGAAGATTATTTAGTAAACCACGTGTTAGGGAAAAAAAATTCAACTGGACTGACACATCTAAGAGGTTTTACCCTCTCATATAAAAGCCCAGCAGGAATGAGGCTTGCTAAAGAGCATATCTGACATGCCCTATTCTAAACGTAGGAGTCTGCTTCCTGATCACTTCTTGGCTGACATGTATATTAGCAATGGCAGAAAGCCTATTGCACTGTTAGACTTCCTATCGCTATTCTAAACTGTGTGACTGAGAAGCTGTGGTCCTGAGCAGAGTTGAGCTGTTAGTCAGAGACGTAGATCTTTGCCTGGCCTGAGAGCTTGATTCCGGGGAGCTTTGTCTCCTAGTGGAGTCAGAGGTGTCCAGGTTGATCACAGCTTCTGTCTTTAGGTGATTCGTGATGGAGAGATAATGGTAATTATCTTATGTTCCCAGCTACGTTTTCGCTGGAAGGTCAGCTGGCCTCGTTGCAGTAATAGAATGAGGCCCGCTCTCTACTGACAGCACTTCTGTTGTCGGGTCCTAGACGTTTGTGATTGGCAGCATCATTAGACACACTCACCTGGCGCATGGGATGAGACTGTGGCATTCTGTTCCGCAGAGGGAGCCACCTGGAAGCAGAGTAAGAAGAAATATCTGTGGAGCAGTCTCCCACCACTGTGACAATGAGGGCCAATGCGCCAACAAGTCAACCTGAGGGCAGGTGTTCTTGTTTAAACCATAATATAGATGCGATGCAAATACATCGCCATACCTTTCCTCACCGATGGTAGTTCTTTATAAAGTGCCTGCATGAGACTTTGTACTGACACACACATTGAAAAATTCTTATCCTATGCTAGTTTTTGACTCATTGAGCTAGGATTAATTGAAATGTTTTAAATAAATGAAAATCAAGTAATATAATAAATTTTGAAATCCAGGAAGCAGATCTGCCTACCTTTAAGACTAGTTAATCTTTTACATTTTCATACAAAATTTAGAACTAGCATGGTGTTTTACACAAGAATAAACTGATAATATGGACATCCTTTAGTAACAACATACTTTAGTAGATATTTTTGCATATTATCTCCTAGAATGTGATATATCCCTCCTTTTATTGGAGTGTTATTCTATTTCCTTAGTAAGAATTTACATCCTATTTTAACTTTCTGAGAATTTAATGATTTGGGTCTTCTAAAAGTGTGATTTGCTATAAACATATTTTCCTAATAGGGTGGGGACCCAGATTAATCTCATGGTTTAAAAGTTTAAACCTCTCTCTCCAAGTGTGTGTGTGTGTGTGTGTGTGTGTGTGTGTGTGTGTGTGTAATCTTCTTCTTGTGGCAGAAACCTGCCTGTGTATTTTGTATCTACTCTCTTTAAAGCTTTAGAAGTTTCCTATGTTAATATTTTCACTTCTACTTATGCTGTCACTAAGGATGAGAAAATACAGAAATGAAAATCACTACTATCATAATAATGGACAAAACATTAACTACATCATCCCAAGATTTGGGAATTTTCATATTATCACTATTATTATTCCTCTTTTATTGTTATAATTGTTATATATTGAAATGTGGTTTGAGTATGTATATCAGACTTGTGCAGAACTTATTTTATAGCCCTGTTTGGCCTCAGATATGAGATCTTTCTGTCCAAGGTTCCTGAGTACTTGGATTACATGCATAAATGACTACCTGGCTATCATCCTAGGTTTTCTTAAATCCTTTTGATTCCTGCCACCCAAGAACAAAGAACCAAAAATTCTAAAAAGAAATCTCTCCACACAGAGACTGGACCTTGTATTCTATGCCACATTGGTTCAGTACAGAGGAAGAGTCTCTCCGTGGGCCTCCTACGGGCACATAAGACTCTAGAGTATGGGAGTTAGTTAGTGGCTGCTAGGAAGATACACACCCATCTGCAAGCTACTTGATAGTTGTTTTTATCAGTGGCCCGGAAACAAGTCTGAGTTAGAGGCTGAGAGTTAATTATCTCTGTGACACAGGTGAGCATGACTATGCCATACTTTTCTTCAATGCACAAGACATTTAGTTATTTCCTCAGAAAGTAGAGACATAACACTGTATCTCTCTAGAATGCATTATGTCTCCAACCCAAATGTATGAATGAGCATCTTCCTTGGACTGAATCTACTCTTTCCACAGCTATTCATACTGGGGGATGAGAAGGGATGTGTCAGGGCATAACTTACAAAATCCACTGTGCTCAACATAGCTTGTATGCTACAGAGAAATTTCAAGTGTGTTATCAGATTTCTATTGTATAAGTGATGCCCTGGGCCTTTCTCAGGCTAAGACAATGGTAAAGCAGTGGGGAAGGTCCATAACCTGTCAGGGCTGACAGGTAGCAGTAGTGGATAACAATGAAGTGTATTACACATTTGTTCAACTGAAGCTGGAAAGAATTTTCATCAAGATTCCTCTATGGGTAGTTAAATATTAAGATTTCAAGTAGGTAAATAGTTTAAAGTCATTTCATTTCCTTCTATTTCTCCTCCCCTTCCTCCTATCAATGTTCCTTTTCATCCTTGTTTCTTTCTTTTCTTTCTAGAAAATCCAGGCTATTAAGTCCTTGCTCTGAACTCTTCTACTTTGTCTAAGTCTTGTCATGTTTCAGTATTATGGTACATGAACCTGTCTCACAACTCCCTCTTATCTGATACTCAAAGACAGAAACTTCACCCATTCATCTTTGAAGATCTTTCCATAGTAAGTGGCACATGTGGGTGTTATCTGTCATTCACTTTCAGCCTGTGAATGAATGAACAAATGCAGACTTAGGTAACTTAGAGAAAAATTTAAAAACCTAGTTATAATTTTTAATGAATAATAAAACTCTCTTTTAAATGTCTGGATATTAATAGATCCCCTATTCTGGTAAGATTTTACTTGCAGTGTCTGCATTTGTGATTTCAGTTCTTTGAGTTTTTCCAAGTGTATTTACTCCCCTTGTGTATGTCCACAGGTTCTGATATGGTCCATGTGCCAAGGGGAATTTCCTACATTGTTGGTGACCTGTCCACGTAGAAGTATGCTTCCTGTTTCCAGTTAGTTCTAAGTGCTACTGGGGGATCAAAAATAAAATGAATGTTTAGAGATGGAGAAGGCAAAAGAGAATGAGAGTGAGGGATAGGGTGAGGTAATGAGAATACGAATCACAGAGATACAAGAATGAGATAAAGCAAAACACAGAAAAAGAGATCAAACAGAGTCAGAAGAGGTAGAGCTACTGAGAGAGAAAAGCAAGGGTGTGTGCATCCTATGAGACAACTGAGTGAGAGACAGATATGTGATTAGACATTCAGCTTCTTTAGATTCTGAAGTAAACCCAGTGAAAGTTCTTCTCTTGATGTTGAACATTCTTATGGACACTCAGACCCAGTTTCCTCTCTCAGTGAGGACTGTAGAAGTTACTGATTGCAGGCTAGTAACTGGAGGATGCCAAAGGACAGAGTGAGGAGAGGAGCTTGTCTGGGAGCTTCAGGTCCAGTGAGAGTCATATATTTCCATTAGTCTAGAGGAAGAACTGCTGCCCGCATCAGTAGGTCCTTCAAAAGCAGCTCCAGCTCTCTGCCACTTTGATCCTCAGGCCACTTGGACACAGGTGATCATAGTTCTTCCTCATATACAGCCAGTTGCACATGGTCTTTCACAGGGGAAGGGAGGACCCACTATCACATTTTACCACAAGTATGTGGGTGTACATATCACATTGATTATGCAAATGTTCAAGTTCCTCTAGCAAACTGCACCTGCACCTTATAAATGATCTTCAGGCTTTCAAGAGTCCAGCACACTTACTTTTCATACATAGCATTGGCACCTCATCCATCAAAGAGTTACTTATTTAAATTTCACAGACTGTGACTGGCTTGGAAAATATGAGAATGAATAAAGATGTTACATCACAAAATAATATTTTCTTTAGGATTTGCATCATCCCAGGGGGTCCATGCCAGGAGAGCAGTGTTGTTTCTTGGAGTGCGTACAACTGATTGCAGGGCTGGTGCACATGAAGCCATAGTTTTGCATATGTATACTTTTGTCTCTTCTTTCTATGTGAAAACAGAAATTGTCAGAAGTTTACCCTGGTTCAATTCCAGTTGGAATCCCGAAGGAAAGGTATATGGCTTAAAATCATATCCTAATATGAATAATTACATTCATCAAAAAGATTTCTGACTCTTGTTTCATTTTTGGTGATGCATGCCTTCTGAGGCAATGAAGAGTATACACAGGTGATGTTTTGCAATTATTACCATGACATAGGTTACCAACCTTAAGCTGTTCTCACTTGCTCTACTTCTAACAAAGAACAATTGGAATACCAAGGAAGGGATTGGGCGATGGAGGCACATGCCTTTAAGCCCAGCACTTGGGAGGCAGAGACAGCACAGCAAAGATCTCTGTGAGTTTGATCTCCGCTGCAGAATGAGTTCCAGGAGAAGCTCCAAAGCTACAGAGAAACCCTGACTCAAAAAGACAAAACAAGCAAATAAACAAACAAAACAAAACATATGAAGAAAGATACCTGAACTCACACTGTGGGTGTGTTCAGCTTTGTATGACTATAAGCTGCCAATGTGCTTGCTTTCTTTGTGTTCTATTATTTAACTCCGCACTGATCCTTAGCATTCTTCAAAAGTTTACCCTACGAGTCTCTTCAAGGTGCATTTTAGCTTCAGTCCTCCTATTCTTCCTTTTCCTTAACATATGAGCTACCATGCTATCTTATTCTTGATTGTTTGTTATTACTAAAAAAAAAAGGCTCTTACCTTGAATTTAAATGTCCACAACATGAATGTTATCCAAAGAGCAGTATAAAGTCTATGTCCTCCCCAAAGAGCTCTCATCAGGTTTCAGGTCTTTGTAACATACCTTCACTCGTTCATCTATAATGTTGATTTTCTTTGTTATACTGTGAAATTGTGGGCCTCTTTTCAATGCTCAAAACCTGCACAGCACTTTCTGTCTAGTGGAATGCTCTTTTAGATTATATGAATTATGAAAGATGGCCAAATTCTGAGGACAGTAGTCATTGTGCAGTCCGCATATTTAAATGCTGAAAAAACAATACCATCATTTGTTTCTAATGCTTTTGTAGTTCTGTAACAAAAATCAATCTGTTAGATTAGAAGTTAGATGTTCCTCAGTGGTACAGTTTTGTATATCTTGAGAAAGAAAAAAATTTCTTTTACTTTTTTACTGTAAAGATAATAAATGAGATGGGAAATGGTGGCACACACCTTTAATCTCAGCACTTGAGAGGCAGAGGCAGGCAGATCTCCATGAGTGTGAGGTCAAGCTGATCTACAGAATGAGTTCCAAAACAGCAAAGTCTACTCAGAGAAACTGTGCCTTGAAAAACTACAAAGAAAACAAAAATCATAAATGATTAAGAAATGTGTTATCTGTAAATGGAAACAAAAGGAGTTGAACATAATTCATTATTTTCAAATAGAATTGCCCATTTAACAGAGGAGAGGTGATTTGAATGTTCTATGCCACTGATGGATACATTAGGTTGGTAACACCTTCAAAGAAGATGAGGGATCCTAAAGTTGATGGAAAAATAAGCCAGAATATTATAGTCATGAACTTTCTCACTCACTCACTCACTCACTCACTCACTCACCTCCTTAGGCAGCCCATTTATTTGAAATACTGTGTGAGAAGTTGTGGGAGAATTGTCTGTATTCTGTCAATCATATTTTAATAAAACGCTGATTGGCCCAGCAGGCAGTATAGGCGGGAAAGCCAGACAGGAAGTAGAGGTGGAGCAAAGAGACTGGGAGTATTCTGGAAAGCAGGAAGCTCCCTCCCCAGTTCTGCCCAGACCACCAGAGAGGAAAGATGTAAGCTGCCTCACTGGAAAAGGTACTGAGCCATGTGCTAACGTAGATAAGGATAATGGGGTAACATAAGTTATCAGAACTAATAAGAAGCCTGACCTACTGGGCCAATCAGTTTATAATCTTATGGAGTCTTGTGTTTGATTTTCCTTGGGGTATGCCGGTTGTGGAGTACTGGGCGGGACAGATACCCCAACAAGCCGGTCCTCATGTCACATATGGCACCCACATGGATAACTGAATCCACAGAAAGCTTGAGAAAACTTGGGAAAGAATAGAGTAAAGCATGTTTTTTTGTTAGAAGCAATTTTTCGGTTCTGCTCTGCTTGCTAGAGGCAAGCAAATGCTCTCATCTAAGAGAGGCTTCCTGACTCAGCTTTAGCTGCAAAACTTTGGAGCTCATTAAGAGGTCCTGCCACAAAACACTTAAACAGTGTTGGTGAAAAGCTGAATGCATGCTTTTCGGGTTTTCAGCCATAGCAGGAAAAAAGCTGCGCTGTTTTAAAATGCCGGCTGTCCAGCCAGAGCAAACTCTGACTCTTTCAGGCAGGCAGTCCAACTAAGTGTGGTCTGTGAGCAGAATGCTGCAGCTTGCTTGCTTGCATGGACCTTGAAACGCCAAAGAATTGTGGCAATAAGAATGGCTACAGCCGGTACCTCTGACATGATGCCGGAAAGCTAAAAAATGGGCTGGATCTAGCCCTCAAAGCCACAGCTTTGATCTCCTTAAAGACTCATGTAGTCAGAAAAAGAGAGAGAGATACAGTAAAGAGAGGCTCAAAGACGAAGAAAACCTCTAAATGGTTTACTGTGTGTTAAAAATATATAAAGAATAAAAGTTAAAGTTCTTAAAGTAAAAAAAAAGAGAGTAGTTGGGTGTGGTAGTACACACCTTTAATCCCAATGCCTGGGAGACAGAGGCATATTGACCTCTGTGACTTCAAGGGACAGAGGTAGAGATTGACCTCTGTGACTTCAAGGTGTGGTGGCACGTGCCTTTAATTCCAGTGCCTGGGAGACAGAGACAGACAGATCTCTGTGAGTTCAAGGTGTGGTAGCATACACCTTTAATCTCAGCACTGGGGAGGCAGAGACAGGAGGATCTCTGTGAGTTCAAAGACAGTCTGGTCTACAGAGTTATTCCAGGACAAAGAAATATACAGAGAACCTGTCTCAAAAAGCCAAAAGTTAAAAGTAAAAAAAAGAAATAGAGGTTGAAATAAAGCTGCATAAAGATGGAAAATAAACAGAAAATCTTGATACTGTATGCTATTATGCTCTCTTTGAATTGTTTGAATGCTGAAGAAGGAGCAACAGCTGCCAAAAGACTTTTGTTTATAAATGCTGCTGAACTAACCCAAGATAGGTACTTTTAAAATACCTTGGCTTCAAAACTGAAGTCAAAAGGTATGTTACTTTGGAGAAGAGATTTTGCTTTTGTTTCCACAGAAAATGAGAGGCTGTGGATTCATTCTGAGTTAAGAAAAATCAGGTTCGAAAAAGGAAGGCCACCTGAGAAATCTCCGATAGGAACAGATGGCCCAGATGACAAAGTTCTACATCCAGAACAGATTCAAGACTGCTGCCTGAGATGATCAAGACTCACAGAATACTCCAGTCAGGACTTGATTATAACTCTAAATTTTCTTTAGGTCCCCATAAGATCATCAGCGCCCCCAACCAGCAGGAAGTAGCCTGAAATACTACGCCCACATTCCCAACAAATGGACTATGGGTATTTTCCTTTGTTTAAAAAAAAAAGAGGGAAATGGTGTGGGAGAATTGTTTGTATTCTGTCAATCATATTTTAATAAAACGCTGATTGGCCAGGCAGGCAGTATAGGTGGGAAAGCCAGACAGGAAGTAGAGGTGGAGCAAAGAGACTGGGAGTATTCTGGAAAGCAGGAAGCTCCCTTCCCAGTTCTGCCCAGACCACCAGACAGGAAAGATGTAAGCTGCCCTGCTGGAAAAGGTACTGAGCCATGTGCTAACGTAGATAAGGATAATGGGGTAACATAAGTTATAAGAGCTAATAAGAAGCCTGACCTACTGGGCCAATCAGTTTATAATCTTATGGAGTCTTGTGTGTGATTTTCCTTGGGGTATGCCGGTTGTGGGGTACCAGGCGGGACAGATACCCCAACAAGCCGGCCCTCATGTTACAAGAAGTTACAGTTGAACATATGTCACTAGGTTCTGGTGGTTGTTTTTGTCAATTTGATTCATATCTTGAAAGCAAGAACCCTAACTGAACTATCACCTCCATCTGATTTTCCCGGTGCACAACTTCCTGGTGATTTTATTTGATTTATTTATTATTGGTGTTGGGTATCTATCTGTGATGTTTGAATGAAAATGATCCTATAGCCTAATAAATTTGATTACATAGTCATCAGCATATGGAACTGTTTGCAGACTAGTAGGTAAGGCCATGTTAGCGTAGGCATGGTCTTATTAGAGGAAAAGTGACTGGGAATGGACTTTGAGGCTCCAAAATCCCACATCAAGCTCAGTCTCTGCCTTCTGCCTCAGGATCAGATAAATATCTTGGCTTTTGCTCCAGTCCCATGCCTCTCTGCTTCCTACCATGAAGATCATAGACTAACCCTCTAAAATTATAATTGATTCCCTAGTTAAATGATTTCTTCTAGAAGAGTTGCCTTGGTCATGGTGTTTTCTCACAGCAGTAAAACAATAACTCACACAGGACTCTAGTCCACTGTAGGCAATGCCATTTCTGAACAGGTGGTTCTTGGTTGTATAAGAAAGTGGCTGTGTAAGGCATGGAGGGAAAGTTAGTAATTAGCATTCTTCCATGGCTTCTGCTTCAATTCCTTCCTCCAGATTCCTGTCTTGAGTTCATCCTCTGATTTTCCATAATGAATTGTGGTTTTGAATATGTAAGCTAAATAAATCTTTTCAGCCTCAAGTTTCTTTCAGTTATGGTGTTTTATCACAATAGAAGACAAACTACAGCATGAATTATAGGAGAATTACAAGTACTTTAGAAAGAATGAAGAAGTTTAAAGATTAGAAGAAAAAGAAAGAAAAAAAAAGACACAGGAAAAAGTGACCATTGCTGTTCTTATAAATTTTTTAACAAGCTTCTGTAGTAGGAGGCTGCTTGTTGGTTCCCGGCTGCCCAGAACCATAATAATAATAATAATATGGAAACTGTATTAATTAAATCAATGCTTAGTCTATTAGTTCTAGCTTCTTATTGGCTAGCTCTTATATCTAGAATTTAACCCATTTCTATTAATAGGTGTATTGCCACATGGCTGTGTCTTACCGGTAAGGTTTCATCTGGCCGCTTGTGTCTCTTCCCTTTTGGAGTTCCATGGCATCTCACTGACTCCATCTTCTTTCTCCCAGCATTCAGTTTATTTTTCCCTGCCCTGATCTATTCTGCTAAGCCACTGGCCAAAATAGCTTTATTATTCATTAACCAATAAAAGCAACACATATACAGAAGGATTTCCCACACCAATCTTCTTTGTGTCTGATGGTTCATTGTGTTTCAAAGCTCTTAACTCATTTATTCATGATATGGATATTCATTTCTATCAAATTAAAGGTGAAGGATGAGAAGATGCTGTAAATTATGGAGCAGAATGTGCTGGGTTCAGGATTGTCACCTGGATTGCTCTACAGTTGATACATTGAGCCTCAGCTTTCCTCTTTGGCTTACAAATGTTAGACAAGTAAGGGGAAGGATACACTTTCTCCTCAATCAAAACATAGTTCTGTTGTAAAAGGGGCAGGCTGCTTTTCGTCGCCCTGCTCCCGGCCACCTTTACCCAAAATAATTACACAGAAACTGTATTCATTTTAAACACTACCTGGCCCATTATATCTAGCTTCTTAACATCTTGCTTTAACGTATATCTAGTAATCTGTATCACCACTTGACCGTGGCTTACTGGGATGAGTCTAACCAGTGTCCATCTTGGAATGGAGAAACATGGTGTCTGCCTGATTCTGTTTTGTTTCTCCCAACATACTGTTAGGTCTACTCTACCTATCTAAATTCTGCCCTATCAAAAAGCCAAGGCAGTTTCTTTATTTGACCAATTAAAGAAACACATAGAAATAAGATCCTCCTACACCATAGTTCTTCACAACTTTTTTACAACCTGTCCTTGCAGGATACAACAAGGCAGTTGATATGTGGGAGCTATAGTGGGAGGGGCTAAGGGGATATAGTAAATAACATTGGGTGTCAAAAATAAAGCATGTCAGTGCACTAACTGGGGTCAAATTCAGTTTTCTTATATTCTTTTAACTTGTTTGCCTCTGTTTTGGCAGAACTCAACCTTGAGCTATTGATGGTAAGCTATTCATCTCTCATTCATGTTCTCAAGAGATTTCCTGGATGACTAATGAGTGCAAGCAGTCATGAGTATTTAGTTCCCTTGGGGGTCTTTTTAAGCAAAATAAATTCAGATTAAGACAAAGCATGAAGGTGCAAGGCCAGGATTTGTATAATAGATCCCAGAGACATGGGAATGAAGGTAGGAACTCAGAAAGCCTTGTTTCTGAATATGCCTTAGATTACTGTCCCTGCAGTAAGAATGATGGCTCAAATTCTAGAATGAGAAATTCTCATGGAAAATCCAGTTACAGGATGCTTTCTAATTTTGTGTTATGATTATGTGAGAGCCTTTGTCATTGTCATCATGATTGTTTTCTCTAAGAAAAGAAAAGGTTTTACCCCTACTTTGACCCAAGGAACTAATCTAGGCTCAGGTTTACTTAGCTGAAGAGAAAGCAGGCCAGAGAAAGTAAGTAAGTGACAAAAGCTGACACTACAGTATGTGCTGTTGGGGCAGGTAGGATCCTTCTTTGCTCTTATATCTACCAAGCCCACAGTGTTCTTTTCTCTGCTGTCCACTCCAGGTTTTCCCCTTTGTAGGCATCACTCTTTTCTCCTTACCTTACTTTTATACTGTTCATATTTTATCCTGTTGAAACTGAATTGTACAGCAAGAGAAAGTATCTTGCTATGACAATTTTCTTAACTAGAGCATGCACCCAAGCTTAGAACACACATGCATATGCAAATACAGTCAGAATTCAAAGAATGGTATGAGGGCACAAAAATGAGACCAGGACCCGATAGCAAGTCTCCTCCCAATAAATTGATTTACCACTTTCCTTTCCAATATCCCTCATGAACACGCCTGATTATTTTGTACTGATGTCCTGAATCATGAAAATGCTTGCTGTCCTTAAAACTGCAGTTTATATATAAACTAGTTGACACTGTTTGGAAGCATTTGTTGAATGAATAATGTTACTCTTTCTGACTATGTCTTATTTCTCCTTTCTCTAGGTTGAAGATTCCACAATTAAGAAACTTGTGGATGTAGGTAAAGAAGGGTTCCCTAGTCTGATACTAGTACAGCAGGAACATCTGGTACTCATTAGCCACACAAGTGAGTTCACCTGGATGTACCATCTTTCCTTGATTAATAATGGCTGTTCTTTCTATTCCCCAATCAGGATGACTTGAGCATGAGCATCTGCCAATTAGAAAAGACACTGGACATGCACAGAAGCTATGGGTGTCTCTTGAGAGTAATCTTCAGAACTAGGTGACAGGTAAGGTTGAGGCAGGAATACAAGAGACAGAATGATCAGAATGAGATGCCAGAGAATAAAAGAGGGAGGGTGACTCTGGAAGCCTTTTAGACTGTCCCACAGAGAACAGAAGCCATCTCTTGTTTCTAAGCATATTTGGACACAAATCACACAGAAACCAATCAGTGAAATGAGTTCAATTTTGTTTCTTTGATGATGGATTTAGTTGGTGTCTTTGTTCTATTTTATATTCAGTTTATTTAGGCAGGAAGCTCACTGAACCGAGACAGGTGTCACCCAACTACTACACAGAGCTGAGTGTGCTGTCACCTGTATAAATCGACTCCTTCGTCAGGATAATAACAGTATAGATCATTCGTGTCTTCTGGGTGGCAGATCTCATGTCCATTTATAACATCCTGGACATCTAATTCAGTCTGCATGTTCATATTTAAACCCTTTTGCTTTTATAATTGTAGTGATAATAAACTAAGATGCTAGGCATAATTCATATGAGTCATGAGCACAGAACTCCTAGTAGGGATTTTGTTTCTGAGTTCTTCACTGCTCACTGAATCTACCATTTGTACGGGTTGCTGAATGGTTATTTCTTATCTTAACCAACTGGTGTTGCTATTTATCTCTTTGGAAGGAAAGGGTCTAATTAAATTCTCTAATTCACCCTTTGTTGTGCCGTGACTATGGTTGTGTTAATGTGACAACCAGAGCAGTTTCTTAAGTCTAAAAGTATCTTATGCCTTTGAAGCTTCACTCATACCCTCAGGAGGTCTAGTCACTCAGATTACATTGGAAATCAGCAAGGAGCATGGCGCTTTTATGTTCCTGTGTATAAAAATATTATTATGTAGAATAGTTGGTATTGTTATTTGCTTTTCTTAGTAAAACATAATCCTTTTGTGAACAACTGCAATAAGTATGAGTCAGCAAATGTTTAGTGCATACATCTGTGTGTTTATGAAATCACAAGTATATTGAAGAAGCCTTGTGATTGATGCTTAAATATCAAATAATCACAAACAGCCACTCCTGTTGTTTTACTGAACGAGAGAGTTGGTTTCCGTAATGCCTGATGTTGGTATGCAGTCACACTGAAGGTCTTACCTGACACTCTCTTGATGGCATATGTTCTAAATTTTCAGGACATTTTGTAAAAGGTCAAACTACGAGAGGAGGATGTTGGAAGTGCTGGAATCTCTGCATACACCAGGATATTTATGTATGCATACACCAATGGTTTTAAAAGGAAACTGCCACAGTTCTTACTATCATTGTATATGCCACATTTGTGAGAAGTTGATATGAAAATTGTTTGTTGATAGCAAATTTTAAGTATGTTTAATTTTTCTGAATGATTCTGCCCTTCCCCCATCCCTAATATTAACAAACAATGTAATTCTGAAGAACTTAAGCATTTTTTTCTTTCTTTCATCTTGAGAACTAAATCAAATATGTATTTTATTTTTTTTTTGGTCAGTAAAGATAAAATTACTGGAGGCATATAGAACAAATTACAGTGAAGAGATATGATACGTAGTTTTCTGAGTCTAGACTAAGTGTCAGAAATTTTCATTGCAATTTCCACCAGGGGAAACAACTGTTTTCTCTTCTCCTCTATAAAAAGTCAAGTTCTGTTATATACAAAGTCATGGACAGAGCAGCACATTACACAGCCAGGACCACCTTTCTGCACAATGCTGATAATTTATAACGTTGCCTTTGTCATATTCTCACCAAGGACAGTAAAAAGAATGGAATCCTTATTGTTTTTATTTTTATTGTTATTTTAAACATTTCTATGGGAGTAGAGCAGTGTAACCACACTTTGATCTAATCTGAAGTTTAGCATTCAACTTATTTTCATATTGTGAGTAATCAGAGGAAGAAGGACACCACCTACCACCACATGACAGAAAGTAAGCCATACTGACTAGATGCCTGGTTCTTTTGTTTTTTTTTTTTTTTTCAACTGACAATGTGTGGCTATGGGAAGAAACATTTTATGCCTTAAAAATTAGAGGAAGTAAACACTTAAACACCATCTACTTATATTTTATATGTTAGGTTTCTACATATCATGTCTACATCTATCTTCTGTCCATTATCTATTTACCACCTTTTCCTCATCTATCACCTATCTTCTATTCTTAATCTATCACCCAGTACCTACTTATATATTACCTACCTGCCTATTGCCTGTCTGTCTGTCTGTCTATCTATCTATCTATCTATCTATCTATCTATCTATCTATCTATCCATCCATCCATCCATTTATTTACCTATCTATCATCTGTCAATGCATTTTCCCATTACTGTCATCATCACCCAGAATTATCTACATTTTATCTATCTATTCATCCATCTATCTGTCTGTCTTTTCATCGACTTGCTTATCTATCGGCTGGAAGAAATACAATGGAGGAACATGTTAACTGCTTTAGAGCTTGGCATGTAGGTTCATTTCTGAAGTATTAAAGGAGACAGTACTATGTTTACTTTGTGTAATCATGGTTCCTAAATTGTCTAGGAACTTAGAAGCACAGATTGATGAAGCAGTGTAGATTTTGCTGGCTTCTTGTTGCTGCCTATATACAGTCCCCATTTTCCTTTGCTGGTGGTGAGAGGCAAGGGATTAGAAGATAAGAAGTCAATGGCACAGACTCTGGGAGATTCCAATACATAAGTCTTTTTTGTAAAAAATGTTAGGTTTTTATGGGATTAGGGAAATTAAGCTGATGCAGGAATGTTTCTGGTTGGTCCTTTTGATCCTGGCAGTCATTGCTGGTGTGTTGTGATTATCTAGGAGTATGTGTCATTAGTTACCATGCTTTTGGTTTGCTGACAGGTAGTCTTGGCTAATTTTACTTACTCGGTTTGTGTTTACATGTGCCTCATTGTGCTTGCACTATTGCCCTGTCTCAGAGTAGTCTATTGAGAAAAGACCTGGGCACTGGTTCACCTTGGTTTTCTGCTTTGCTGCCTAGAAAGGCAGAGAGTGATTGGATAATCTACCAGAGTATTCATTGTTAGTCAATAGCCCAGAAAGATATGGGAATATTTTTCTATATCAAAAGCTGTTCTTCCTTTCCTGACTCCTAGCAGATTTTAATGTTGACCCCAGAACTTATACTTTTGATTCTGTTTAGTATTATTTTTGAAAACAGTTGGCATATAATAAACATATATGTTGTTAGTCATTACAACTTATTATTTATTAAATACTCTAGAAACTGAGATGTTGCTCAGATACCTGGATAACTTTGGTTCTAGAAAGATGACAGAGATAATTATCTCTGTTTCATTCTATGTACAAGAAAATGTAATGAAGCATTATACTTTTAATTGATTTGCACACAACTATAGTGTATGTATTAATTCACACACAATTATTTGTGTACATGTTAGTTTGTATGTATTAATTTGTAAATTAAAATATGTATAATTATTTTATTTATGTGCATATTATAGGAACAGTTCAGCCTTTAATGTTCATTGAGGACAGGGATCATAATTTATGCCTTATAAGGCACCAAAAACAGACAAGAAAACTGGGCTTGGGTTGGAAATGATTTACATACAATTAATTGTCTAAGATTAAATTCTTTAAATTTTTTGGCGATGAGTAGACACTTGGTTAACATATAGAGAATAAGCTACTGTAAAATCTCAGTCTTAAATAGGTCATTTATATGATATTCCTACACCCAAGGCTAAGGGAACTTTTAGAAAGATGAGGCAGAATAATTGTGAGAGCTAGATGCTGACATCAGGGAATCTATACTGTCATGGTGGCGCATGCCTTTAATTCCAGCACTGTGAAAGCAGAGACAAGGGATTTCTGTGAGTTTGAGGCCAATCTACCTGTAAGCAGAGCTACAAAGTGGGACCCTGTCTTAGAAAACAAAACAGACAAATAAAATCGGATAAAGAAAAGAAGAACAACTAAATCAAAATATCAAGGATTTTCTCCATATACAGGCAATAGCACATGCAAACTCCTAGAGATTGTAACAACAGTCACAGGACCTTTACAAATTCCAGCATGACAAAAAATCACCGCTTAGATGAAGGAAGGTGGATATGAAATCTCACCCTAGCAGAGGTGAGGGCAGTAAGGGTCTTTCTTTAATTGTTTCTTTTCCTGGAAAGTTGGCCAGATGCCAGAGAAGGTCCCACTCTTAAGACAAGCTGAACAACATAAAGGAGAATCAAAGAAAAATTTAAAAAGCAAAGCACAAAAAGAATCAGAAAAAAAAATATTAAAGTTGGTTGCGAAGTTCTACTAGGGTAGAGGGAGTGGTAATGGGGTGGTTTGAGGAAGAATATATTCAAAATACATGTGTGAAATTCTGAAAAAATTAATAAAATATAGCTTATAATCAAATTCTGGCTTGTTTTGTTTTTCTCCAGGTTGTCTCTTCCCAGAATTATTAGGGTATATTTAGACTAAATGTGAATTAACTTAGTTTTCCAGATCTCACCATAGTATCCAATCTCCTCAATAAAGACTTTCTGAATGGAATAGCCAGTGATATCAGTAAAGTACAGACCTGGGAAACAACCTTTGATGATTAGAAATCAATTAACAGTAGACAAATAAGATACTCGAAGGGAAGGCCCAATCAGTAAAGTGATTGCTTTGGAAGCGTGAGGACCTAAGCTTGGTCCTCAGTACCCACATGAAGCCCCAGTCCATGCGGTAGGCATGCCAACTCTTAGGGCTGCAAAGGCAGAGACAGGAGGATTTCTGTGTCTCATTGACCACCCAGTCTAGCAAAATTCTTGAACTCCATGTTTCAATTACATTGCTGTCTAAAAAGACAAAATGTTGTATGGCTCCCAAAGCAATCAATACTCCAAAGTCTGCATAGTCTTCCCCATGCATATGCATATATACACATATACATGGACACATAGGTGCACTCACACAGATACACATGCACATACATAGACTAAAACCATAAAATAAAACAATAAAATAACACACAAATGATGAAATCTGAAACAGTATTTCGTAAGAACAAGAGAGGGAAGAGATGTCACTTCCAGGCATCCTTAGTTCTGGATCTTCTAGGTTTCGCTGTGGAGTTGATCTCAAATCTCTGCTTTCTTGATCTACTCTATGTGCCTAATGAAGGAAGCCACAAGCCTTGAGACTACAGACTTGGTTATGTATTGAACTGTGTCAGTTCCTTTGACAACTGAGCTTCGGAATGAATGGACACAAGTCCATCCACAAGGAATCCACAGGGAATCGTCAGCCTATGTCACCCAACAGAAGTCACAGGCTGTTTGTATAGTAAACTCTGCTGTCCAGAATGATCCCTCCTTGGGTTCTTCCCACTTCATATCCGGGGATGACAGTTGGCCTCTGTGACTGTTGCTCTTAACCTGAGTCACTCTATAGATTAAATGAACAAACCTGAAGGTTTTCAGCAAAAGCTGCATACAGCAGACAGAGAAACTTGTTACTACAGAGCTATCTTCCTGTTTCAACTGGCAGATACCATCTACTCCTTCATTGTGAGTTTTTGCCTGCCCATTTCCACCGAGAAGCCTGATATGTTCTTTCCAATCCCTTTCCTTCCCCTTGTTCTGAGAATATACTAAAGGATCCTTTTCATCCAAGCCCAACTTCTAAATGAAAGAGTATCTTGGGGCACAGAAATTATCAAAACATCTGGGACTGAAAAATTTTAAAAGGTTTTTGAACTATTAATGCTAAATCTGTTAATTGGTTATATTTAAAAAGTCATAACAAATTGTGGTTAATCTTTGTAATATTAAAAATATTTAGACTGTGACAATGATTTTAAACTGTTGAGCACATACATGCTGAGTTTTCTTTGTGAGTAGTTATTCCTGCTATTATAGGTGCCCTGATGAGGAAGAGACTTAGTCAGTCATCCTCATAAACTTAGACCTTGAAACCAAATATGGACAAATTCAACAGAACCCCCATATATGAGTTGTCCATGCATGCTTCAGCATTGCCAGGGCATACATTTCATTTTCATTTTATTTTCAGGTGCCCCGAGAGTCCTCTGCCTTTAACTTTATGGAAGCTTCATCAGTTGTCTGTAGAGTGTCCTTGATCATACCATGTGATCTTAACTCACAGAATGCTTCCTTTGTAGACCTTGCTATAAGACAAACCCTGCTTCACTCATCTGGTGTAGAAATCGTATCCCTTTGTTCTTTTCTTCACCCCTCCCCCGCCACATAAATGAAAGACTCTATTCACCTTCAGAAGGACCACAATGAAGTGACTGGAAACAATAATCTCTCTGACTAGCAACAGCCATTCTGCTGATTCGTCGATAGCAGGAAAGCTGAATGTTAGATCATGTAATAGTGAAACAGGGACCATCCTGAAGTCAGGAGCTCTCCCCTCTGAAGGAAATAACTTCATAAAAAGTTCCACTCCCTGGCACACTACTTACATTAGTGAGACAGGAAAGGCATCATCTAAAACTAAGCTCACTGAGGTCCCTTAGGAGGGGCTGTGTGCTCTGATATCAGCCTCCTTCCAATTAAACAAGGACTCCAAAGCATCTTGAGCTCAGTATGACCAGGCTACATCAGCTCTAAGCTCATCTCCACAACCATCCTTCCAGTAGCTTCCTTCTCTTTGTGTATATCTGTGGCCAATGCACATTTATTTCTTGATATCAGTCAGTGTGTTTCCTGACAGCTCAGTTACAGTACCAACCTGCTGCCTCCTGACTTTTGAACTGAAGGAAAGGTTTTCATGGCGTTCATAGAGAGCTCTGGGTCTCTGTGAAGATTACACAATGTGGAGCTGATGCCAATGAAGCAGTCGGAGGTCGAGACAAGGATCCAAACTTTCCGAGTCTCAGAGTGTGCCAGAGCAGGTTTGAAGTTTTAGTGTAAGGAGATATTGGTATTTTATTAATGAGAGAATGTGAGGAGGAAATACAGTAGAAAATCCAATGCTCGCTGAAGCCAGTTTTCCTAAAACTGGCTTATTAGAAATAGGAAAAGCACACTGAAGTTTCAGTTCCTGTGCTAGAATTACTAGGCTGAGCTTTATTACATATCAGGGAGAAAAATGTCACAGGGAATCTTCATGATCAACACTGACAAGGTTTGACGTTTATACCCGACTTAGTGTTTTTATTTTTTCGTTTTGTATGACGTTTAGAAATACACTTAATTCACATGGTCTCTTCCTTGTTCTTTGTAGAAATTTTATATGCGGAAGGAGATGGCCTTCAACTTGTTATTTTGTGCTTCCTTGGGTAGAGACTTAGAGCCCGGAAGTGGAAAGAGTGCAGGCACAGTAGAGGGAAAAGACACTTGGGCAATGACATCATTGAAGCCCCTCCCATTCCTTTGGGTGGGATGGGGTATCTGTCTTGTTCATATTTCAAAGCCTAAAGGAACATGGCTTAGCTTTCTACATCTTTGTCACCCAGCCTACAGAATACAAGGGGTGCTTGAATGAATTGCTGAACACAATGTAAAGAGAGATGTTCTTATAGGTGGAAGTAAACATATTTGCTACACTGGACAACACACTCCTGCTCAACAAAGAGACGTTTCACATAACCAGACTCTTGGAGCATGGCCCAAGCCTTGATGAATTCTGTGTGCTTCCCTTCCCAGCAGTCAACCTTCTAACAGGTTTGTAACAGCCTTGAGGGGTTTCTTTCATCAAATTTATTCACTTGCCTCCTCTGGTGCCTCCATGGGAATGTAAGTCCCTGTAGCTCTCATGCGGCTCTCTCCATATTGTGTCCTAGGATTTCCTTTTTTTTCCTTCTAAATTACCACAGTCTTGTGTGCCAGATGTTGGTGACAGGTTCCGTGTCAGTGACAACTGGGGCTAAGACCACTCTGTGTTTACTGTTTCTATGAGTCTAGGAAGCCAAAACAGACCCGGATTCCTGAATAAAATCAAAAAGTTTTGACAAATGTTTCCATTTATTAACTTAAACTAATGACTTTCTTAGCTCATAGAGTCTTAGTGCAAAAGAAAATATGTTTGCTCAAGAGAAAGAAATCCACTAACTATACCCACCTACCAATTCTAGATAGAATGTCCAGTTGTTTAATCTGTTTATTATAAAAATCAAAAGTAATAGGAATCATCTGCCTTTTCTCTTTCCATGCCATTCCCGGATGGCAGTTCCAAAAATATCTTAAATGAATTCCACAGTGCCTGCTTTAATGTTTTCTCTAATTTTTGACTGACTTTTCACAATTTTCAGACTTTCACCAAAGTTTCTACAAAACAGGTCACAGCAGTTCTCTCTTATATAGTATGCTGGTCCAGTTCCCTGATATGGCTCATAGCTCTCTCACCCACTCTCCCCATCCTTCCCCATGTTCTGGCCAAATGGGTTTCTGGTTCTCCTTAAGAAAAGGAAAATTCGTTCCTCCTCCAAGGCCTTGGCAGACATGCATTGATGAATACGCGTTCTTCATCAATTGTTTTTCTTTCTCTTTTTGTATCATAAAATGAGCATAAAACCTGTTTCTTGCACCACATAGTTCAGACATTTCTAGAACTGCCACCTTTTCCTGAAGTCTCTCCCTGTACCTTTCTTCCTTCTAACAAACATTACCTATGATTTTTCTTGTTGTACTCATCTTTATGCTTAGTAAGGACGGACTCATTGGTTCTTCACCCTTATGTCATCCTCACAGAATGCTTGACCAGCTGTACTCAAAGCATTCAGTTAATGAAGCAAGGGTAACTGAATGAACACAATTAAATTTAGTTTTAGTTGATAAATATTTCTATGGTTTTTTCTTAATCTGTGCAATTCATTCTTTAACTATTTACATTTTAAAACAAAATCTAACACGTTCTTAAGCTGTTTCTCACATCTATACACTTTGGTAATTCATGTGCAATACCTCTCTCATGAGACTTCATGATTTACAATACTTTGTGTATGCTTTTCCAGTTCTGAGTACCTGGCTTAACTAATGGCTACATTATACTTTTGTCTATACATACTAATTAAGAAACATTAAAGTCCCTTTTCTCAGGTGACACACTTACAGAGAAATAACTTAAAGACCAGCACAAAGAGACAAACAATTTTCAACTTATTCTTTTTGTGTGCTGAGTAAGTACATTGATCTGGTTCTTTTCAAGAAGATGTGATGTGTGTTATAATTTATCACCATATACAAAATACATGCCGTACATTTGGCCAGTTCTCAATTATGCATTTCTCCCAGATCCATAGATGAAGGTGTATCCCCAAATGTGAAGATGAGGAGAAGCAGAAGAACAAGATGAAAGAGGAGGGGGGAAAGAAGAAAGAAGTTGCTTCTTCCAGATTCTCAATTTGAAAACCTGTCTTAGGAGTATTTCTCCTCAAAACAGTGTTTGGCTGTGGCATGTGGTTATCAGTACCTACCTCCTTGCATTTTTGAATATATCAAATGAAAATATTGAATCAACAGTGACTGATATACCTGAATGACTACTTTACTGTGAGACACAGCACTGCATGATCCAACTTGGAAAATGCTCTTTTGGTGACAAAACGTGAATATCACTCCCACCATGAAACATTGTTGAGATTAAGCGAGGGGACTAATTTTTCATTTCCTTCATGGCCTCAGTTCTTGCTCAGTTGTTGGTATGGAACTATAATCTAATTTGTTTTCCCCATTCTCACAGTATTTTCATTTATAGAGCTGGTTACTCACAGAAGATTTGGTTTTGATAGTGCTAGCTAAACTTCTTAAGAATTTGCATACTTAAACGCACGGGTCTACCAACACTGACCACCAGTCAGTTTTCACGAGTATGCTTACTGACTTGGAAATTCTTACTGGAGTGTTAAAGGCATGGTTTTCAAAATCAGGTGACCGTACATACAAATATGTTTGAGTGACGGCTGTAATCTGTGCTGTTAGTAGCCTATGGTACTCGATTGAACAAGAAAACACTTAAGAATGGCACTGCAGGATAAGACATGCTGTCATTCATTTACAACGCTTAATTGAAAGTCTGTGTTTGTTCTTTATCTGTTATTCTTGGGCCCCAGGGACACCGGGCACTGAGAGGTTCTAAGTCACAATTCCATTCACTAAATGTGTGCTCGAGCTTGTAATGAGTTTCTTTAAAGCCTCCACACCTCTGCTTTCCATAGAAGGTTAATTTACCTTTCTGAAACAGAACAGAGCTGTTTTTAGATTTCCCTGATTTCCACAGACAAGCCACTCCTGGGAGCCTGCTGTAGAAAATGTTCGTTAAGGCACATTCTTAGCTGACTGGCTGATGAGTGAATAGGGAAAAACAGACGAAGAGTTGGTGTCCTCTGTGCTTCATCCCAGCCTAGGCGTTATTAATTGTACATCATAGCATTCTCTTCCCTCTAAATACATGTCTGAGTCCTTTATTAAAACTTCATACTAATTACTTCAATCCCATCCCTCAACGGGTGATTCCATATGCAATGTATTAATTACTCTGTCTGCAAAGGCTCTCACATAAATTCCTCTGGTACCTGTCCCTTATTGCTTCTCAAAATCATGTCCCTTCATTCCTTTATGTGGTGATAACTTATTCTCATTGATTTCCAGCCTTCTCTACCTTCTGCTGAATGCAGTAATAACATTTTTGAAAGATAATGAACAAAGTCCTATAGAAAGGGATTCTATATATTTTCAAATATCTTTTGTTGTTTTTTTTTTTTCAAACCCTGAGGTCTGTTTGACAATTTTGTGGATGGGCTGCTGTCTTTCCTGGCCTTTTGAAGCATAGAATGACTGATTATTCAGAACTTGGATAAGCATAATCTAATTCCTTTTCCAGTAGTGTAAAAAGTCTTTAGAAGAGGAAATCTTCCTGGTAACTAAAGACTCCATGGCAGCTCAGCAGCCTCCTTTGGCAGAACACATGCCTCCTGACTATGATGATGACAGTGTGCACTGGAACATACTGAGTTAATGTAGACCAGATCTATTTCAAGAGTTTTAGATAAAGGATTGTATCCATTAGGTAATTCAAGTCTTTAACACCAAAAGAAGTTCTTGGTATCTGATTTGGGTAAAAATGTAGAGGCATCCTTAGACAAATGCTCACTTTGATTTATATATCAATATTTATTTGATAGCAGAAAGGCTTAGCTGCCTTTGCATCCCTTGTTGATGTCACTTAGAAATGTGTCACTGTATTTTCTATTTAGAGACGTGGGACCACTCTCAAGAGTGCTCTCCTGAAGGTCTGACTGTAGCTTTAGCTCCTGATAATACGGGTAGAGTTATAAATATTACTCTTAGAAATAAATAATACATGTTGTTAAGCATATGATCAAGTAGTTCAACAGTTAGCCTGCCAAGGTTAGCATGGAGAATCGAGCACACTTGTTAAAATGATATTGGTTATAGATCATGTAAATTATCACCACACATTGCTATACAGACCTGAAATGGGAAGAGAAATCTGTAAGCCTGCTTATTGCATACTTACTCTCTAAGTCAAAATCTACACCAATGTGTTCCTTCCCTTTAAATTTATAACCTGTGAAATGAAAATGATAAAGCAATACCTGATTCATTACAGTGTTGTATTGTAATTGTTTTTCAGACATGCTTTAAATATGTGACAATATTCTGCCTTAACCTTGCCTCCCCTATCCTTTGATTACTTGGCCTCTGTTCACTGTACACAGTACCAAGTTTTCTAAAGACTCTTTCATGCAATATGCAATACACAACATTGACATCTAATATTTATCATCACAAAGATTTAACACTTGGGAAGTAAATGATTATCACTGTTGTTGGCATTGCTCTAACTAGGCACCACCTACTTACAGGTTAATCTGATGTCTGTCCCCTACTTTCTTCTTCTTTATCTTGACTGCATTGTTACAAATTGTTTAGTTCTAAAAAATCGATTCTTTGAATCCATTCTGATTCTATTCTAATCTATTTTACTTTATATTTACTTGACAAATTAACTAATCTCATTGGGTAACTCAAGCCTATAAATTAATTCTGAGAATCCTAGAAGTGTTTTTGAAAGTGCCATGAAGCTCACATTTAATTACATAGAGGTAGCTTTTCCTAACAAACCCTCTGAAATAACTAGACATTGAAAACACTTCCCCCTAGAGCTGCCTCTCAAAACATGGGCTTGCCTTGTAGGAGCCCTGCATAAGAACTTGTGGCTAGAAATGGGATCTCCATTGCTTTATTGACATTATATGCCCAAGGCAGCCTTCCAGGGAGCTTTTCCATGTTGTATTTCACTATTATAACTCCATCATGGTCAATTAGCAAGACAGACTCTGGGCTTTTATGCTTGAAAATGAGGCTTACTGATTATTTATGTTTCTAAGATGTTATTGAGTAATTCAGCTTAGTAAAGATCTTCAATGTGTACCATCCCCGTGACTGTAAATCCAGGTGTTAATACTCTCTGATGACTCATCATCTCACTAGAGATGCCTAATAAAGCAGCCATTAACTGAAGGGATATGGCGATGTAAACTATAGCGCTGGCTGAATTTCCCATTATCTGGAGTACAACTGTGGTGATAGAGGACATTACCTAAGTAGAGGCAAACCATGATCCTAATGAAACCACGGAAACAAAAATGTTAGCGTCACATGCAGAAGAGTGAATGCAGATGACATGAGAGATGGAAGAAAGATTTCCTCCAAGGCCTCACAAAAGTAGAAGGATAAACTATTCTCACACTTCAAAAAAAAAAAAGGCATCAGTTGCCACCACTTCTAAAACTGTTGCTCTACAATCCTTGAGTTATTTTCCCCATGCAAATCAAGTATCACAGAGGAGTGAAAATCTGATGCTTACAACACAGGGCACTTGTGATTCTGTGAGTAAACATTCTTGGGAGACTTTAACCTTGTAAATATTCTCATCTAAAATTAACATTTGCATAGTGGCTTCTGGGGGAAGGAGGGGTATTTCCTTTGTAGTTTCCTTTATAGTGCATGCACAAATATGGTGCAACATTCCTATAAATAACTCCTCACTCATGCCCCCTTAGCAATCCTAGTACAGTTCCCTGGGTCATTGTAGGGGAAAGGACATGAAGGTGTTTGAACATCTTGCAGGGAAGAAGAATGTCATCCAGTGGAACAAGAAAGGACAATGGGTTGAATGCAGCCCAAATTCTATACAAATATAACATCATATAAACATCATAATGATATTTGTTATGTAGAATCAATATACTCTAATAAAAATAAAGCAGAACTATTTGTTCTTCTGTTTGTCAGATAGAGAAGAGGTAGGTTTGCTGAACCACAAGAGCCCTGTTATCTCAAACACATTAGCATGTGGGATGTTGGGATGGAAACAAAGTTGAACCTCTAGCCCTGGGCCCCAGTTTTGTTTCTTTTTTTGCACCAGCTCTGTGACTAGTTGCTTCACTCTGTATCTCAGTCTCCTCTCAGTTAAAGAAAGATATCAATCCAAGTGGAAGTAGACAAAGCTATTACTTCCTTATTCTACACTAGGGCAGTCATTATCTATCAACTCATTTTCAAAATGGATCTCAGAGGTATATCTTAGTGCTCCTACCATACTTCACAGGTGAATCTGCATCTAGCTATGGGAGTGGAACCAGGGAAAGTGAGGAACTCATTGAGCTATGATAGAGCTACTTGACTGTATCTTGTCTGTAGACTGCCTGGTTAATAATATTTGTTGTTAGCAAATTTCAGTATACAACTCCGCATAAGGAACCAGAGCACTTTTCAATAGTGTTAAATCTGTGACCTAAAAATCCATCATCCTCTGGCCAATACCCATTCTTTACTCTTCTTTTCCCTCTCAACCTCCCTTTTCTTTAAAATATTTTCTCAATAGCACTATAGAAAAATTTCTAATATTTATGACCAGATAAAATACTTTATTTTAATTTACCCTAGAGAAGAATTTGGTATTGTATTGAAGAGCCTAAAATATTTGAATATGTCTTGTTACTAGGTAGCTTTTACGATCTTCTAAGCATCAAATCACGCATTAGAATTGGGATAAACCGTGTGGGAAGCAGAGTCGGCTGGAAGCATGGGCTATGCCTTATGGAATTTTATATTCAGACAGAGGATTGAAAATTATATCCAAAACACCCCCAAGGCAAGATAAAGTACTGTAACAATACATAGTCTTTCAAGTAGCATCCACACTGTGCACTGACAGTTTAATCTTCCACAAGCATAGCTTTTATCATCTTTCTGCCTCTAGACAACTTTCTCAGCCGCATTTCTTCTCACATTAAGTCCAAACTCTTCTGCTGCTTTACAGGAGGCCTTGCCTAGGGTATCACCTGATTTATCCAAATTCATGAGCTCCTTTTTCTCCACGATGCAAGAATATCTCTGTACCTGTGGTCGTGTTGGCTTTCCCAGATCATTCATTAGCAAGCAGACAAGAGTTCCCGTACAAATACACCTCGGCAATGCTACCCACAACTCAGTATGTATTTGTGAGGGTTGTATCTGTCTTTGTCCTGGAAGCCAAAATGTGATGGTGCAGGCCATATTGTTCTTTAACCTACCCGAATACCAGGATGGTGTCTATATCTTTCAAATATGTAGTTTTGAAACGTGAAATTTTTCCCTCATCATCTGACTAACTGTGAATTGTAAATGTCTTCTCTCTAGTTCTGGTGATTTATTCAATAACATTGTGAGGTCTTATAGAGCTACTGTGATGGCTGGCCGCAGCACACTTAAAAGATCAAGAACAGCATTAGGCTTGTTGCCTTTGCAAACATCACCTTGAGCTCCTATATGTAGAAGGAGTATAATAGTAAGAATGTCCAAAATCTTCACACATTAATCCATCAACAAGATAATATTTACCATATACTTAGGAGAGATATACACACACATTTAAATGTGCACACACATATATGTGTATCATCAGAATGCATTTATTTTTATATTCAGCTGATATTCTGTCAGACATTTTTATTAGTTCATTGAGAATTTTGTACATTATATTTTGACCATATTGATACTTTAAGTTTGGTAATTGCTTGAAGTTCTAGTTTTCAGATTTAAGTTTGTGTGTATATTAGTGCCCAGGAGGCTCTGCTCTAGAGTGAGTTTCTTCATTTCAGGTTCAAGTCCTTCTTCTTACCTCCCTCAAGGTCTTTGCTACATCCTCAATACTCTTGAGTATCTCCATCTATAGGACAGTAAACAAGAGTACCTGTCCTGATTGTGATGTAAAGGTTCTAAACATTTATTGTTTCTAGTCCTTAATATATTGATTGCTTTCCACTATTTTATGTGATAATCATAATTCCCTCTATCTTGTATGATACTTCTCAAAATAAATGATATATTCAGGGATAGTTAGGAAGCCAGAAAACTACAGATTATTTAATGTGGGATGCTTTTAAAGCCAAAGTCTATTTCAGTACATGTTTGAATGCACAGGTCCAGAACGGATTGAGTTTCCCTCTAAAACCTACAAGTTACTTGTGCAATAAAAGCAGAAATAAAAATATTATGGCAAGTTCGCTGCAAAGGGTGTGTTGAACTTGTTCCTGTGTTTTGCATTCTTTTGGGGGAGTATCCATTCCTATTTTCCTTTTGTTCTCTAGAGGAGTGATGGGAGAATGACACACATTCCCCTGTCCTTCCCAGTTGGGTTAGTGATTTGAAATACTGGAAGGCACAGCTTTGACTCTACATTTCTTTATAAATACTCCAAAGTTTCTATTGCACTCGCTATCTTCTCTCTGCTAGTAGAAGGGTGCATCATGAGCATACCCTCATAAAACTGAAAACAAATAACATGAAAAAAAGAAATGCTGCCCTGGATTAACTGCCTCATTTACAGAAACAACCCACAGTCACAGATACCCCTGTTAGTGCCCCTTTGAATGTCCTAAAGAATGTCTTCTTTCTTTCCATGCTATGGTTTGTGCCAAGAAAAAAAGCATTAAAACATGGCAAATACAGTCCTTTGTTGGAGCACACAATGAGAGGCAAATACACACTATGCCTAGTAGTTCAGTTGGAAACTATAGATCTGTACTATCTGATTCAGCTTTTATGGGTTCAATAAATTTGGGGTCTGTTAATGAATCTACTATAAAAAATAAAATTCATTTATAATTATTGATTCACAGTCTATTATGTTAGGATTATCTACAGATTAAAAATGAAAATGTATTAAAATAACATTAAGAGGTTAGATGTAGATCTCTGTTTGGCACAAATCATCTTCAGACTGCAGTGCAGCAGGAACTAAAGTGAAGCCATTATTTTAATGGAGAAAGTAAAATAGCGATTTTTCTTAGCATCATGGTCATATATTCATCTAAGTAGGGTCTTCTGATTGTATTTTTTTCTTTTCTGATCAGGTTTAGATATTTGTCTTTGTAGAGGAAGAACGCATTACTTGGCCCAGAGCACCCCAGGACTAGGGTCATAGTCATCACCATGGACAAAATCTCATATGTCCCTCTGATTGAATGGATCTTGTTAACAGACATATATAGCATTTGTAAAGTATGGAAGTCCAGGAATTTAAACTTCAGTCACCATTTCTCGAACCTTTAACTACTGGTCTTTTCTAATCTAACACTCTGTACTTATAGTTAGTAAGATATGCCAATCTTGAGTCTGCAAGAGAAGTTACAGGATCTGGGTACCAATGACTGGCTCTTATAAAGTATCTTAAGATTTTAAAGAAAATGCCAGAAGATGATGGTGCATGCCTTTATTCCAGCACTCGGGAGACAGAGGCAGGCAGATCTCTGTGAGTTCAAGGTCAATCTGGTCTACAAGAGTTAATTCTAGGACAGGCTCCAAAGCTACACAGAAAAATTCCGTCTTGAAATACAAACAAACAAGCATGCAAAAAAATTAAAAGAAAGTCATCAGATGCTATTCTGAGGATGTCACATTGTTTCCCAGGGCATGTAAGGCTGTTTTTTTACCCATGTTGTGGATGCCTGCTAAAAGACATAAAACAGAGAGGAAGAAAGGACACACTCTTCCAACACGACTTTCACATAATGGACCTTTCTTTGTCCATATCACTACATTTCTCTTAAAAACACATTGAAAGATCTGTTCTTTATCGGGGAACCTAAAGAAAATGTGTTCATTAAAATCTCATACTTTATCAATAAATATCATGAAACCAAGTTAATATTATCCTGGTGACAACTGACGATATCAGGTGCAGAGGATTCTCTAAGTCACGAGAGAATAGTCCTTGAAAATCTGTGTACGTGTTTAAGCAAATTTTTGTAAAGGATATTAATTAGCAGAATCATGCATAATTTATTTTGGGATTGTGTATGTGTCACGAGAAGAAAGGATTGTGATAATGTACTACCAACACACAAGGGAATTTGACTTAACTGAAAATAAAAACAAGGACATGAAACTGGCAGGAAAATATATGAATTGAAAAGTGTTATATTAACTGAGGCAAATTAATATCACATGTTCTCTCTCATATCAGATCCAAGATTCTAATTTTTATATGTATTCATTTGCATGTGAGTATGGGTAGAGGTCAAGTAGCTAAAAAGCGGTCCATGAGAGGGAAAGAAATAGAAGGCTAGAAGGAAAAGGAAAGATGGAGAGGATGAAAGAACACATACAGTATAGTAGTAAAAAGGGGACTACTGGAGGCAAAGGATGTGAAGAGGCAGGAAGGTGGAAGGCAATGTGGGTGAGATCACCAACCAAACTGACATACGGAAATTTCACAATGATACCTGCTACATTGTTTTCTAATCCAAATCTTTGTAATGAAATTTTCAATGTTAAAAAGTAAAGGAAGAGAGTGGGAAGAAAGGGAGGGAAAGTGGGCACCTAGAAGAAAGAGCAGGGGATGGGGGCAGATGGGTTGTTCTTCAGGAATCTGCACCCGGGTTTCCCAAGTAGGAAAGGAACCTGGTCTCTGCCTCTGAAGGCAGTTGTCCAAGTGGACCCACAGTGAGCTCCAAGAGCTTAATTTAAACATTGCTCAAAATTCACAAGTTCAGAGCAAAGTAACACCCTCCCCTCACGATATTCACTCTAGGTTGCCTAAGGCAAAATGCTACTTTTTATATTAGGTTAGAGGGGAAAAGATTTTTCAAAGTATGACTGAAGAATGCCCACGAGCTCTTGAATATCAAATAGTTTCATTAAACAACATGGCTGATTGAAGTGTAAATGAATAAAAACATGTTATTTTTTTTCTTTACATTAAATTTCACTTTTGAAAAAGCTACGAAAATCTTATATGCCTGAAAAATATTCTGAAATATTTGATGAACAAAGCCAAAATATGCTCATCTAGGCACAAAAATGTATGTGCTTGCATCAAAGGACATTGACGCCTGCATAGAGACAGAACTGGGTTGTATCCACTTAATAGCCTAGGAGTGGTGGATAGTAAAATAATTTCTGACAAATATTGATAGAATGGGGGCGATTTTCTCTGATGCCTGCGTCAGCTGTGAAAAACAACAGATAATTTTCATTTTTGTTGTTGTAGATAGTGTGGGTCAGTCTAACAAGATAGGTGTCATTAGCATTACCGTTGCTAGCCTCCATTTAACCACTCAACATCTGTCTTGTTGAATGCCAGAGTGGACATAAAACAATACTGGACTTAGATTTTTTTCTCAGAAGACTGAAGCTCTGTCCACAAGATTTGTAGAATAAACATGCTAGAATGTAAATGTGCACAACTCCACATGTCCACACATATTAAGGTACAGAAACAATAACTAGATAGTAAACCCAGTGTCCTTCTGGGAAACAGAGCTTTACAAAGAACTTCTGAGCTTTTAGTAACTTTTGGAATTAACAATGAGGCATCTTTTTTGAGCACCTTTAAATTGTTTTTTTATTAGTATTATTCTTTATAGTTATGTTTCTTTATAATTATACCTTTGAAGGATGTTAGAGAGAAGAAAACTCTGGACAGTCTTAACTCATTAGATTTTCAAAGTTTGATTTTGGCTTAGTTTTTAATAATTTCTTGATCACCACTTCAAACATTGATATGTACAATAGTCTTTGGCCCTCTAATTTTTTTCTACAAAATAAATTAATTTTTAACATGTTTGGTTCCATCAGAGCCACCATGGATGTATTTCAACAGTGTGTATGGATATTATGGTCTTCACAACAAAGGGATTGAGTGGCATTCATTATGTATGGCCAGGTATACTGCCTGAAATGACAGATCTTACTCTTTGCAAGAAAGAATGTGTGTTTACATTTTATACTATTTTCAAAAGTCTTACCGAATATTCATATAGATATTTTTAAAGTATGCTCATATATGAAGCAAGCACACACAACTGTTTTACATTTTAAGCTAGTGGAAATTCCTGAGCAGGAGCAGGGGAGGTAGTTCACTTGGTGACAAATTTACCATGAGTGCATGCCGGCCATGAGGATCTGAGTTTGGATCTTCATCAGTGGAGACAGATTTGTTTCTGATCCCCAAGCTTAATGACCACACCGTCTGGCCAAATGACTGAGCTCCAAATTCAGTGAGAGAACTTGATTCAAGGAATTGATAAGGAAAGTTACTTAATGATAGACCTTTTGTAAGCCTCAGGTGTCCACATGAACATGGATGCATGTGTACTCACCCACATATATGTTCATATACATAAACAACACAAATGATAATATAATAAAATGTAATAGAAAATTCCTCATGATAATATGAATAAAAATGTTTAATCTGAAGTTTTCTATGTTTTTTTGAAATTTAAGAATAATATGACTTTTCTTTGCTAAGAACTCTACCAAACGCTGTCACATTCCTGCAAAAGAATTCATTGCAAGTGTCACTGAAGAGAGCTGCTTGAACTTTTCAGAAAATGTAAGCTTATCAGCTGTCACTTGAAGCATCTACCAGAATCATATGCCTGACCTCTCATTGTGACTTCCAGACTTTTTATGAGCGAAACATTCATACATAAAAATAATAAGATATTTAAATAGTTTTTATTTTAAAGATTGTGTTTATTCCACATGTGTGCATATATATATATATATATATATATATATATATATATATATATATACACAATTTTAATGCTTTAATAGTTGCAGGCTAACTTATCTATGAGTTTTCCTAAGGTATAAAGAGAGAACATAAAATATGATTATAAAAACAGGTCATTGTGCCTGATTAGAGACTGGTGTAGCATTTTTAATAACCACAGCTGTAACCAAGATTGAGAATTTCCCAGTTACCCTTCTACGTCATTACAGGATTCTCTCTCATCTTCTCATCTCTAAACTTTGCCAAGAACAAGGGTCAAGGGCCAAAACAAGTCCCACACCCCTTTTATTGAATAATCTCCAACCATTCCCTACAACCCATGTTATCATTTTAAATTGCTTTCTTACTGGTCTTTCTTGGACTATAGTAAATCCTGTTTTACTGTAATTCTGTCTCATTTGTTTCTCCTGCACTGAAGCCTAGCCTCAACTGGACGACTCCTGACACCATGTCCACTAGGCTTTATACTCCCTGTTCTTCAGTGGTCTCAAATCTAATTTAGGTTGGATAATGGTGGTCAAAGTCACACAAGTCATCCTCTCAACACAAACCCACCAACCACCACTTCCATTGTCTCCCTTGGGATTACCCCTCATTTCCTTTCTTTTTGTATATTTTTCTTTATAATAAATTCCATATTCATTCTCTCTATCCTCTTAATTATATTTGTATTTATGTAAATAAATTTCAAAACTTTTTCATGTGTATGTGAATGTCTATGGAGAGTAACAAAAGCCTCTGGAGTTGGTGTTATGGCAGATGTAAGTCACCCAAGATAATTGTTGAGAAAGAAACGGGGGACCTCTGCAACAGCAGAAAACCCTCTTAACTTCTAAGCTGTCTCTCCAGATTCATCTTCTCTTTGTACTCCTTTTCCTTAGTCTTTGGAGTGACTAGCATCATAAGTGTGTTCACCATGGCTCATTTGACAGCAATTTTTATTTACTTTTGCTTAAATTTTCTAGTAATCTTAATTTTATCTGACATACTGCCATGTATTTTCCTTACATGTATAGTGAGAATAGTGAAAACACATTTAAAATAAAGTTAAGAAGAACCAAACAACAGACAGGTCCCAGTACAGGAAATCATAACCAATCAAAATACAGATACTTGGAGTGAACTCCCAATGGATACAGCACTCTCACATCTAAGGCTCAGGGAACAATGTGAAAGAAGTGGCAGAAGAATTGCAAAAGCCAGAGGATTGGGGTTTTTTTCTCTAAAATTGTGTTTCTTGTAAGATCGGAAGGTATACCAGTGAGGTGTCCACAATATGATCCCCCAAAAGTGACCTGGAAAAGGATGATATAAATAGACATGCCAAACTGGTTGGTGGAAAGGCCATGAGGCCTCAACCTTACACAAAGTACTATAGGTAGTTAAGGAAACTTCTTAGCAGTAGAGGTGCTCTTTCTCAAGGAAAGGCATGCCAGTTAGTTGTTCAGTACCAAACACTGAGTCCTTGAAACACACATAATAGTAACTGTATATGGACTGAACATGTAACATTTTGGAGTGTGTGTGTGTGTGTGTGTGTGTGTGTGTGTGTGTGTGTGTGTGTGTGAAAGAGAGAGAGAGAGAGAGAGAGAGAGAGAGAGACAGAGAGAGAGAGAGAGAAGGGAGAGAGGGAGATACAGAGAGATAGACAGACTAGGGACACTTAACCAAACAATTCTATCTAAAACATTATAGGATGTTTTAAGTCATGTACAGTTATGTTGAAGTTATCTGCCTGCCATGTTTTAATGCAATCTCCTCCAAAGTTCATTCCTATCTCTTGCTACAATAATCCTTAACCAAGAACACACAAGCAGACCCCTTAATGAAGATGGAATAAAAGGTAAGGTGCTTTTCTGATACTCTAGGCTGTACATTCTACAATCTAAAGCATCACCAATTCATTTTTATGAATTACTTTTGTTTCTGTGTCTCTCTAAGCATCACATTATAGTATTTTACAGCACAATTTAGACATAAAGTGGTACATTACTTAATACTTCGCATATCTTATATCATATATAATAAATAAAATGATATAATCTTTATAGTTGTATTGTTATATGAAAAAAATGAAGTATCTGTATACAGAGGCACAATGAAAATTTTGGGATGAGAGGAGGAAATGGTGTTAGTCAAACCAAAGAGCATGAATGAAGGCACACATCTCAAGTTAGAGTCTTTAAGAAGAACGATTCCATGAAAACAACTACATCTACCTAGGCTATTAAGTAAGAAGGTTAGACATTTGAAATATTTGTGCAAATATTTGTACAAGAAAGGTACTTTACTGCAAGAGTCAAGTAGCTGATGACAATTAGCTCAGTCAATAATGGAAATCTTAATAAACTGGGAAAAGAATGTTGCATATCGTTCAATTTAAGTCAAACTTTAGACTTTGTACTTTTTTAAAGGTTTACTCAAGACAACAGAAACAGGACCTGTTATGAAGTCAGGAACCCCATGAATACATTGAATTGTGGATGGAAGCATAGTCAACTGACACGGGTGTCTCTTCCATACATGCTGAAAGAAAAAACACATTTCCCAATAGGATTATCAATATTTTTGTAATAACATAGCCCTGAGCTTCTAAGACACCAGTTTGAAGATAAGAAAAGATGGTCGAAGCAAGTGATAGCTTCAGAGTTCATGACAATAATACAGACTTAAAATTAAAGTCTGACGTGAGTCAGAATTATCCAGAACCAATCCCAAGAAAAAGTCTGAGAAAGTATGAATTTAGAATGAGCAGAAATGTAAAGGAGTAAGACATGGAAGTAAAAGAGTTCAAGTTTTTTTAGGTAGAGAATAGGGTATATGTACATTCATCTAAAACATTGATTTGAATCCAGAGCCATAATGATCGTGACTTGAAGATAGGGAGAAGCATGAGTGGTCAGGAAAGAAGTAGCCAGACTGTTGATGCATGGCCCCCAGGCTTTGTCTCTCTGATGGGATGCCCCTGGCTTAGACAGGTGCATAAAAGCTCTTGGAGTAAACTCATGCACTGTCATTAGAAGCTGAACTGCTTCCCTGGGGATGCTTTGTGATATACAGTGTCTGAGCTTCTCCACTATCCTTATGAGATAAGGTGCCTTATAAATGTTATTAGCTGCAGGTTTTATGGCAAATTTTATGCCATTTTGATTATGATGCTGCTGGATGACAGCTAGTTTACGTTGCTTAAATATCCTCTGTATCTAATGCTGGAAGGAAGCTAATTAGCTATAACCATGAAAATGGCTGTCATGTGAAAAGAAAGCTATGTGGAGTAAATTTCTTTACGCTGGGATTGAGAACATGGCACGATGATTACCTTCAATTTTAAAACATTTACACAAGCTAAAACTCATAGAAAGGAAATTCAAAAATGAAAAGGAATAAACCGTTGTTTTTGAAATCCATTTTTATAGGAGGCATTCACAACCCAAATTCTTTAATAGTTTACAGCCCAATGAATCAGATTTCCTTGGTCACCAACTCTGTGTGTTTATATCCTTATTAATGTTTCCTGATGGATCATCATTCCATATTTCTTGGGAACATCCTAGATAACATGTTCCCAACATTATTTAAGACTCATTATTCACCGAAATAAAGCATGCGGAAGCACAAGTTGGGTAGTGGGGATATTTTATTAGTGTGTGATGTATTCTAAGTCCCTAATCAGCATAAAACACTCTAAAGAGTCTATAAATCTCATTAAGGGTATTAGAATAAGAAAAATTGCTGCTTATTCAGTTAGTACAGGCAAGCCTTCCAGAAACAAAATTCTAACTTGCATCATAAATGGCTCCTGGAAAACCATTATTGCTTTTTAACACTGAATCGACATGGATCTGCTCATTACACAGCAAGCAGGATGAAATGGTCAACACTTCTTTCTTAGGGAATTTTATTCCCTAATCAACATCCGGAGATCAGGGGCTTAAATTTAGGGATTTCCTCGCATCAGTTAGGAGAACATTCCTCTGTGCTCAGGTAAGGAAATAGAGCCTATGCTATGGGAGGGACCGAACAGAGAAGGCGTGGGAAAGGAGAAGCTAGACCATGTTATAAGAAGAATAATAAGCAGAAGAGAGTCCAGGCTTGGAGAGAGAACCTACCATGCGACAGATTAGACTGGGAATCACAGCTGGCACATTCATTCTTTCTAGATGCTTACAGTTCACAGACACAGTTTCCTGATACTTTTAAGTTAATATTTGAAATGGGATATTCACATTAAAACCCCCTGGCTTCTTTTGGAGTTTTGGAAGCACAGCACATGCGTTCCTACGTAGCAACTGTTGGCTCTAGGTTAAGTCTCTTACTATCCCCTGTCCTCATCCCCAGCAGGTTTGAGACTTAGATTCAATAACTCTCTGATCTTGAAGTAACTTTTCTCACTAGAAAGGAGATATTCTGAAACCAGCATCAGATAGTTGGAAGGGAAGAGGTCACAGAAATCCTATAAACAGAGAGTATTGTTTACTAGTGACTCTCTGACTTCTCACACATAGGGAGCATTCAAAAGAGAAATGCTGTGAATAGCAGTGTCCAGTTTGCCACAGAAGTCCCCCCTTCCTTATTGAGTTCTTTGTTAGGATCAGTCCAGCAAGTACAATCAGCAAAAATCTCTATACTTCCTCAGACCCTAGACACAATGTCTTGTTTACGGGTGGCTGAAAGAGAAGCTGCTTAAATCCAGTCGTTTTCATTCATTTTAGAGATGTGCGCCTTAAATGTCTTTACATAACATCCTGAAATATGAGATTCCATACTGAGGAATGAATTCTCTTAGATCAATACTCCTTCGTGGTTAAAAGTAACATTCTAAGAACAAAGGTTTTTTTTTCTTCTTCTTTCCTATTCATTCTGGTATTTCCTTCTTGAAGAAAGAAAGTATGAGTTTGGAAAGTGTTTCCTGGGGAAAACTAACTAGGAGAAAGCTCTCTGAGAGAATAGTAGGTGTTATGAACAACAGTAGGTTGTCTTGAAGCCTCTTTTCCCCTAGTTGGCAAGGTCATTAACATGTAGTTGTAACTAATTACCATCATATCCCTCACCCACTAGGATCTCAGTTAGATTGATGTAGATGCATTCACGAATTGGCTCATGGAAGACCAATTATACCACCTTATCCTCACAGAGCAAATTATATTAAAGAACATTATGCACCTTGCATTGATATTTATCTCTGCCATAAACAGACTCAAATAACTCATTAAGTTAACACCTTTGCTGAGAAGTATCAATAATTAAAACTCAACCACATTTCATTGCTAGGTTTCACTGATTCTATTTACTTATTGGCACATATTGATTCATCGATTGCAAAAAGAAATAAGAATAAAGAAGTTGAAAGAACAATTAATTGTTTTTGAACTTTGCTTTATTTTCATGTATGTGTGGGAGTATTCAGTTGTGAATACAGACAACTGCAGAGGCCAGATAAAGCATCAAATCCCCTGGAACTTGAGTTACAACTGTCTGTGAACTGCCTAAAGTAAGCTGAAAACCATACTTGGGATCTCTGCAAGAGCAAGAAGCCTTTCTTAACTGCTGAGTCTCCAGTCTCACCAATTTCTATTTTTGTGCAATATCTAGAGAACTAATAATAAGCAAAACCAACCAACTTGCTTATTTATTTTGGAATTTGACTGCCAATTGTGGTTAGTTCCCCAACAGAGTAGTTGTTTGTTGTGGAATCATGCACAAATATATCTTGATTTTTCTTTCATTTACTTATTCTGTGAAGCATGTACTGATAAGCACAGAGGGGCATTCAGAAATGACTGAAACAAGGTGCCTGCCATCAAGAAACACACTGCATATTGCTGAAAATAAACCCTTGAGCTAGCTGTAGAGGCAAGGAGAACATATGCAATATTTTTAATGCTTCATTCAAATATTAAGGTACAATATTATGTGGGAAAAGAGATTGAACTATAGTCTGACCCAACAGAATTACTACAAATATGTGTTGGACAAATGAATGCATGAATGACTGAAACAAAGTTGTTTTGAAATTGGTTAATCAGGTTACATAATATGGAATGGGTGAAACAGCATCTATAAACTGAGAAAGAATAAATGAGAAGATATTCTACAGGCAAGGGAAGGGAGAAACGTATGAAAAACTATCCAAGAGTTTCAACAATATTTGTCAAGGGTGAAATGAATAAATTTGTTACAACAAAAAAACTAGGAAAATATTTGATTAGTCCCATAAAGGGGAGATAAGTTGAACCTTTTTGGATAAAATAATTACCTTAAGTCAAGTACAATTAAATTGAAAACTATCAGCTTAATATCATATATGTACATATCAGTTTGATTGCAGCAAGCAATGGCAGACATCTAAATATGCTTTGAGATTTTAAAAAAAAATTTCTCTTGGGTTATGCAAATGACAGAGCCAGCATTCAGATCTGCAACACCACATAAAATCCTTGATGGAAGATAAACTTGGGTATCTCTTAGCTAAGTAATGGAGGTCTGAAAACAGGAATCCTCAGGCCATTGGCATATTTGAAGGTTCCAAGAAGGGCTATCTAAAACAAGGCAGGGGCTGTCAAAGCAGAAACTCAGATTTCTTATACAGGCATGCATACCTGCACACAAACATGTGCACAAATACCATATTAAAAAACAAACACATACACATGTTCACAAGCACATACACATGTTCGCATACACACATGATAAAACAAAATATAAATGCAACTCTTTCCATAGACACCGTCCTGCTGAGCCCCATAGAAGACAGAGGTAGGTGTGTTGTGTCCGCTTGGAGAGGCCTATGAACAGACTGTTTCTGCTGTTGTATGTAAAACACCCCATTTACTACTGCATTTACTTTTTAGAAATGCTGAATTAGGGTTTCAGGTTTTTTAGTCTGCTCTGTCATATCCCCAGTTTGTCCAAAATGGTAAAAATGAAACTGGCCAGAGGATACTGTGATATGACAAATTTTTCTTATGTGGAATCTTCTGAACTAATTAGAATATTGTCAGGTAGATATTCTCATAATGATCATTGATGTTTACTTTACAATAATTCCTTGAATTATATTTTTAAAATATTTTTCTTATGTGATGATTTTATTATCAAACTTAAAAGTAATTAAAAATTAACCTTTCAATAAGTTAGCTACTTCAATTTGCCTTTTCAAGGTAGAAAATCTACTATCAGAGTAATAAATATGGGGGGGTAACCAGAGCAAGCAACTTCATATTTTATATATCATTTATGAACTCTCTAAAGATCTTGTTTTGCAGTAAGAAAGTTGAAGAACACATCCCCAAGAACACCCATCTCCGAACACTATGGAGAAATATCTCTTTAGTCATGGTGAGGTTTGTAATCTTCTGGGAGATGGGTTGTCAGCTTCTGTGTGCAGGCTCTTCAGCAGAGCATTTAATGGTTTCCATTTTTAGGCCCCTGGTGAGAAATGATTCCCCTGACCCACTCTTGCAAATGATCAAACATCTTCAAGGTTCTGGCAGTTTGCTCTGTAGTCAGACAGAGTAAACACCATGTTTATAAGTGCTACAACCCTGTGAAGAAAATGGGCCCTTGATTCCTCTTGGGCACCGTGAAGGGGTAGGACCTTAATGAAAGCATATGTTCCTAAGTTCTTACAAAAGCAGAATATCATTCTCTAGTTTATGTTACATTTCCTACAAATAGATTTACCTCTTCTGCGTTTATTAAATTATTTTTATTCTCTTTCGAGATTTTTTTCAAGTAAAATTGGTAACAATTTAAATGAAGGATTCGATGTCTGAAATTAATAAATGTACACATATGCATCTCTTTCCATTACTCCACTTCCCTTTAGATTTAATTATTTTAAATGGAAGTTATGCTTTGAATGAATCCCAGAATTCACCCTTTGAGGGATATCATTCTCCAAAGGGTGAACAAGAGACTTGATTGTAATATGTCCATTAAAATGTCCCCACAAACCTCTCTAGTCTAAATTATCTCAGGCTGCTGTGCCTTTCCAGCCTTATTGATTTGAAAAATAACAAACAAGTATAAATGACATTTACAGCTCTTAATTGGTGTCATTAGCGGTTCTTATTATTCCGCAGGACAAGCACTAACCCTTTATTGAGAATTCAGTGAGGCAGGTCTGCGCGGGACTCATCAGCCTTAAAGACCAGTAATAAAACAGTCCAATGACTGACTTAGAGCCCTGTTCATCAACAAAGGCCACAGGCAGCTAGGCCCTATTTTCCCTTGATTTGTTTTATGCCATTTTCTAGACCTTAGGACTCAAACAGAACGAAACAGCCTCAGACTGTGCAGGGGTTGGAGATGATTTCTCTTACTACCATTGCAAGCAGCATTCAGGGTTTCTGTTACATTGAGTCTTTGTTTGCTTATTAATGCTGTCCACAGTACACAGGTAAGCCAGAGGTGAGGCCTCTCCCTGCCATTTCTTGTCTTCCTTTACTAGCAGTCACCTCTTTTTGCACATGTTTTGCCTTTATCACAACTCAAGACCTAACCTTGAGTTTTCCTTGTCCAGAACCTACCTAAGAATACAGTGGGAGACACACAGTTTTCCTGGATCTTTGGTTGGATTACTAGCTTTCAGTTATCCAATACTTGATGCCTATTACAAGATTAGTTCTGTGCCATCTTCTCTAAAAAGATAAATTATTTATTTTGCTTTTTATTATTATTATATTATATATTTTTCCTTTCATTTTATCCCTCCAAACACTCCTTACTCTTTTTCAAATCTATGGCCGCTTTTTAAAATATGCATTGCTAAATACATAAATATAGTCTAATCAATGTGTATTATGTTACTTGTAGAGGATTAGGAATTTTCTGTGAGAATTTATATCCTGGTAATATAAGAAGCTATACCCATAAAGTCTTACCACTATAACTACCCAAACTTGACCTGAAGAACACAACAATTAGATATCTAATATCAATGATAAGTTCCATTATGTCTTTTTAGGCATGTGCAGTAAATGACAAGAGGTATTTCCTTGGTTTTCAAGACAGCTGTGCTACCTTCCAGAGGTCACCGGCCAAGTCAGCCATTTCTCCTACATCCTTTGCTTTTATGACTGATTGTCTTTGTTATTGTCTAATTCAGTTTCATCTATTGTGCAAGTAATCAGTTAGATTCTAGGTGGATATCAATCACAGAGATATTTTAAAAATATTTCATATTTACTGCAGTGTGATTATGCACTGGTTGCTGTGTTTTGTTGTGTTTAAAAAAACAACTAAGGGTAAAACAAGCATTCACCCTTCAATGTTGAAATCCTATATCTGTGACATTGACTAAATCCTTGAACACAAGTAGCTGGGCATGCAAATTCAATCATCTATAACTTTGTTTCCTTATAAATGAAATTCAAAATCCACATGTGGGAGGTTATCGCTTTTAATTTAGTAATTTATTTTCTGATGGGAAACTCATTGGAAATGTAGTATCTGATTCTCAGCCCCAACTGCCCCAATGCATAAGTTTGATGCGTGAACCAGACAATTGGTCAAGGAGTGCATGCTGAGCAGCTGCTTGTACTAAAGGTTAGCCACTGCTTCTCCATGTTTTTCCTCAACACCTTTCCTACCAGGGCAACCTGTACCACAGAATAGCTCAGCTTTGCTTTCTGTTTTCATTGTGGCAATTTGAATCTCACTCACAGTGTCACATTCAAACTAACACCCAGGGAATTATGAAAATATAACATCATGAAAAATAAATTGAGATGCGAGGATACATAGAGAAAGCAGAGTAAATAAAATTAGTTGATTCTCCATACCATTTAAAAATTGGGTAAAATATATCTGTGTTTGGAATTGGTAACATATTACATTGGTTTTCTTGCAAACATTACAGTCTGCTGTAAGTTCTGAGTCAATGAGGTATTCTCTATCCAAATAGAAATGTGGATACTCTTGTTTATTTTTTTCTTTTTAATTTTCCAGGAGAAAACAACCGTATAGCTCTGTGTTCCATGGTGGAGTCAATGTTGTGACCTGTCTCTTTAGTAGGCTGTAGGTGATGCCTACAAACTGATCCATACTTCTTATTGGGAATCGGTGAGCAACCAAGAAGTGGTAATCCTGCTATTTGGCTCATTCAAACAAGGGTAGCACCTCTCATTCAGGAAGCTTTGGTGACCAAAGTCCTTTCTCCTTCTCACTCACTTGTATTTGGCATGGATCAAAGAAATAAAAGTTAGGGAGGGAGGATAACAAGTGTAGCGTATGATATTCCAAGTTGATGTTACACAAATACCAGAAAATGGGAGAATATAGGTAGCCCTGTAAACTGAAGGAGGGGTGAGATGAAAATAATATTTCAAGTTGTGGAATGGAATTTTCATTTTGATTTTGAGATACTGATGGCCAACTACTTGTTTTTACCTGATACAATTCCTGAAAAATAAATACAGTGTTTTCAATGACTAGTGATTCATGGTAGTTTATTCTATTTTTATCATTGATCAGCTGACAAACTTTGCATTTGAACACTAGCCTTGAATCTAGAAAAGTTCATAAACTTGTCTTAACACCAAAGTTGATGCATAACTCCAGACCTCCACAGTATATTCCTGTCCCTGGTTACCCATCTCTATGGACAGAGAGTCTCAAGGAGGTTGTCTTCTTTCATCAGATAAACCTGTGTTATTTTCAAAGCTTGAGATACTTAAAATCTACTCAGCTTTAATGATAACTGGCCTGAAAGTCCTCAGGAACAAAGGAAAGACATCTTTTGGTCAGGAGTAGTTTGCATAATCAAGGTTAGCATATTCCAATTAGTCAGTATTTATCCGTAAATGGCATGGGTTACTTAGTTAAGCTTATATAGAGATTCCATCTGAAAGTTAAAGGTTCAGTGAGAGTAAAATCATAAAGGTTTTATGATTAACCAATCATAAAAGGTTATGATTTTCTATGGAGGAATCAGACCACAGTCTTCTCTCAATTTACCCAGCAAACACAGAGAATCTCAGGATCAATAGCACATTTGTAAAATTATCTAGATGATTTTAAGACCAAACTCATGAGTGGAGTAGAAAGAAAGACAGACAAAGAAATAATATTTAAAATTTGTCTCTTGGGTCAAGAAAATCATGACCTCAGAATAAAGTATCATTTATCCAATGACATTTTAGTCAATGATTTAGTAGAAAGATCATTCAATTGGGATTCATAAAAACCTAGATTTTAAACTCATATTTCTTCAGACTCACTATGTGACCTTAAACAATTTACTTAATATTTCAAAACTCCTGTTTTCTCATCAAAAATGAAAGAATCAAACCAAACGATTTCTAATATTTCTTCCAGCACTAACATTCTTAAAATTTATTCTTTGACAATAAGAATCCTCAAATGAGCTTCCGCTTGAGGGTACTATTGGTTTTGCTAGCAGATGATGTACATTCTGTGAACTATGCAGAATCCAAAACAGCACCTAAGGAAAGCTAAACCTTTATTCAGACACCATAGGCTAAGAACATTAGCACCGAGAGACTTAGTAGGTGTCTACTCTGAACTTTGCTTCAAAAGTTGTGGGAATTGTGGCTCAGTGGGCAGAGTTGGCAAACTAGGATGTTTATTTTATCAGGTAAAACTCTTTATACCACTGGATTAACTGAAAAGCATTTCACCACACAAGCATTAATTTATACCCCAGATGTATAGATACATATATAACAAACACTTTGCCTATTAGTTGATAGGCCAGGAGCTCATTCTTAATTTCACATGGTTTCTAAGTAAGAAACAAAATTCAAGGAAAGCCAGATGTGTCACCAGGGCCATATTTACTAGATTCCCATAGCCAGCGTTACAGAAAACAAAACCTCTTACACTAAGAAGTGCCCAGATTGTGCCATGATATTGTGAACTTCACAATGGTTATTCATGCACTTTCAGCGTATCTATTGGTTAGCATGAGTTAAGGTCTAGAAGGCATAGCTGATCCTTCTTTTGTGTGTTGTCTGCTCTTCTTATGAATGAAAGGCATTATGATGAGGGCTGAGGATAGAAATCAGTTCTTGCGAAAGCTACTCACAGCACAAATCAATTCTTATATTCTCAAATATTTCCTTCACATCAATTAGGAACCTAAATTGAAAGTGTTTAAGGTTCATTTCTTCTTTGAAATTCCAAGATTTCAGTACGTAAATATAGATGATATATACATGATAATATGCATATGATGAATGATATGTATTTAGAAAGATGATAAGATGATACATAGGAAAGTAGATAGGTAGATAGAAAATAGATAAACACTTATTTAATAGACTTATCCACCCCCCCCAGAGTTGTTGAAGTACAAGTAAAAAGTTAAATTGAATGATTGCCCCAAGTTCTCAGTTTAGAGATTTCTCATTTTTTTTCCTTGTCTGCTGTAGGACAGATTAAACGAGAGAATTTCAAGTTATAAATATTTAAACTTCTTTTTTTTTTCAACTTGGAGCTTGGATGCAGAGGCGCTAAGCACTTTAAGACATAGATTGAAAAGAAATGCTATTATCTTGATTTTCTGAATTGATTTGCTTAATAACAACACTTAGCATTTATATAGTGTTCTGTATTTCCAAATTGCTTTATAATCATTAATCAGTTAATTCATACAACCTCTCTGCGAGGTCAAGATTATTATCCCAATTTTACACACAAAGAAATTGAGATGTGTAGAAATTAAATGACTTACCCAAGGTCGTAGAGGAAATGAGTGACAGGCTGTGGGTTAAAACCTGGGGACCAAGTCCACACCGGTGAAATGAATTGTAGAGCTGGCGCAATCACCTGAATAATTAAAAGGGGACACCACTATTTCCTTTCAAGTAGAAAATTTACAGGATATCAGTCCCTAACTAAGCTTGGGATCTTAAAAAGCTGTCTCTCTCAGCTATTAATTTGCATTCCTCACAAAGAACTCAGCCAGACACACTTGTAAACAAAGCCCAATTTGTAATATTTTCTTCCTAATAGGTGGCTACAGTCTTAATAATATATAGGTTTTCTGAAATGTTTTCCCTTCTAATATTTGTTTGAGAACTTTTCAAAGCAGGTTTGTGATATACTGTCGATTTTAAATTTTTTTCCAGCTCCTCCTGTCCCCTTTCAGGGGAGGAAACTGGTACACAGAGAGATAAAAATAGAGACTGTTTGACTTTAAATTCAAGGCTCTCTGTATTAGACACCAAACCCAATAGAGTGATGGCATACTTAGGCATGATTTTGTAGGCCAGATCCCTTTTCAACTAGTCTTTCAAAAATGAAAGTGAAACGAGACAGAACAGATTTTAAAAAGCTGTTGCTGCTGCTGTTTTTCTGTCTGGGGAAAGAGGATTGGAGGGAGAAGAAGCGACAAGAAAGGGGTGAGGGCAGCAGGACATAAGAAATAAGCTAAACATAAAATATGTGTTTGAATAAAAACTTTTTCAAAATAAGTTAAAAATGTTCTCCTTTTATTTTAGTTTTTTTTTAAAAAAAAAAAAGAAGAAGAACAAAAGTATGTTGATATTCCATCAAGCAGAAGGGAAAGCATGGATAAGGTAAGGTGACAAAGGAAGAAAGACTGTGCAGGAAACTGGCTGGGTTCAAATCTTTCCCCAAGGGGAAGAAGGTAAGAATTCATCACTAAAAGAACCAGAACCATTAATGAGAGGACCAGAACCATCAGCATGTCTTGAGCTTGAGTTTGAACAACAGAGGACACGTTGGTTTGGATAGAGAAAACCATGTAGAGATTTGTGTCCACAAGTCAATTGGTTTCCACTGTTGCTACTGTTCCTCTCCCATGTTGAGAACTGACCATGAAAGTGAGCATAGAAGAGACACCAGTAACGTGCCAAGCTTTACCTTGCTCACTCTTAGCTTTGGTACCCTGGCAAGTTTCTCCAGTCTGTGAACTCAGTTTGCTTACTAATCCTGATGTAGTAGAGTCTCTGACAAAATGAGTGAGCATCAGCTTAATCTTATTAGCAGTCATCGTTCTGTTACCCAGCCTTCTACCTCTGACCCAGTCTTAGGAGTTGGGACAGAAATACTTTTCAGTTATGGTTGAGGAGGCAGAGTTTAAAGTGATCAAAGAGGTACCAGAACTAACACACTGAAATTAAAGCCTAAGCTTGTATGTTTCTTTGATAGTTACATCTAGGCTAAAAAAGTAAAAAGAAAAAGATAAATTTAAGACAACAGAAAATAATTAAGTTTTAAGGAAATAAAGAGGTCCCAGTCATTGTCAACTGAGAAAGTCAACAAGAGCCAAGACAATTGTTGCTCCACTTTTCCGGACTGCTAGAAAGGAATGTCACCCAGATGCTGTGAGGTACTGGGGAAACCTGCTCTGTGGTGTGGTACTGGAGATCAAATCAAATGTTAGATCAACCAAAACGACAGAGCAGCTAGCTAAGCTCTACAATAAAAGTAACAAAGACTGGCTCCTATTTGTAAAGTTTATATGAAATAATGAAATTTTCCTCTTAAGTGTGTGATCAACTGAAACTTCCTGAGGTTTTAAAAATAAATTATTCTCCTCCTTTGGAGTACTCTCATCTTTCTTTGAAGCTACACATTTGTCTCAATTTTGCTTTTGTATCTTCTGCATTTTCTATACTCTTCTGATGCAGAGATCTGACTGGAATCACCCCAAGCTTTGATTATGCAGGAGGTAACTACCTGTGCATTTCTAATTTTTGAACTCTGCTTTCACCCTGCTTATGAGGGTAGAAAGGCAAGGACTTCGAGTTTAGCTATATTGCGGCTTTCATCTTACCACTACCAACTAACATAAGAATTCAGTCTCACCCATTATCTATTTATTTGTGAAGATCAAAGCAGAACTGTTTAAATCACGACACAGTTGAAGAAAGTGAAACAAACGTCTGTCTTCGCTCATCTGCCTTGTTCCACCCGCCACAGCACTGACTCCCTCTGTACTGGATTTTCTTTCCTTTTCTTTTTATTTATTCTTTCTTCTTCCCTGATACATTATGTTTTTTTATTGTCTCCAATTCTCCAAATCTTCAAGTTTTGAACTGTTTGAACTGCTTGCTTCACCTGTTAGATAGTTTTCTTGGTTTTCTTTGAGAAATTTAATGATTTCTTTCCATTTTCTGTTTCTTTCCTTCCATTTCTTTAAGGGAATTTTTTATTTTTTCTTTAAAGGTCTCCAACATCCTCATAAAGTTACGTTTAAAATCGTTTTCTTCTGCTTCTTCTGGGTTAGGATGATCAAGGTTTTCTGTTGTATTACCTCTGGGTTCTGGTGTTACCATGTTGCTTCTTAGGTTGTTGGATGAACTTTTTGCATTGATGTCTACACATTTCTTCCTTCAGTTGGTGTCAGCAGTGTCTTTGTGTCTTGGTCCAATCCTTGCAGTGACTGTTTGTGTCTTTGGAAACTGTTCTAGGTCTGTCTGTATAGTCACTGTCTGTGTCTCAGGGCGTCATTGATATTTCTTTTTGCCCTCTCTCTTGGCCTGTTCTCTTGGTCTCCTCTCTTGGTTTGCTCTCTGTGCAGTCACAACTGGTGCATCAAAGTTCCACTCTTGGTCCTCTGTGTAGTTGTAGCCTGTGTTGCAGAGTTCCACTGAAGTTGCGGGGGGGGGGGGGGAGAGAAGGCTTTGTGGGAAGAATGGGACTTGTAGCTTTAAGGATCCATTGGATTGAATGGAGGTGTTGGAGCAGCCTATCTGCAAGAATCTCACCTGCTTGCTGTCTAGAGAAGCAGAGGCAGGTAGGGGAGGGGCTTGGAGTTTTGCCCTAGTATGGAGGGCCTAGAGAGTGGGGTAAACCCATGTGTGGGTGGTCACTCACCTCTTGTTCCTCTCTGTATAGTAGCAGGCTGTATTTCAGAGATCCACTGAGGTTGCAGGGCATGGGGGTGGAGCTTCCCTCATATATTACATCCTTGCCATAGCCTCCCCTCCAGCCAGTGCCCCCACTCTCCGCCTTTCCTCTCTTTCAGATCCGTTGTACTATTTCCCTTCAGAAAAGAGCAAACCTCACAGTGATAGTGAACGAACAGGGCATAATAAGATGCAATAAGACTAAGTACAAACTCTCATATCAGGGCTGGACAAGGCAACCCAGTAGGAGGAAAACTGTCCCAAGAGTAGTCAGAAGAATCATAGATACCCTCACTCCCACTGGAGACCCACAAATACCCAATTTAAACGGCCACAGCATGTATGCAGAGGATTTAGTGAAGAACCATGCAGGCTCTGTGATTGCTACATTCTCTGTGAGTGCCTATGGGTCTAACTTATTTGATTATGTGGGTTGTGTTCTCCTGGTATCCTCTACTCCTCTGACTCCTACAATACTTCTGTCTACTCTTCTGTGGAGTTTCCCAGGCTCTGCCTGATGTTTTGGTGCCAATCTCTGCATTTGCTGCCATCAGCTACTAGAGGAAGCCTCCCTGATGGTGATTGGGGTAGGCCTGGAGCTATGAGTATAGCAGAATATCCTAAGAAATCATTATGCTGACTTTCTTTAGTGATCAGTCACGTGTGATTCTATCCTCTGTCTCTGAGCCATCCAGATGGTAGTTCTTGGCCATCCAGGCAGTGTAGGTTATGGGCTCCCTCGACACACCATTGTGCTTAGTATTTTATACCCAATAGTTTCCCCTTTCAAATTCACATGATTGTTTTTTTTTACTGTTCTTTTATTCTATGCCCTGCATTTTGTCTCTTTGAAAATGCTTTATAAAATATTTTTCAGGATAAGAGGAGGATAATGTTTTTTAAATCTTTTCAAGTTTTTTATGTCACCTCTTTCAAAATCTTCTATTCTGTGCCTAGATACCATGTAAAACTCACTGAGTATGGTAGTGTTCACTTTGACCCCAGCACTGAGGAGGAGAAGACACTAGAATAACAAGATTCATAGTAGTTTGGTTCTACTACAGATATCCTGAGTCAAAAACAAAACAAAACAGCAAATGGGAGAGGAAACATAAGCCTGCCAGCATATTACCTGGTTTACTCCCACAATTTAGGAGATGGCTAAGAAATGTAATTTACAGCCATGTTCTCTGAAAAGCCATTAGGTCCTTGTTACTCATCTCTTTGGTCTTAATGAGAAAGACTGAAGACAGAAGAAAATTTGTGGTCCTCTGACTTTGAGGTGTTATTGTCTAGGGCTATGTTCAGTAGACCAATGCTGAAGACAATTTGATGACACAAGTGTAAATCCTGACCCTGAACTTCCAACAAAAATAACTTGCTTCAAAGTATGGGGTTTGATGCCTCCATTTTACAATAAACTTCAATTTTTATTTGATTTTAGATTGTTTTTACATATAAGCTAATGATGCTTATGTGTAAAGAGTTTGAAAATTTTGACAGTTGATGTATGGCTAATATCTAAGTAAGTTTACCAATTTCTTGTTAAATTTTACAGATAAAGACTTCATTTAAAATTTCTCTTTGAGTTTCAAACTAATTTATTTAATATCCTTTGTAAATAATGTTTATTTTATTTTATGGTATGAGTAGATGTGCTTGTAAGCCTATGTATGTGCAGGATTCACTGAGGGTTAGAGGAATTGTCCTGTCCTCTAGAGCTAGAGCTATAGGCAGTTGTGAGCCACCATATGGGTGCTAGAAACTAGACCAAGATCCCCTGCAAGAGAAATACTTGCTGTTGAACACTGTTTCATCACTCCAGCCGCTTTTTGAATAGTCTTTATTTGAAATTTTTGGGTCAAATAAATGTATATCTCTCGCCTTCTTTTTCATTACCAGGATTATCTGGATCAAACTGTGTATTTCCATGTCAGTTTCTTTCAAGATAATGGCGTATAGACTGCTCCTACTCTTCTGATTCCTATTTAAATTTTATTTGTCTTTGTAAACTGTGTTTATCATATCCCTGGCAGATGCCTGCCCGGGGCCCACCCTCGGATCAGCTCTCACACCCATGGCTTTGTTCGTTGAGGGTCCTCTGCGTTAGAAATACTGAGCAAGCAAAAGTTAAAGTGTCTCAGGTCTAGGATCTTCTAAGTGCAGGATTTCATCTCCATCTCAGTATTGACCAGGAGATTCTGAAAGGTAAGAGACTTATTTCTCAACTTGGACCCTCTGAAAGATAACCGTTTGAAAATGTGCTTACAATATCGATGTAGTCATTGGATCGAAAGAGGAAGAGAAAAAAAAAGAATTCTGAGAAAGAGAGTAGTTGACCTGCAAAACAAGGGTGGACTTCAAGGAATATCATAGGTGCATATGCACTTCTTTTGTGAATTGTCCAGGGCATTTGAAGATCTCCCCCAGTTCTCTCCTCCAGAGTTTTTTATGCTCCCCTTCTCTTCCTCTTGCTGTTTTCTTTATCTTGCCTCTCTCTCCCTTTTTGACTCTGTCCCTTTGCTCTGTTATTTGTTGTCATATGCTTTGAGAATGTACATTATTACTCTAGCATTAGACCAAAGCAAAATATAATTAGAAAGAGAGATCAAAGATGTACCCTCTAATACATCTCAAGGCCAACTATATGAATGATTCCTGAATGATTTGCTGTTTTATTAAATCGCTCCGCGTGGATAATCAAGAACTATGCCACCATATCTAATCTCGCATTAACCCATGCATTTTCAGACAGCTAGAGTAAACCCTCTAAGTTACTATTAAATTTACTTTATTGCAAATGTATTTTTAGTTAGGAGCCTAAACAAAACAGAGATTCATTAAAAGACCCAAAGAAATAAATATTGAAGCTGAATAAGGCTAAAGCAGTGAGCAAGATTCCTAGCTCTCAGGATGCTTCTGGAATCTCTTTGGTCTGTGACGAAATGTGAGTTTGTATCACAATATCAGAAAGAGGGCGTCATTTCTCTGATGGTCTGCTTTCCCTGATATTCCTACTTTGTTGATAAATGTTTGCTTAAAGTGTGGTATCTATTGGAGGTAAACTCAGCCCTCCACAGCCTCTTATTCTCTGCACCTTGACCAGTTGTGTGTCTCTGTGATAGTTGCTATTTACTACAAAAAGAAGCTTCTGAAGAGGTTTGAAAAATGCATTAATACTACTCTCCAGAATCAAGGATTATTGTGGTAGAAGGGGTACAAAGACTGTAAGAGCCAGAGACAGGAGAGAAAAAAAAGAAAAGAAAACTGGGTTTTATGAAGACAGCAGGGCAGTTGTTTATATGAACTCACAGTGGTGTGACACCATCCACAATACGTATGAAAGAGAGAAAACACCCACATGGAGGGAGGAGGAACTGGGCACAAAGTTCCACCAGCTTCTGGGAGAAGAGTCAGCTCTCTTTAAAGGTATGGCTACTAGTAGGCACAGCCAGCTGCTGTTTGGACACACCCTAAAGAGCACAAGGTCAACATTAAAAGGACCTAATGTATACAAAAGAATAATAAATGAGAAGACAAATGTAGGTAAACATTGAATAAAGGCTGGTCCTAAAAGATAATGGTGGGGGAATTAGTATATTCAAACTAAAGTGTATGAGATTTACAAATACCTTAGATATAGGGGGTTATTTCTTGAAAGTGTATGTGTGTGTGTGTGTGTGTGTGTGTGTGTGTATAAGAATTTTCCTCCAAGGGAAAACAGAATAAAATCGCATATCTATTTAAATAATGATACATATGAAAATAGGAATACATATTGAATGACCTTTTAATATAAGATAGATAAAAGCAAGCAAACAAATGGAATAACCAGATAAAACTCAATCAACTCTATCACATATTTTTAAGATGAAGTGATGATGTCCCATAGGAGTGGAGTGGTTAGATCAGGGTAAATTCGTATTTTGTGTTGTCAGAAACACTGTGAAAACTGATTTTCATGAATTTTGAGGCATTCTCTCACCATGTTAAAACAAAACATATATAGAAGTACTGGAGATTGTATGCAGTATTTTAAGAAATATAGACATATTTTTCAGAAAAGTTTTCTGAAGTGTAAGTACATCTAAGTGAACTGGCTCAATTGTCAGGATTATCCAAGGAAGCAAAGTTGATTGGTTGCCTTCTAGTCTATCCTGGTGTAAGAGGATCTTCTGTTTATGTGTTGTTTTATTGGTTAACGAATAAAGAACTACTTTGAGCCTATAGCAAGGCAGAACTTAGGTAGGCAGGGGAAGCTAGGATGTAAGCTGGGAAAAAGAGAGATGGAGTCAGAGAAAAGCAATAGAGTCGCCGCCACATGCTGAAACTTTGCCGGTAAGCCACTGCCATGTGGCATCACAGAGATTAATAGAAATGGGTTAAATTAAGATGTAAGAGTTAGTCAATAAGAAGTTAGAGCTAATGGGCCAAGCAGTGATTTAATTAATACAGTGTCTGTGTGGTTAGTTCAGGTTTAAGCTAGCCTGGCAGTCGGGAAGAACAAGCAGCCTCTCTGCAACACATTCCAGTGATATTTCTTTTGGAAGTGGCTTAGTCTTCACCTCAAAGACTTCAAAGATCATCACCCATGACAATTTGAGGTATGTAGTAACTCCTAGCGCTCAAGGCAAATTTTACTGGAACATCTATCTGCTCAGGATGAGGACAGTCTGAAGTATAGACCATTCAACACTCAAACTGTCATTAGAATGTTGACATGTTATTATATATAAAGATGCTGAGGCTGGGAGATACTACTTACAGGAAGTTTCCACCACCTTAGATGACAGGTGTGAACCTTATCTTGCCATCTGTCCTAGTGATTTGCAAGAGTTTTAAGTATGTGTTTTAGAGGAGGTTCATTTCCAAAACTGCTCAGTAAAAAAAGTTGTTGGTAAATGGTGATGACCAGACAAAGTCTTATACATAATTCGAATGACTTGTAAAGCAAAGGATGTGTTAGCATTGTCAGGGATATATAAAGATGACTTTGTTAATAATTATTAAACCATAAGAATTCTTTAATCTAATTATTACTGAGAGTGGTTATTGTGGTTCTACTTGGCATGTAGTTAGCCCAGGTAGAGATGAATGAAGCCCTGACTTATTGTTTGTGAGTTTAAAAAGACTAGTCTAGTTTATATTATTATCAAAAATTTTACACTGGCTAAACTTGTCTTCTGAGTGTTTATGACCACTTAATTGATCAAAATTATCCATTTGTTTTTTTGGCCTCAATTAGTTTAGGATTCAGTCTTCAGAGGTTACTAAGCAATTGGGTGACAGTCCTGGCTTCGTTAGACATTTGTTAGTTAAATTGTTCCATCTGAATTTTGTGAGTTCATCTGATGTTGGCTTCTCTTGGAAGTCTGGGAATTATTTTCATATGTGCTGACTATTTATTTAAGTACCTGTTAGTATCCAAAGACAGGCTCTGAGTTTCTATTGTCCTTCTCATCAAGGACAAGTGACTTACTTTAGTCATAGGATTCTTTAAGATGCCCTAAAGTCCCCTGGAGCCTAGTTCACCTGGGGCTAAGGAGCTAAAACTCACTTCCCTGGAACCCTTATTCACATTTGCATAGCCCTTCCAAATACAGTTGTTGTATACCCAGGAGTTCATTTGAACCAATCTGAAAGAAAAGGTTATATATAAGACACATTTGATTGCTGTTGCCTTTTACAAAACAAATATAACTGAGGTTGGTATTGAAGTTTTTGTATACTGGAAAAAAATTGTGGTTAGGTTAACGTTTTTTTTTTTTATTTGAGACTTAGAATTTTCTATAATGAAGAAAGTGTCTCAGAGGTGAATCAATATGAATAAAAAGGGAAAAGGCAGAGGGAAGATCCAGAATGCCTTAATCAGGGGAGGCTATAATCGTTTGGATCCCGGAGGTCAGGATCCACCCACTGTCAGGGAATTATGAGCAGCATGCGCCATTGCATTCCAGAGTCACTTTAGTTGGTAAAAAGTAAGGCCAAGGCTATCTGGGGTTGAAGTGTCTTGCTCTGCCTGACTCTGGAGATCCATCACGCAGCAAGCACTCAGACTTTTGACTAGCAAAGGCCAGAGTCCACAAATTTCCTTTATAGGCAAGAATACAACTTGTGTGTCTTTAAAGTAAATATAAAAATATGCCACCAGGTTCCTTTTGTGAGTACAGGAGTACTAGGAATAGTTGTGAAGAAACACAGTAAGAACAACTCACTCTTTCTGGCATAATGACTTAGAGGCATGTTACCAAGAGAAAAATCTAAAGTTCTCTTCAGAATGCCGTTGATACATTACATAGACAGTGTTTCAAATCCAAAAGGTTCCCTAAGGAGGTTTGGTATTAATGATATAGGAAACACTTTGACTTTGTCACATAGCAACAGAGACACCCAGAGAGCACTGAACAGCTCATTATTTTAAATAGGCACATGAGTTATAATGACATGGAGATAGACAGAGGTATAGATCTAGATAGACAGAGATAGGCAGAGATAGACAGAGGTTGGGGCAAGAGATAGGTTTAAAAGGAAGGCTCTTCTCCATCTATTCTGGTCCTACTTGACTGGTTTCTCTCTACCTACTGGGTCTCTAAAGCCACTGAAGAAATAACCACTCTGAGTTTTATTATTAGTTACAATTATTTGGAGAATGGCTTAGACTTCTTATTGACTAGTTCTCTCTTACATAAATTAATCCATTTCTTTTGCAGTGGCTTTGCTTCTGTTCTGGCATCTTTCTCTTTAGGCTTCTGTTGGCATCTCTTTTCTTGGGTGGCTACATGGTGTCTACTCGACTATGCCTACTCTATCTCTGTATCTTTGTTTGGACATCCTGCCTAGCTTTACTTTGCTAAGCCATTGGCTGAAACAGCTTTATTCATCAACCAATAAATCAACTCATATACAGAATGGCATGCCACATCAGCTAGGGACTTGGACTATGCTGTCTGAAAGTAGGTCTTGAAGCCAGGTAGAGAAGCATTTGCTCTGAAGGGAGCTGTTTGCAGAAAGGCAGAAACAAGGCCACGGCCTCTTTCCAGGGGAGTAGATTCATGTTTTTGTCATAAAGAAAACAGGAAATCCCATAAGAAGGCAGAGACATAAGAATATATCACCTGGAACTTCCTTTCATCTTTGTTCGGTTACTAGGTCTGCTGAAACAGTAGCCAACTAAAGAAATGAGAAGAATGAAGACTTGTGCCCAACAAAATTCAGTATTGTTGCCTTGTGGACACATAGGTAAACTGGGAAGGAGAAAGTCTTGTACAGTGTCAACTTGTCTTGGGATTCTTTGTGAGGAGGGCATAGGCAGAGGCCTACCAGACATTCTGTGCCCCTCTCCATCTTGGTTCCATAGTCAACCAAGTTCCTTACAAATAAAGTTGTTAATTATGTCTGATTATGCTTGGATCTAACCCCTGCATCTATTGCAGATGAGGAACATGACCAGAGATAGATGCCTGCAGCTTCCAAGGCTCTGTTTAATATGATTTTCAGGAAACCACTAGGATCCTTTCCCAGACAGTTCTTTACACATAATCCAGAATAAACATGATTCTTGACAATGAATGGCCAGAAAATAATTTGCTTCAAAATTTATCAGAAAGAGAAGCATGAACATGTATGATCAACAACAAAAAAATTGACATGGATTGGACTCGCAAGTTTTTAGGTGAAACTATTGCTGGTTCCTAAAAGCCTCCTTAGTCTTTATATTCAGAAACATGAGTGAAGACATCAACCAAGGAGTGATAGTGGTGAAGATCCTAATGGTGACAAAATGATAGGATATGCCCTTTCTGAAAACTTCATTAAACTATATATTTTATTCATTTAACATTTATAAGGTACCCGTGTGCACCACTAGCATACCAAGATAGGCAATGTGGAAATGAATATTAATCTCAAGGTCAGGATTCAGTCTTTCCTACATTTTCCCCTGGTTTTATTCCCTTATGTGTATGGCTTAATTTCTATGACTCCCCTTCATCTATTTGTCTATAAACTGAGTACTATAAGTATTCCTCTACAAAATTGCTCTAAGGTTTAAGTAAATTAAAGCCCGTCTTTCATGTATCTCAGTGACTGACATACACATCTTCATGGTTTTTCTTTATCCTAAATCATAAAGGAGGACAACTATGTCCTAAGTCCTGAAAAAAGTTGTGGAAATGTGGCTAATGAAGGTATCATGATCATGCTGAGATTAGGAAAGTTACTGAATGGTGAACTGATTAATAATTTTATTCTGTTTAGGGCACCACAGCTAGAATTCCATATCAGAGTTCAATTCTCTTACCCAATGGAAGTGTTTACAGGACACTTCAATGGTTCAAGCTGCCTGTTCACAAAGTGACAAATGATGGCCCTCTTCCTCTGGTCGGACAATTACAAACCAGTGCATATAGTTTTCAGATAAAAGACTTAATACCTCCAAGTCTCTCTGGATCTGAAAATGAGAGGAAAGGGCAATACATGCAGGACTCCATATTTGAATAAGCTCATCAGCAGTTGGATGAATGGAGAGAGAACAGAAGTAGGAAAGGAAGAAAGTATGAAAAAGAAGAGGGTGAAGTAAGAAGGTGAGAATGAAAGAGACAGAGATCCACGCAGCCTTTCAAGCTTACCAAATGGTAAAGCTGTAGAAATTTGCTTGTCCTAAATGTGGGGAATGAGCAGATAAACCAAAGTGAGCAGGAGAATAAAGGGTGAGGATGGAGAAGGAAAAAGCAATAGGAGGGAGGAGAAGGAAGGAGGGGAAGAGGGGAAAAGGAATAGGAGCAAAGGAGGTACAAACTGGGTGAGTAAAATGAGCACAAGTGTTTCAAGGACTTTACAAGTCTGTCTGGGGAGTTTGGAATTAACAAGCACCACTTTTCAGAGGATGGAAGCAGGCTAAGGTTAGTCCCTTTCACCTCCCACTGGTGTGCTTCAGTGCTAACCTTTATGAGTACCAGAAAAAGACACAGTGCCCAGCACTCTGCAAGACATCTCCCATAGGATAACCAGAAACAGCACTATGCCCTTGAATACTGAAAATATATGGTTTTTCAGCAATTCTATTTAGATAAAACCCACATGGCTTGTTCGTAAAATAAAATGTGTGTGTGTGTGTGTGTGTGTGTGTGTGTGTGTGTGTGTTGCTCCAGTGAACTAACAGAATACCCAGAAGAGAGACAAACACTGATCAAGCTGGAGTAATTCTGTTTGATGCCCTTATCCTTAGGATATTGAAAATCTGATAGATTAAAACAGCATAATAGACTCCCAGGCTTTACAGAACTCCTTGGAGTGTTCCTGGGGTGAAAATCAGCAATTTTGAATTCTGGACAGCAGCAAATATTGTTTAGGCAGACTTTTTAATATTTTTGGTCCTCAGAAACCTAATCTTTTCCCATTTGGGGTGACAGTGACCTTAAATCAGCTATTCACAATCTGTTGGCAAGTGAAATCAAAATATATGCTTAGACAAACTTTTTTGCACGTCTTCATAGAGAGAAAAATAATCAAAGGAGTTCTCAGCTGGGAATATAAACTATGCTGACTGTTCACCGTTCACCCATCCTCCCTAAATATTCCCTACTACACTCTGGGAGGGGAGGGAAACGATGCTGTGTTTGCTTTATACATGGAGAAAATCAATTGCATAAGAGATATATCTTCATGTGTCATGACCCATGTACAATGGTGGCCTTTGATGTCTGTTTATCTGGCAGAAATTTACAGCCATAAGTTTTAGTTTCCAAAATTAAGGGCAGCAAAAATAACTTAACAGTTAAACAGTAACCTTGTACTCATTTGTTGACCGTAATCAACAGCGAGGAATGACCATGAAGTTGGAAATTCTTCTCTGTTCAAGCAACATTAGCAGTATTTTTCAGAAAGCAAGCTATTTAGCTGGTTGACAAAAAAGAAGAAAGAAAGAAAGGAAGGAAGGAAGGAGGAAGGAAGGAAGGAAGGAAGAAAGGAAGGAAGGAAGGAAGGAGAAAAAAATAAAAATCCACTGTTGGCTACTCTCAAAATTACATTACAGTGTCTCTTCACCAGCTGGGGATGAAGAGCATTGTATATAAAAAGTCTTTCATTGTGTAATAATGTGAACACTGGCAGTAGTAATTATAAAATCAATAAATTGTAATAAATATGTCCTCCTTATATAATTACTAAACGATTGCAAAACCAATATTATGCACTGGTTAGAATGGAAAAGATTCCAGTTAAAGACTTTCTATAACACACATCATGTTATGAATCTTAAACACCCTTGGTCAAATGAAGCAAAGCTTTATACTCATCAGAATTAAGCCTAAATATCATTTCTTTCAAGCCACTAAAAGTATATTGATCAATGTGAAACTAATTATTGGATTAAAACATCTGTCATCAACATAGGTGTGTACGGAGTAGCCCTACTGCCTTCAGTATTTCATGTTGACACATGTATTATTGTGATTTTTTAACTCAAAGAAAGTCTAAACATTCCTATTACTCTAATACCTAAATTAATGTAATTGATATTTTCATGACATAATATTCCAGTAACCAGGGAACCATCCTATTTCAGCTGAAAAAACAAGGGCTGCTCTGATGGAGAAGGGGAAAGGGGTCTGTGGTCAATGACTTCTGAATTGTCTCATAACCAAAGAAACTACTGAGAATGGTCACTACTTACTGTAACTCTTCCCAGCCTGTGCCTGCAGCTGAACACCCCTATGTAAGCATACTCAAGTTGCAACCATTACTGCTTACCACCACTCTTCCCAGTCTGGAGCCAAGGTTGAACATTCCTCTGTGGGAATACTCAGGTAGTAACCCAGCCACTTTGCCATCAGTAGACATGCAGGCTAGCAACCTTTGTGTCTGATCTTCAGGTTCTCACCTCGTATTTCCTAGACATGCAGGTTTGCAACCTTGGTGTCTGTTCTTCAGATTCTCACCTCATATTTCCTGTGCATGTGTTGTGATCCTCGCTTTGAGTTGAACAACATGAAAACAGAAAGCAAAAACTCAGCGGGTGTGGGAGAACAATTCTATATCTGTCAATTATGTTTTAAATAAATGCTGATTGGTCAGTAGCCAGGCAGGAAGTATAAGCGGGACAACCAGACAGGAAGTAGAGGCGGGGCACAAAGAACAGAAGAATTCTAGGAAGGAGGAAGCCCATTCCTCTGCAGTCCTGCCCATACCACAGAAGAATCAAGATGAGACCTACCTCGCTGAAAAAGTATCAAGCCATGTGGCTAACATATACTAGAACAATGGGCTGGTATACATTATAAGAGCTAATATGAAGCCTGAGCTAATTGGCCAATCAGTTTATATCTAATGTAGACTTCTGTGTGATTCTTCGGGGCTAAATGGCTGTGGGAACTGGGCAGGACAAAAACTCCAACAAGTAGGCCCTCCTATTATGCCCAACGGGACTGTATGTTTCATTCATAGACCATTTGCTGTCTGATTGGGAAACTAACGCTTTTGAAAATACTTAGCAGAAATGTTGTTATTTGTCATATACTTTGAAAATGGTTTTCAAAATATTAAACTGTCATTTGAGGTCTACGTGAGGAAGAAGGTGTTCAAATAGCATGGATAAGACATGAAGAAAAATCCACCTTTCCAAACTCTGTCTTTAAACATTCAGCTATTGGACAGTAAGAGAAGTAGAATTCAGGCACCCACTCTGACATAAACCCTGGCTCTAGCAAAACAAAGCCCTCCTTAATAATACATTCTCTCAATACCATTTTCATTGCACCCACCCATATTAATTAACCCTCTTCACTTCTTTGGATTTTGTTCAAATAAATAAATAGAAAGAAAAGTTGATTGAATTGTATTCTAGTCATTGAATTTATTTACTTTAAAAGTGTCTGACAATGCAATGCATATACAAAATTGCTATGGGACAATGGTCTGTACTCTGTGACTTGTGTTTTAAATAAACACTGATTGGCCAGTAGCCAGGCAGGAAGTATAGGTGGGGTGAGCAGGCAAGAAGTAGAGGTGGGGCAATGAGATTTCTGGGAAGAGGGAAGTTTCAGTCTGCAGTCATCACCCAGACAGAGAGGAAGCCAGACACAGAGCAAGCAATATGTGACTATCTTGCTGAAAAAGGTACAAAGCCACATGGCTAACACAGACAAGAAATATGGGCTAATGTAAGGTATGAGAATCAGTTAATAAGAAGCCAGAGCTAATGGGCCAATTAGTTTATAATTAATGTAGACCTATGTGTGACACTTTGGGGTTTAACAGCTGCAGAACCAGGCAGGACAGAAACCTCCAGTGAACACAAAATGTACTATGATCACCCATATTTATCACCATCTCATGCAAGTCCCATTCCCGCTGATCCCCCCATTCTCAAACAGCCTCCCTTTTACCATCATGAGTCTTTTTCAATTCTTTTAGATGTGGTATTTTAATAGGAAAACATCTTAACCCAAAATATATTCTCATGAAAAATAATTCAACCATTTCAAAAACATGAAGAGTGCGGAAGCTTCTTCTGCCCACGTCTGACACCAGGAATGTGTCTTCCAGAATGTCCTGGAATCTCTCCCTACTCATAGTCTCAGAATCTATTCAGATTCCTATGGGTAATATGTCTGTGTGTGTTTACTAAAGTAGAAAATACTATTTATGTTCTTTTCACTTTTACTTTGAAATTTAACCATATGTCAGAGATAGCTGAATGGTCCAAACAGGATGCTTAAAAATTAAAATAAAGAAAAAAGAAAACAGCAAATGAAGAAACAGAATAAACATGGACTTCATAAATATTCCTCAGCCAGGACAGTATATTCACCATAAACATGTTCTTATTCCATGATAGACCCTGGCACTCCAGCCTGTAAACCTCCTGATATACTCACATGGGACAAACCCTTCAACTCTCTTCAACTGTATCTAACTATATTGTTCCATTATTTCAGACTATATACAATTTCATAACTAAACAGAACTTATAAGCTATATAAGCCAAATTGTAAGAGAGTTGCAGTAGACAAAGTTCAATCATCCTTATGCAGATGTTGTTTTGGTATCACCAAACATTTTGCCATAGTTTTATAAGTACTTTTATTGTTACAGTAATCTTAATATTAAGTGATTTTGTGGTTAAAGTTTTGAATACATTAGCAATTCTCCTTAGAAGTGTTCTATGTTCATCAAGAGTTTTCTAAAAATCCTTAAATACTATATGTCTCCTTTCTTTCTTTATCTCTTTCCTTCTTCCTCCATGTTGTGTATCTATTTCATCCTATTTGAAATCCTCCCTCCTGGAATCTCAGGGATACCCATGAGACTCAGGGAGCTCAGAAAGTTATGATCCAGAATGCACCTTCTCAAAGATAATGTAAGCAGTGAACAGCTTCTAAAAGAGTGGAGATGTTCAAGACTGTATGTTATGTGAGATGCTACAGAGATGCAGGTTTATGAAACATCCATCATTTGTGCTTGTGTATGATTTTGGTACTATAACTGTATTTGAGACTTTGGTATTCTTGTTGTAATCACCAATAAATTTGTGTTCATCAAGCTGTGTTTATGTGGAGCTGTATCTTTCTGCTGTCATTAAATCCCTAGGTGAGAAAATAGATGTTTGACTATATCTCCTGAGGAAAGTTAAACAATGTTTTATCTCTTTTCTCTCCCTTCCTCCTTCCACTCTTCCTGAAAATATGCACTATAGGCACACTCTTTCATACCTTATTTGTTATCAATCAATCTGTTTGTCCATTTACTTATCATTTTCCATCTAGGGCTCAGTTTATAACCTATCTATCTACTTATAAGCAATATTATCTATTCATCAGTCATCCATTTATGATCATTCCTATCACGTAAGTATCTGTCTATTCATCTAATCTATCTCTATCTATCTATCTATCTATCTATCTATCTATCTATCTATCTATCTATCTATCCATCCATGAATCCTTTTATCATCTTTCTGTCCTTCATTTGTATGCCACATATTTTCTACCCATTTATCCATCTGCTCCTTATCTTATCTATATGTCTGTCTGTCTGTCTTTCTACCTACCTACCTACATACATACATACCAACCTACTTGCCTGTCTACCTGCCTACCTATCCTCTCCAACCTCAGCCATTGTTTTATTTGTGATATTGAGGAGCAATATATTTTTTTTCTTTTTTTTTCTCTTTTTTTTTAGTAAATTTTATTAAATTATAAAAGTTTCCATTTCTGCCCCCCCTCCCAACACCCTCCCACTCCCCCCACTCCTCCCCTCCTTCCCCTCCGTCCCCCAGGGCAGTCAGGGTTTCCTGCCCAGTGGGAAGCTCCAGCTCCCTCCCCCTCCCTCCAGGTCCAGGAAGGCAAGCGTCCAAACAGACTGGATCCCCAAAATCCAGCATATGCAGAGGAAACAGGACCCAGTGTCATAGTCAATGGCTTTTCAGAAAGACCCCGGGCCAGCCACAGTCAGAGAATCCGGCCAAATTCCGAGAATCTGGCTAGATCACGTCCTCGTTCAGTCCCAGTCCGACTGGCCCTGGTAAATTCTCATCAGATCCGTTCCCTTGTATCAGTGGGTGATAGCATCCCTCGCAGTACTGATTTCGTCTTTCATGTTCCTCCTCCTTCCGCTCCCCCTCCGGACCTCGGGGGGCTCAATCCGTTGCTCCAATGTGGGCCTCCGACTGCATAGCCGTCCTTCGCCAGACGAAGGATCTATGGTGATAAGCAAAATATACACGATTCAGGCACCCTCTCCTCTGTCCAGAGAGCAATCTGGGGGATTTCTCCTTGGACCTGGGATCCCATATATAATCAAGTCTCCTGTAACCCTAAAATGGCTCCCTTAGTTGAAATATATTGTTCCCTGATCCCATATTCATCCTACCTCCCTCCCCCCCCATCCCCGGCCACCAAGCTTTCCCCGTTCCTCCCCTACTCCCTTCTCTCTAGCCCTCTCCCCCTCCATCGACCCTCCCACCCCCCCATGCACCCGAGGTTACCTGGGACTCTTGTCTATTTCCTACCTCCTGGTGGATAGCTAAATAATCTTCATAAGGTTCATCTTCTTATTTAGCTTCTCTAGGATCACGAATAATAGGCTCAAAGACCTTTAATTATGGTTAGAATACACTTATGAGTGAATACATACCGTGTTCCTCTTTTTGGGTCTGGCTTACCTCACTCAGTAAAGCGTTTTCTATTTCCATCCATTTGCATGCAAAATTCAAGATGTCATTGTTTTTAACCGCCGAGTAAAACTCTAATGTATATATGTTCCACACCTTTTTTAACCATTCTTCTATTGAGGGGCACCTAGGTTGTTTCCATGTTCTGGCTATTACAAATAGTGCTGCTATGAACATAGTTGAACAAATGCTTTTGTAGTATGTTAGGGAATCTTTAGGGTATATTCCCAAGAGTGGTATTGCTGGGTCCTGAGGGAGGTTGACTCCCAGTTTCCTGAGAAACCACCACACTGATTTCCACAGTGGTTACACAAGTTTGCATTCCCACCAACAATGGATGAGTGTTCCCCTCACCCCACATCCTCTCCAGCATAGGCTATCATTGGTGTTTTTGACTTTAGCTATTCTGACAGGTGTAAGATGGTATCTCAAAGTGGTTTTGATTTGCATTTCCCTGATCGCTAAGGAGGTTGAGCATGACCTTAAGTGTCTTCTGGCCATTCGAAGTTCATCTGTTGTGAATTCTCTGTTAAGTTCAGTACCCCATTTTTTAATTGGGTTAATTAGAGTTTTAGTGCCTAGTTTCTTGAGTTCTTTGTATATTTTGGAGATCAGACCTTTGTCTGATGAGGGGTTGGTGAAGATCTTCTCCCAGTCAGAAGGCAGCCTTTTTGTCCTACTGACAGTGTCCTTTGCTTTACAGAAGCTTCCCAGTTTCAGTAGATCCCATTTATTCATTGTTTCTCTTACTGTCTGTGCTGCTGGGGTCCTACTTAGGAAGTGGACTCCTGTGCCTAAATCTTGTAGACTACTTCCCACTTTCTCTTCTATCAGGTTCAAAGTGGACGGATTAATGTTGATGTCTTTAATCCATTTGGACTTGATTTTTGTTCATGGTGATAGATATGGATCTACTTTCATTTTTTTACAGGTTGACATCCAGTTATGCCAGCACCATTTGTTAAAGATGCTTTCCTTCTTCCATTGTATACCTTTAGCTCCCTTGTCGAAAATTAGGTGTTCATAAGTTTGTGGGTTAATATCTGGGTCTTCTATTCGATTCCATAGGTCGACTTCTCTGTTCTTATGCCAATACCAAGCTGTTTTCAATACTGTAGCTCTATAATAGAGTTTGAAGTCAGGGATGGTAATGCCTCCAGAAGTTCTTTTATTGTATAAGATTGTTTTGGCTATCCTGGGTTTTTTGTTTTGCCATATAAACTTGATTATTGTTCTCTCAAGGTCTGTGAAGAAGTTTGATGGGATTTTGATGGGGATTGCATTGAATCTATAGATTGCTTTTGGTAGAATTGCCATTTTTACTATGTTGATTCTCCCCATCCAAGAGCAGGGGAGGTCTTTCCATTTTCTGGTATCCTCCTCAATTTCTTTCTTCAAAGACTTAAAGTTTTTGTCAAATAGGTCTTTCACTTCCTTGGTTAGAGTAACCCCAAGATATTTTATGCTATTTGTGGCTATCATGAAAGGTGATGCTTCTATGATTTCCCTCTCTGCTTCTTTATCCTTTGTGTATAGGAGGGCCACTGATTTTTTGGAGTTGATCTTGTATCCTGCCACGTTACTAAAGGTGTTTATCAGCTGTAGGAGTTCTTTGGTAGAGTTTTTGGGGTCGCTTATGTACACTATCATATCGTCAGCAAATAACGAAAGTTTAACTTCATCCTTTCCAATTCGAATCCCCGAGATCCCCTTATGTTGTCTTATTGCTATTGCTAGAACTTCAAGCACTATATTGAAGAAGTATGGAGAGAGTGGACAGCCTTGTCGCGTTCCTGATTTTAGTGGAAAGGCTTTGAGTTTCTCTCCATTCAGATTGATGTTAGCTGTCGGCTTGGTGTATATTGCTTTTATTATATTTAGGTATGATCCTTGTATCCCCAGTCTCTCCAACACCTTTATCATAAATGGGTGTTGAATTTTGTCAAATGCTTTTTCAGCATCTAGTGAGATGATCATATGGTTTTTTTTCTTTCAGTTTATTTATATGATGGATTACATTGATAGATTTGCGTATGTTTAACCAGCCCTGCATCTCTGGAATGAAGCCGACTTGATCATAATGGATAATTTTTCTAATGTGCTCTTGGATTCGGTTTGCCATTATTTTATTGAGAATTTTCGCGTCGATGTTCATGAGTGAGATTGGCCTGTAATTCTCTTTCTTGGTTGTGTCTTTGTGTGGTTTTGGTATTAGGGTAACTGTAGCTTCATAAAAGGAGTTAGGCAGTGACTCTTCTGTTTCTATATTGTGGAATACGTTAAGGAGTATAGGTATTAGCTCTTCCTGGAAGTTCTGGTAGAATTCTGCATTGAAACCATCTGGTCCTGGGCTTTTTTTGGTAGGGAGATTTTTGATAACAGCTTCTAACTCTTCGCTACTAACAGGTCTATTTAGATTGTTCACCTGTTCTTGGTTCAACTTTGGTATATGGTATTTATCTAAAAAAATGTCCATTTCTTTTACATTTTCCAACTTTGTGGCATATAAACTTTCATAGTAAGATCTAATGATTCTCTGAATTTCCTCTGTGTCTGTGGTTATGTCCCCCTTTTCATTTCTGATCTTATTAATTTGCATGTTCTCTCTCTGCCATTTGATTAACTTGGATAGGGGTTTGTCAATCTTGTTGATTTTCTCCAAGAACCAGCTTTTTGATTCATTGATTCTTTGGATTGTTTTCTCTGTTTCTATTTTGTTGATTTCAGCCCTCAGTTTGATTATTTCCAGTCTTCTAGACCTCCTGGGTGAATCAGCTTCTTTTTTTTCTAGATCTTTCAAGTGTGCTGTTAAGTCTCCAATGTGTGCTTTCTCTGCTTTCTTTAATTGGGCACTTAGTGCTATGAACTTTCCTCTTAGCACTGCCTTCATAGTGTCCCATAGGTTTGAGTATGTTGTGTCTTTGTTTTCATTAAATTCAAGGAAGAGATTTATTTCTTTCTTTATTTCTTCCTTGACCCAGGGGTGATTTAGTAGTTAACTGTTCAGTTTCCATGAGTTTGTTGGCTTCCTGGGGGGAGCATTGTTGTTGAATTCTAATTTTAGTCCATGGTGATCTGACAAGACACAGGTAGTTACTAATATTTTTCTGTATCTGTGGAAGTTTGCTTTGTTACCGAGTATGTGGTCAATTTTCGAGAAGGTTCCATGAGCTGCAGAGAAAAAGGTATATTCTTTCCTATTTGGGTGGAGTGTTCTATAGATGTCTGTTAAGTCCATTTGATTCAATACCTCCAATAGGTCTCTCAATTCTCTGTTTGGTTTCTGTCTGATTGACCTGTCCATTGGTGAGAGAGGAGTGTTGAAGTCTCCTACTATTAGTGTGTGTGGTTTGATGCCTGCCTTGAGTTCTAGAAGAGTTTCTTTTACATATGTGGGTGCCTTTATATTAGGAGCATAGATATTCAGGATTGAGACTTCCTCCTGATGAATTGTTCCAGTTATGAGTATGAAATGTCCATCTCCATTTCTTCTGATTGATTTTAGTTTGAAGTCGATTTTCTTAGATATTAGAATGGCCACGCCCGCTTGTTTCTTAGGTCCATTTGCTTGGAAAACCTTTTCCCAACCCTTTACTCTGAGTAAGTGTCTGTCTTTGTGGTTGAGGTGTGTTTCTTATAAACAGCAGAATGTTGGATCCTGTTTTCGTATCCAATCTCTAAGTCTGTGCCTCTTTAAAGGTGAATTGAGTCCATTGATATTAAGTGATATTAATGACCAGTGGTTGTTGACTCCGGTCATTTTTTTTTTTTTAAGTAGTAGAGTGTATGTGTTTTTCTTCTTTGATTTGTGCTTGTGAATGGTCGCTAGATGTTCGAGTTATTGTAGATCGTGTTGGGAATGTTGGATTCCTTCGGTAGTGATTTTCCTTCTAATATTCTCTGTAAGGCTGGATTAGTAGCTACGTATTGTTTAAATTTGTTTTTATCCTGGAATATTTTGTTTTCTCCGTTGATAGTGAACAATAGCTTGGCTGGGTATAGTAGTCTGGGTTTGCATCCATGGTCTCTTAGTTTCTGCAGTACCTCTATCCAGGATCTTCTGGCTTTCATGGTTTCCATAGAGAAATCCGGTGTAAGCCTGATAGGTTTACCTTTATAAGTTACTTGACCTTTTTCCTTTGCAGCTCTTAAAATTTTTTCTTTAATATTTATGTTTTGTGTTTTGATTATTATATGGCACGGGGATGTTTTTTTCTGATCCAATCTATTCGGTGTTCTGTATGCTTCTTGAACCTTCATAGGAATATCGTTCTTTAGGTTGGGAAAGTTTTCTTCTATAATTTTGTTGAATATATTTTCTGGGCCTTTGATCTGCAGTTCTTCTCCTTCTTCAATCCCTATTATTCTTAGATTTGGTTTTTTTTATTGTGTCCCAGATTTCCTGAATGTTTTGTGAAGAGAATTTGTTGGATTTGCCGTTTTCTCTGACCAGAGCATTTATTTTCTCTATGGTATCTTCAGAATCTGAGATTCGTTCTTCTATCTCTTGTATTCTATTGGTTATGCTTGATTCTGTAGTCTCCGCTCGTTTACCTAGGTTTTCCATATCCAGCCGGTTCTCGTTTTGTGTTTTCTTCATTGCCTCCATTTCAGTTTTCAATTCTTGGACTGTTTCCTTTACTTGTTTGATTGTTTTTTCTTGGTTTCTCAGGGTATCACTCACGGATTTACTTATTTCTTCAAACTTTTTGTTATATTTCTCATCCATTTCTATACTCATTTCTTCAAACTTTTTGTTATACTTCTCGACCAGTTCCTTAAGGGAGTTATTCATATCCTGTTTAAGGGACTCTATTGCTTTCATAATGGCACTTTTTTCCACTTCATCTGGGTTAGAGTGTTCAAATCCTTCTGTTGTAGGGTCATTGGGATCTGATATTTTCATGTTGTTTTTCAGATTGTTGGAGGAGGTCTTGCCTTGGCGTCTGCCCATCTCTTCGATCAAATGCTCTCTATTGGAACTTCTGGTATCGGGTCAGGTTCCCTTGTTGGGCAGGGAGTTCACTGATAGAATGCCTACCTTTCCCCAAGCAGGGTATTGAACCACAGGCACTGCCTCTTTCCGGGATGCCCCTATAGAGCAGGCCCAGTGTGCAAGGCAGCTGAGCTGGGGAAATTTTATGGGCTCAGTGGGAGGGGAGAAATATAGAAATTTGTACCTGGATGGAAGCTGGGATGGCAGGTGGGAGAGCCTAGCAGGGTGGAGACAGCACTGCAGGCTGACCTGGGAGTCTATGGGGTCGGGGAGAGTCCTAGCTCCCCCTCGCCGGGCCCCTGTCGTGGGCCCGAATCAACTCACCACTCCGAAGGCCCTCTGGATGGAAGCTGGGATGGCTGGCGGGGAAGCTAGCAGGGTGGAGCCAGCAGAGCAGGCTGACCTGGGAGTCTATGGGGTCGGGGAGAGTCCTAGCTTCCCCTCGCAGGGCCCCTGTTGCGGGCCCGAATCAACTCACCACTCCGAAGGCCCTCTGGATGGAAGCTGGGATGGCTGGCGGGGAAGCTAGCAGGGTGGAGCCAGCAGAGCAGGCTGACCTGGGAGTCTATGGGGTCGGGGAGAGTCCTAACTCCCCCTCGCTGGGCCCGCGGGGACCCGAATCAACTCACCACTCCGAAGGCCCTCTGGATGGAAGCTGGGATGGCTGGCGGGGAAGCTAGCAGGGTGGAGCCAGCAGAGCAGGCTGACCTGGGAGTCTATGGGGTCGGGGAGAGTCCTAGCTCCCCCTCACCGGGCCCGCGGGGGCCCGAATCAACTCACCACTCCGAAGGCCCTCTGGATGGAAGCTGGGATGGCTGGCAGGGAAGCTAGCAGGGTGGAGCCAGCAGAGCAGGCTGACCTGGGAGTCTATGGGGTCGGGGAGAGTCCTAGCTTCCCCTCGCAGGGCCCCTGTCGTGGGCCCGATTCAACTCACCACTCCGAAGGCCCTCTGGATCGGAGCAATATATTTTTAAGGAACTGACTTGTTTATTTTCTGGGGCCATCTGTTTGTTGTTTATTCTTTTCAGAGTGCTGCTTCATCTCCTCTTTTGAGTTCCTATATACTTCATTGCCCTTCATTTTTCAGGAGGTTCCTAACATGTATAAAGGACATATGTGAGTTGGCCCTTCACACATTGTAAAATTATCATTACTACTGAGAAAGTAAAATAATTTAAAATATTTTTTGGTTTTCATAGGCTTCTTTACTTTCTCTGCCAATTTCCAATATTGTTTTTGGAACACCAAATGTTATCCAGTGTTGTTTCTTTAATGTGTAATTCTTTAACTCTTGTTTAATTGATTTCCCTCACTTTCATTGCATAATAGATAACTAGTATTGTATTTCATTGATCTAATATCCGATGCTTCTTGAGGGAAGATGTTATATTCTACAACCAAAAATGTATTCGATTGGGATATTTCTTTTTTAAAATTAATTTATTTTTCTTAAAGCTATCTTTTTCTTGTTTACATACCAATCCCAGTTCTCACTCCTTCCCCTCTTCCTGGTTCCTCCACCTCCCCCACATCTACTCCTCAGCTAGCATAAAGCTTCCCATGGGGAGTTAGTAAAATCTAGCACATGGCTTTGAGGCAGTAACAAGGTCTGTCCCCCTGTATTTAGGCTGTATTTATCTAGGGTATTCCTAGATAAAAATGGGTTTCAAAAGCTAATATAAGCAGTAGGAATAAATTCTGGTCTCACTGTCAAAGTAGGTGAACTCCCATTAGCTTAGGTAAACTGTTTCACTGGGTATCCCCATCATGGTCTTGACACCTTTGCTCATATTATCACTTTATCACTCTTCCCTTTCTTCAACTAGATATTGAGAACTCAGCCGGTGTTTCTCTGTGGATCTCTGCATCTGCTTCCATCAGATACTGGATGAAGGTTCTATTTAAGACAGTCACCAATCTGACTACAAAGCAAGGACAGTTCAGTGCCTTTTCAACAATTGCTTAGAATCTTAACTGGGGTCATCCTTGTAGATTATTGGGAATGTCTCTAGTGTCAGGTTTTTTGCTAACACTATAACAACTCTTTCAATCAGAATATCTCTTTCCTTGCTTTCCTTCTCTGTCCTTTCCCATCGTAACCATCCTGGTCTCTCAAATTCTACTCCCCTTCCTCTTTCCCACTCCTCCTCCCCTTCTACCCTCCCTTCTCCACCCATCCCCGTGCTCCCATTTTTTTAGGAGATCTTGTCTCTTTCCTCTTCCCAAGAGGATCCATGTATGTTTTTCTTAGGGTTCTTCTTGTTACCTAACTTCTCTGGTGTCATGGACTATAGGTTTAGCATCTTTTGCTTTATGTCTAATATCCTTTAATGAGTGAGTATAGACTATATTCATCTTTCTGGGTCTGTGTTACCTCACTCACAATGGTTTTTTTTTTCTAGTTTCATTCATATGCATGCAAATTTCAAGATGCCGTTGGTTTTTACCACTGAGTAGTACTCCATTGTGAAAATATATCACATTTTTTAAATCCATTTTTCTGTGTAGGGGTATCTAGGTTATATCCAGGTTCTGGCTATTGCAAATAATGGTGCTAGGAACATTGTTAAGCAAATGCCATTGTAGCATGATTGAACATCCTTTGTGTATATGCCCAAGAGTGGTATTGCTGAGTTTTAAGGTAAGTTGATTTTCAAATTTCTAAGAAACTGCCATACTGTTTTCCTAATTGACTGTACAAGTTTACATTTTAACCAGCAATGAAGGAGTGTTCCCCTTATTCTACATCTTCTCCAACACCAGCTAACATTAGTGTTTTTAATCTTAGACATTCTACCTGTTATAAGATGTGATCTCAGAGTCCTTTTGATATGTATTTCCCTGGTGGCTAAGGATGTTGAACATTTCCTTAAGTGTCCTTTGGTCATTTGAGATTCTTCTGCTGGGAATTCTCTGTTTAGATTGGTATCCCATTTTTAAAGTAGATTATTTAGTATTTTGATGCCTATTTTCTTGAATTTTTATGCAATTTGAAGATCAGCTATCTATCTGATGTGGGGTTGATGATGATATTTTTTCATTCAGTAGGCTGCCTTTTGGTGTTATTGACCATGTACTTTGCTTTACAGCAGCTTCTCAGTTTCAGAGGTCCCATTTATTTATTGTTGCTCTCAGTGTCTGTGTTACTGATATTATATATAGGAAGTGATCTCCTATTCCCGTGCCTTGAAGGCTACTTTCCACTTTCTCTTTTATGAGGTTCAGTGTGACTGGATTTACTTTGAGGTCTAAGATCCATTTGGACTTGAGTTTTGTGCATGTGGATAGATATGGATCTATTTGCATTTTTCTACATGCTGACTTTGAGTTATGCCAGCACCATCTGTTGATAATGTTTTTTTTTTCATTGTAAAATTTTAGCTTATTTGTTAAAATTCAGGTATTTTAGGTGTGTGGATTAATATCAGGGTCTTCGATTTTATTCCATTCATCCACCTGTCTGTTTTTATGCCAGTACCAAGCTGTTTCCAACACTGTAGCTCTATAACAGAACTATTTCTAAAAGCATTTCCTCTTTAACAACACAACACAGTATGGAGTAACTGTTTCAAGAATTTTGATCTATGCAACTATTGAAATATATTATCAAGAGATGTTGATATGGAAACCACTTGTAGATGAGCCAGTCTTCAGGGGATGTTTAACATGCCATTTGTGACATGTTGACTTGGAGCTGTCTGTGAGATTTAGGAAGAGAGATTCAGAATAGTTATTTAGTGGGAGACGAGTATGGACTAGAAGGATAAACTTTTGAATTAGCACATATATGGTTTTAAAACTGAGCCAGGGTGTTATCACCAAAGGAATCAATGTAGCTTAAGAATAAAAGAGGATTAAGGTCTGGGCCCTGGGGCATTACAATAATAAGGGATCAGGAAGAAGAAAAAAAAACAGACTGGAAAGAGGCAGCTAGTGAAATAAGAGGAAATGAATTGAAGCATGTGCGACCATGGAAAAAAATGGAACAATGTCCATAACAAAAAGAGATTGTTCAGTATATCGAGTGTCACTAAAAGTTGAAGCAACGCAATGACAGAAACTTGATCACTGAATCACCTACTTAGGGAGAAGCACAAGAATTCAGGGTAGAAATAATTCAGAAATGTTCCAAAAGATTTGGGGAAAATAATTTGAGAAATAAGTAATATCAAGACTAAAACCAGGATCAAGAAAGCATTTGTGTCTAAATTCCTTTAAATTATGAAAGAGTTGAGAACAAATTTGTGCACTGAATGAAATAATTCAATAAAAGCAAAAATATAAACTGTAATTCAATAATGAAAGGGGAATTTTTGAACCTTCAAGTTGGTATAGAATGTAATGTTCACATATTAGTCTTGAAAAGACTTTCCTGGGAATTTGATTTTCAAAGTTCTTACAAACCAAATAAATAAAAAAAATAGTGTCTTGACAAGCCTCAAGAGAGTTAATGACTGAGCCTTAGGTCATTACAATAGTAAGGGATAGGGGAGATGTAAAACCTAGTACAGTAAGAGAAAAGAAAGCATATAGAGTTCCAGAAACCAGCGAAACAAAATACACATATTTAAGTAAACACAGTGACATATTTTGAACACATTCTGAACTCCTACGATTAGAGTTTGATGTGTTCTAGACTCGGTGTAGAAAGGTGATCAGCCTTCAAGAGAAACCTATGATGCTGAGTCTTCTTGACCTTGCCTTCAAGCCAACACCTCACAGGTCCCTGAGAAATTAACGATGGTCAGTGTAATCATGTGCAGGCAATGCACATAAGGCTCTGGTTTCTCTGGATTTTTGCTGCCTCATAAGTCTTTTCCCTTTACAGATGTTGCTGTGTACCATTTCATTTCAGTAAAGTATAGTACTGAGTTTGACAGGAGACACATAAACAGATGGAGTATGTTATTTGTTGAGAATTCCATGTCCTATGTGTCTTATCTATAGGACACGGAATTCTCATAGCCTAGCTATGCTTGAGGGCATCCACATATTGGTGGTGACTACACAAACAGACTACATCATCTTCTTCAATTGTGTTATATGTAGCTCAAAACAGCAATGCATTTTATTATATATTAATGCTGTCTTGTTGAAGCATAATCTTTTTGTTTTCTTACTATTTTGGAAATGTCGTTGTGAGTTGAGACTTGCCTATGTTTTCTTCACTCTCCCTATCACTTAACAGAAATTAGGTGATTTTCAAAGGTTGACTATTTTCTTCTAGATCTATTAATAAAGTAGTTAGCTCTGGATCTCACTTTGGATTTTGTCACAATTATCTATGACATGTGAACTCAGATTTCAGCATAGGGAAAATATTATACCACAAAATATTTTTAATATCTCATCTTTATCCTGTCCCAGAGATATTTTCTTCTTGTTATTTTCTCTTTAGTACTCGTTTTTTACATGCTCTCCCATTATTGTTATGATTGCTTTTGCTTTGAATACACTTAGAATACTGGATGCTCCTACATTACAAAAAGTTATATCTCCTTATAAGAAATTTAAGTACCCTTTGATTGAGCTATTTACTTGAAGCTCAGGTTCTTGCAGGGTCCACTTCTCTCAGATGTGCAAACCCTTGGTCTCTAGATTATTTTTCAACTCCTTGGACCTCTGTTTGAAAATTGGCCAATTCTCCCTAAAATCATCTTCCTAAACACTGTGTTACAGGTCATGATAAGACACCTACTCACTCTCCCACTGATTTCTCAAGCTATTTCTTCCAGAGGCACAAGTGCACTGTATAGAATGTTATACAATTTTTTGCATGTGGCGATTTTAACAATTTTTTTCTGGAAATTTGGTTTGCTTCTCATTTCCAGATAATAAAAAGAACCTCTATATGTACTTTACTGTGAAAATGCCTAAATTCTGGTATCAATTTATTTATTAGTTGTGTAGTATTAACTGCTATTACTAACAATATCCCCTCCATTTTAGGTGGCTTTTTTCTGCTCATATTGGCACCTTTGCCAAACCAAATACAATGTCAGTGTTCGATGGGGAGCATTATCCATGACATTCAAAGAGCAAATATACATTAATGATGAGAAAACATAGAATAATATAAGCTAGATCCTTCCAAAACTATCAAATTCCAACATCAAATTGTTCCTAAGTTCTGGTAAGTGAACCTAGCTTTCAAAGGCAATAAATTGTTGACTGGATATGAGTAGTGAAGACATGAATATCTGAGCATTTTTTCCCATTACCCCAACTCCATACGGCCTCAACTGTGTTGTTAAAGTTGTGAGCACAGTCCTATCTATTTGTTTTCAAACCATGAGTACATGTATGTGTGTGAAAGAGACAAAGAAAGTTGGGAGGGTTTGTAGTTGGAAAAGGCAACAGGTAAATTAACTTTGTCCCAGAGAAGTAGAGGTAAGGAATTTAGAAATCTTCATTATAGTTTACCTTGACAGGAAAAAGGCAACATGTCATTACTGAACTGAGGCATAGGGAAGCTCAAGGCAGATTTTTGTCATCTGTTGAGAAAAGTAGAGTCAAAGACACACATAGTGAGTGATATGATGCAGACCCTACCCTCTCATTCCATGTATTCCTGACTTTGGATTGTACGTGCTTGGAAGGTATGAAATTTATTAGCTTTTTCACTAATATGGCAAGTAATATAGAAGGCTTCCTGGATAAATATTCATTAGAGTACAAAGTATCTGAATGTTGTTCAAGAACCTTGCTTAGACTTATAGGTATCATTCCTAGCACCAAGTAAACTCTTTTACTATAGTAGCTTTCAAGTAACATTTTTATATAAATTAATCAGTTGTTCTGATTTTTTCAGAACACTAAGATGTTTTTCTGCTCCCCTCTGACAAAAAGTAAGTATTGTTGCTCTCTGTATATTTCTCCATTTTTGAAAATCTTCTGAATGCTCCTTCCCATGGCATCTTCTTCAGTGTTGATTATTTGCATGAAAATGTGTTAGAACCCAGAAAAGAATTTTACTTATGCTCAATTAGTTATACAACTTAAGAAATAAAAAGGGACAACTCCATATGGGAAGTTAGGAATGCACTGTATTCCAGTCCCTCTCTGGTCACCACCTTCACTATTGCTGAGTTCACTTCTTAGAAAAAACAGAATGCCCTTTCCTTGTGGGTTTTAACATAATTTGTCTGTTAGTCTTGGTCAGCAAATTAACTTAATCTTCACCCATTTTCTGTTTCTCAAATATTGGAGGTGGAACAGGGAATTTTATGGTTTTGTCTTTCTCCAAGGTAGCCTCCATTCTATGGGTGTTTTGGAGTCTGCTCTATTGTGTGTCTATCACTTAAAAAAAAAATCTAAAGGATAAAGTTTCTTTCTTTCAGCTGTCAAAAAAGATAGAAACAAAGATACAAATTTATTACCATGTTACATCAACTACTTCCCTTGATAAACATAAGATAAGTTGGGTTATGGATATGGGAAAATCTACCTTTCAGTGAGAGACAGAGAAACTGATGATTTTGGCTATAAGCAAGGCAATATCTCTCTAATGGACAAAGAGTGCTTGGGAAGTTAAAAATCAGTGTGCCATTCTGCTTCCATAATTCTTTTTCAGTCTTCAAAGTGAGTAAAACATAGTATAGTAAATAAACAAACAAGTAAATAAAATCCACAATAAAAACTTTATTACTTTGTTCTGCCTAGAAAAACTACACATGCTATATCTTTCATTGTTTTTTATCTTGTCCAAGTTAGTACTATCATTTCCTCTTTGTCAAAATGATATATGAGTGGTTATAAAGTACTTTATTGTGGTGGAATATTTTTCACTCTTCAGATAATAATTACTAAATAAATGGCTAAGTATCTACTTTGTATAGATTTCTATGGACTGGATGAATGAAACTTCAACCATACACTGGGTAAAACCATGTAACCACTGCTTCACCTGTTTATGGGTTACTTTTCATCAGAGCTGAGTGCTCATTGATTAATTAAAAATAAAATTGGTGGTCAGAAAATTGAAATTGTATGGGTATTTCATTATGAAGACCATAGGGTCCTTGTTCTTCACCTGCTTGAACAAAATGGATGGTCTCATTTTCTAAAACTCCTGGAAATACTTTGGTATGTCCTTGCTGAAATATTAAGCCTGCAGTAAAGATCTTTTCCAGGTTTGGAAAAGTGTCACTCTTGCTACATAGTAAAATAATTTCTATAAATACATGCTTTCATTACATTTTCCCTTTTTTACCTAGTTAATAGGGCATATTTACAAGGTTTGACTGGGCTGCACCACTATCTATGAGAATTAATCATTTTTATATTAAATTTGCAGATTGTCACTTATTTACTGGCCTGGGGCAAGGTGTGCTTTACTTTTCTTATCCAAATATTAAAGAACTCCCCTACAGAAAATGACTTTCTAATATTAGATATTCTGGAGAAGGGAAGGGAAAGCCAATCTTTGAACTGGAACATAAATGGTTTATGTATGTGAGGCTATGCTGAATTACACTCTGATGGAAATCAGAAAACTCGGCTGCTAAGAAGATTCTCTGTAGCAAATGACAGGATTTACACAAAATGAACTGTGTGAGTTTCTTGGATGGAGAGATACATGGGAAAAGAAACATACTGAGCAAGTTCTCTCGGTTTGGTTACAATGTTTTTGCTCATTTCCCGTCCTGTTTCTTACGGAGATAGTTTGTATGCTTTGTGTGTGGTAGGTGTATATAGTGTGTGTGATACATATACATATATATATTATGCAAATGAATATATAGAGTTCATTTGTATGTATCAAGGGTAGATGTGTGGGAGACATATATGGTATAGGTACATGTATGTTATATGATGTACATGTATGTGGTATGAATATGTGTTGTATGTATGTGCATGATGTGCATATGCTATATCTGTGTGCTATACATTTTTGTTTGTAGTGAGTTATGTGATACATTTATGTAGTGTATATGGGGCATGAATGGTGTGTGTACATGATATGTGCACACATGTGTGTGTGGTATGGATGTGAGTGTGTCTGCATATTTGGTAAAAATGTGTGTGTGTGTGATATACATGTGTATATGGTGCGTGTGTGTGTGAGACATGAATTTTTATTAGTCTTAAAAATAAAAACCTGGAGTAAGAGATAGAGACAAATGCTGAAAGATCAGAGAAGTAAGGGAGTCGGCCACTAGAGAGACTTTTTACCTCTTCTGAATCCTCAAACTGAAGGTGGCAACAACCTGTCTCCACAAATTCTCAGACTGAATCCTCTCACCTTTGATTCCTCTCTACTCAAGCCCTATCCCTTCCTGTCTCTACCTTCCTAGTGCTGGGATTAAAGACATGTGATTCCCAAATACTGGGATTAAAGGTGTGATGCACTGCTGCCTGACATTATTTCTATTTTAGACTGGATCAATCAGGTGTAGCCCAGGGGTTCTTGAACACATAGAGATCCATCTGCCTCTGCTTCCTGGTTACTGGGATTAGAGGTGTGTGCCAACACTGTCTTACCTTTAAGGCTAACTAACTAGTGATGAGCATCACACTCTGATCGCCTCATAAGATTATTGGTTAGGTCACAATCAAAATGTTACCACATGTCTGTGTATGATTTACAGAAAACATAAGTAGACATTCGTGTAACAGATTTTCTCTCCAAATATTGAGATAAAATATGTTTAGTATTGCTATCATAGTCAATTTAGGGTTTTTTTTGTGAGTTAAGACATGCCTGAAGATGAAGACTGTGCATGCCTTAACCTGTCATGTCAAGACATACAAGAACCACATGCCTAACCACTGCTGAAACTGGCTTTTTTCCCCATGTGCAATCAGTACCTCTTTGCTTTCTCATTTGATATAGTTTCATTTCTCAGATACTTTGACATCATTGTCTCTTTGGACAGAAGTCACTTGACCCTGTATAGATTTTAAGTTGTGATCTTGTTTGTGAGTAGAGGGAGAAATTATGTGTAGATTACCGTGGGGAATGACAACTCTTCCCATTCAGTTGTTACCTATATCAGCATAATGTTACATATATTCATTTAATAAATTGTAAGCCAACTCTATCTGTTTAACCAGTTAAGTTGTTTCCTACATCCTATTAACACTTCAAAAATTGGGAGCATTAAGATTTTATTACTTATTTGTTTTTAGTGCATGTGCAAGTGTTGTGTGTGTGCAAGCATGTGTTTGTGTCTGTGTGTTCATGTGTGCATGTGTATGTACATTTGTGCATGAGCACACATGCATCTGTGTGTGTTTGTGTGTGTATGTGTGCACGCATGTATGCATGACATGGCATGCCTAGAAAAGTCAAAGAACAATGTTCAGTAGAAGGTTTTCTCCTTTCTCCTTGTGGTATCTATCCATGGATCAAACTCGAGTCATCAGGCATGGCAGGAGATGTCTTCATAAGGAAGCCCCACAGAGCCTCTTAAGATTCCACTTCACTTCTTTCTAACATTTTAAAATCCTTTGGAGGCTAGAGACATGGCTCAGTGGAGCCTCAATGCAGAGGACTTGGGCTCAATCCCGAGTACCCATGTGTTAGCAAACAGCTATCTGTAACTCCAGTTCCACAGGTTTCTAGATCTTTTATTGTCTTCTGTAAGCCCCAAGAATGAATACATGCAGTATAATACATATATAAATGCAGCCGAACACTCATACACACAAAGTAAAAATAAAAGCATCTATTAAAACATCCTTCAGCCTTTTATAGAATAGTCTCTGGCCTCATCTTTTCACGTTTTCATTGAAAATATGCCAGCTATTTTTTTTTGTTTTGTTTTGTTTTTCGAGACAGGGTTTCTCTGTAGCTTTTAGAGCCTGTTCAGAAACTAGCTCTGTAGCCCAAGCTGGCCTCAAACTCACAGAGATCCGCCTGCCTCTGCCTCCCAATTGCTGGGATTAAAGGCATGCACCACCACCGCCTGGCTCCAGCCATGTTTTTAAATGAAGTCTTGTTACATTTATTGGAAAATGGTATTCAAGACCAAGATAATGGTACTCATCTTTCATAGGATGTCATTGTTACTCCCTTAGTGCAAGGACAGTAGAAAAATACTTACTTCATGCATACATACATAGTCATAAATATTTGTAAAGATTCACATCAAAGTTAAATTTCTCACTTCCCAAGGCTGTTTTGTTATTACATATATAATTCTGCCATACCGCCTACCCATAACTATAAGCCTTTCCTTGTGGACCCGATTATAGGTGTTCTCCATCCCTTTATTTCATTATTCAGCTCATTTATTTTTCCTTTGATTTTTCAAGACAGGGTTTCTCTGTAGTTTTGGATCTTTTTCTGGAGTTAGCCCTTGTAGACCAGGCTGACCGTGACCTCACAGAGATCTGCCTGTCTCTGCCTCCCAAGTCCTGGGATTAAAGGCTTGTGACAGCACTGCCCGGCCTCAGCTCGATTTCTTAAACACTTCTTTTTATATAATGGTGTAACAAACCAAAGTGGAATTTTTTTACTGATTGTACTTAAGACCTTGTGTGCTATATGCCAACATACCCAGCCCATTATAGTTGAGAATTATAGCTCAAGTCTTCAGAATTAGAATATTTTTAACCCTTCACCTACAATTAATGCACAGACAAAAACAAAACAAACACAATTAACTTTTTCAACTAGCACAGGAAACCTCTTGTCTTTCACTTTTAAACCATCATTGTAATTCTGTAGCTACTTAGGTCAGATCATCCCTGCCACGGACCTTTCAAATCTCTCACCTGTGTTTGTAATAATTATATTCTTTATCACCTTGGACTGTAGGTAGAGGCTGCTCCTTCATTCCTGTCCACCCAGACCTGAAATAATCACACAGAAATTGTATTATTTGTATTAGTTAAGGACAATAGCTTAAGCTTATTGCTGACTAGCTCTTATATTTTAAATTAACCCAATTTCTATTTATCTGTGTGTCGTCACGTGGTTGTGACCTACCAGTTAGGTTCCATCCAGCATCTGTCTCCTGCATCTATCTCCTGTGATGCTCCATGGCTTCCCCTTGGGCTGAAAGCAGTTTCTTTATTAACCAATGGCAATAAAACACCATAGTATACAGAGGGGAATCTCACATCATTGGGCCTTCTGACATCTGGCTCCTCTGACTACAGACTCGTAATGTATATTCTGTGTTAATTCCTTTTTCTGTTGCTCTGAAGAAATACTCTCACAAAATAAATTTAGCCCTACTATTTCTGTGGGATGTAGTTCATGAAGACAGGGGAGACATGAAATCAAGGAAAGGAATGGCTACAGGAGCAGGAGACAGTTTGGTCATACTGCAACTTCAAGCAGAAAGAAGAGAGCAGAGTGCTGGGTTGAGTGATAAACCCTTAGGAACCCACCGTCCAGTGACTTCCACAGAAAGACTCTACGTCCTAAGGTTCCACAACTTTCTAAACACTTTAGCCTATGGGTGACATCTCAGTTCTTTTTCTCTACTCTGGTTATAAAGTTTAATGGTTTTTACCATATTGGTCTTGTGATGCAGTCACATTCTGACCATGTACAGAGTAGTTCCACAACCTATCATATGACTCAACTCTCTCTTCTTTATATGCTTTATATAGTCTGTCAGAGTTACTTTGGATTTTAGACTGGGTTGGATCTTAAATCAACTAAGAGATGATTCTCTTGATGTTTTTATGAAGGAACTCCCAGGAAGAATTAACCAAGGAAGAGGGAGAAGACCCTCCATGAGACGGGGTGAATTTTTGTACCAGAGACCAAGGTATAAGAGCAGAGAAAAATGTGGTGCTGCTTGCCTTTCTTCTTACAGTTGAGAGTGTCTGTCTCTGCTGTTGTCCTTCTCACTCCAGAATCTCAAGAGTCCAGAGTCACTAAAGAACTGTGACTCTGGCGAAATTCTTTAGGTCTTTAGGACCTGTTTGTGACTACTGAGGATTCAGCTTTATGAACCAAGAAGTTACTAATTTCTCAGTCTTTCTGGCACGCAGACTTCCAGATGGCCAGTGTTGGAATATCCAGCCTCGACTGGTTGTAATTATATTTTATGCAGACATTCTATCAATTCTGTTCCAGAAAGTGCTGACCCATAGGGCTACCTTTTGGCAGAATTTCATATTTTTTAATTATACAATATATAACATTTTCAGGTTTGTTTTTTTGGAATGAAAGCATGTACATGGAATCTATCCTCCTCTTATCAGAAATTCCTAGCTCATTTTCTCTCACTGAATTATTTGTGCCAGGGTACCAATATGCATGTATCCACCCACTGAGTGAACACTTAAATGCCCAGCTGTTTTATTATTTTTAAATCATTGTATATCAGTTTTCATATGGATTGAAGTTCTCAAATCAGTGGTATCACAGAGTATGAAGAGAGGAAATAGAATTGCAAGGTAAGACATGATAAAACATTTGGTTGAAGGAATGTATGGTAAGACTGCATTTACCTTTGCAATGACTTGCCCAAGAGCCTTCAGAATCAGCTCCACCTTAGACAAACATGCCACTAATAAGCATAGGTATCTCCTGGATTTTGTCAGCATCATGCTGTCATTTTCACTTTTGTTATTTATAATAAGTGTGTGTCAGCCTCCCCCTGATGGTTCAATTTCCAATTCCCTAATGGTAAGTAGTACGGAAAGTTCTCAGTTTCAGTAGTCTGCATCTGTTGGCACATAATTTTACATTTTAAAATCAGGTTGCTTTCTACTATAATTGATTTTTAAGTATTATTTTTGCATTAAGGGAAACTGTCAGTAATCATATATGTATTTTACAACATTCCAAATCATCTTTTAATAGTCATTTCATCGTTTCAACAGTGTCTCATATTGCAGAACTTCTTAAAGTTAGTCAATTGTCTTACCAGGTTGTACTTTCATTTGTCTTTTGTTTATCACTAGAGTTAGAGCTCCTTAATGTACTTGTATTTGTATTTACTTGCAGAGATTTTATGGTTTACATTTTACAATTAATTTCTGGAAGGTCTAAGTTTTGCCTTGTTTCACTTGAAAAGCTATGGACTCAGCCTATGACATCTGTCCTCTGAAGTTCATGTGCTGTATCTTACACCATAAAGCACTGTTTGGAGGTGGTGTCTTTAACAGGATTAGGTATTGGGACTCTGTCTTGATGAATGCACTGTCATAGGTGTGTGTGTGTGTGTGTGTGTGTGTGTGTGTGTGTGTGTGTTTGTGTGAAATTAAAGAAAATGTGACTCTGACTCTGAATTTTAGAAGGAGGAAGCAAGGGTGGAAGTTGAAAGCAAAGACAAGTCTCATTTTGCCAAATCTAAGACAGCTATACTTGACTCAAACATAAAGGAGAAAAGAATATGAAGGGACTTCTAGCAGAGGACCATCGGTGGGATGAGTTTCCTTCGGGCCGTGGCAGGGTCCCGGTGAGGAAGAGCTTTGGCGTTCCCCGACCCCATAGACGCCCAGGTCGCCCTGCAGTGCTGGCTACCCCCTCCCACCTGCCATCCTAGCTCCCATCCAGGTACGAATTCCTATATTTCTCCCTTCCCCCTGGGGCCATAAAATTTCCCCAGCTCAGCTGCCTTGCAAGCTGGGCCTTGGCTGTAGGCGCAGCTCGGCTACAGGCAGTTCCTGGGTCCTAAAGGCCTCCCTGAGGACAGGTGGTCCAGGTGCCAGCTCAGCCACATTCCTGAGCAGCAGGGGCCCTGACTTCTAGCAGAGGGCCTTCTGTGGGGTGAGCTGGCTTCGGGCCTTGACAGGGTCCTGGTGAGGAAGAGCTTTGGCGTTCCCTGAACCCACAGTCGCCCAGGTCGCCCTGCAGTGCTGGCTACCCCTTCCCGCCTGCCATCCCAGCTCCCATCCAGGTACGAATTCCTATATTTCTCCCTTCCCCCTGGGGCCATAAAATTTTCCCCAGCTCAGCTGCCTTGCAAGCTGAGCCTGCATTGTAAGCGCATCCAGGAAAGAGGGAGTGACTGTGCTTCAATAGCCTGCCTGAGGAAAGGTGGGCATTCTGTCAGTGAAGTCCCTGCCCAAGAAGGGAACCTGACCCGGTAACAGAAGTTCCAATAGAGAACATTTGAAGTAAGAGATGGGCAGACGCCAAGGCAAGACCTCATCCAAAAATCTGAAAAACAACATGAAAACACCAGATCCCAAGGACCCTACAACAGAAGGGCTTGAACACCTTAACCCAGAAGAAGTGGAAAAAAGTGCCATTATGAAAGCAATAGAGTCCCTTAAACAGGATATGAATAACTCCTTTAAAGAATTGGATGAGAAATATAACAAAAAGTTTGAAGAAATTAGTATAGAAATTGATGAGAAATATAACAAAAAGTTTGAAGAACTAAGTAAATCCGTGAATGAGACCCCGTGAAACCAAGAAAAAACAATCAAACAAGTAAAGAAAACAGTGCAAGAATTGAAAACTGAAATGGAGGCAATGAAGAAAACACAAACGGAGAACCGGCTGGATATGGAAAACCTAGGTAAACGAACGGAGACTACAGAATCAAGCATAACCAATAGAATACAAGAGATAGAAGAACAAATCTCAGATTCTGAAGATACCATAGAGAAAATAAATGCTCTGGTCAGAGAAAACGGCAAATCCAACAAATTCTCTTCACAAAACATTCAGGAAATCTGGGACACAATAAAAAAACCAAATCTAAGAATAATAGGGATTGAAGAAGGAGAAGAACTGCAGATCAAAGGCCCAGAAAATATATTCAACAAAATTATAGAAGAAAACTTTCCCAACCTAAAGAACGATATTCCTATGAAGGTTCAAGAAGCATACAGAACACCGAATAGACTGGATCAGAAAAAAAACATCCCCTCGCCATATAATAATCAAAACACAAAACATACATATTAAAGAAAAAATTTTAAGAGCTGCAAAGGAAAAAGGTCAAGTAACTTATAAAGGTAAACCTATCAGGCTTACACCGGATTTCTCTATGGAAACCATGAAAGCCAGAAGATCCTGGATAGAGGTACTGCAGAAACTAAGAGACCATGGATGCAAACCCAGGCTACTATACCCAGCCAAGCTATTGTTCACTATCAACGGAGAAAACAAAATATTCCAGGATAAAAACAAATTTAAACAATGCGTAGCTATTAATCCAGCCTTACAGAGAATATTAGAAGGAAAATCACTACCGAAGGAATCCAACATTCCCAACACGGCCTACAATAACTCGAACATCTAGCGATCATTCACAAGCACAAATCAAAGAAGAAAAACACATACACTCTACTACCTAAAAAAAAAAAAAAATGACCGGAGTCAACAACCACTGGTCATTAATATCACTTAATATCAATGGACTCAATTCACCTATAAAGAGGCACAGACTTAGAGACTGGATACGAAAACAGGATCCAACATTCTGCTGTTTACAAGAAACACACCTCAACCACAAAGACAGATACCTACTCAGAGTAAAGGGTTGGGAAAAGGTTTTCCAAGCAAATGGACCTAAGAAACAAGCGGGCGTGGCCATTCTAATATCTAACAAAATCGACTTCAAACTAAAATCAATCAGAAGAAATGGAGATGGACATTTCATACTCGTAACTGGAACAATTCATCAGGAGGAAGTCTCAATCCTGAATATCTATGCTCCTAATATAAAGGCACCTACATATGTAAAAGAAACTCTTCTAGAACTCAAGGCGGTCATCAAACCACACACACTAATAGTAGGAGACTTCAACACTCCTCTCTCACCAATGGACAGGTCAATCAGACAGAAACCAAACAGAGAATTGAGAGATCTATTGGAGGTATTGAATCAAATGGACTTAACAGACATCTATAGAACACTCCACCGAAATCGGAAAGAATACACCTTTTTCTCTGCAGCTCATGGAACCTTCTCGAAAATTGACCACATACTCGGTAACAAAGCAAACTTCCACAGATACAAAAAAATATTAGTAACCACCTGTGTCTTGTCAGATCACCATGGACTAAAATTAGAATTCAACAACAGTGCTCCCCCCAGGAAGCCAACAAACTCATGGAAACTGAACAGTTAACTACTAAATCACCCCTGGGTCAAGAAAGAAATAAAGAAAGAAATTAAACTCTTCCTTGAATTTAATGAAAACAAAGACACAACATACTCAAACCTATGGGACACTATGAAAGCAGTGCTAAGAGGAAAGTTCACAGCACTAAGTGCCCAATTAAAGAAAGCAGAGAAAGCACACATTGGAGACTTAACAGCACACTTGAAAGATCTAGAAAAAAAAGAAGCTGATTCACCCAGGAGGTCTAGAAGACTGGAAATAATCAAACTGAGGGCTGAAATCAACAAAATAGAAACAGAGAAAACAATCCAAAGAATCAATGAATCAAAAAGCTGGTTCTTGGAGAAAATCAACAAGATTGACAAACCCCTATCCAAGTTAATCAAACGGCAGAGAGAGAACATGCAAATTAATAAGATCAGAAATGAAAAGGGGGACATAACCACAGACACAGAGGAAATTCAGAGAATCATTAGATCTTACTATGAAAGTTTATATGCCACAAAGTTGGAAAATGTAAAAGAAATGGACATTTTTTTAGATAAGTACCATATACCAAAGTTTAACCAAGAACAGGTGAACAATCTAAATAGACCAGTCAGTCGTGAAGAATTAGAAGCTGTTATCAAAAATCTCCCTACCAAAAAAAGCCCAGGACCAGATGGTTTCAATGCAGAATTCTACCAGAACTTCCAGGAAGAGCTAATACCTATACTCCTTAACGTATTCCGCAATATAGAAACAGAAGAGTCATTGCCTAACTCTATTTATGAAGCTACAGTTACCCTAATACCAAAACCACACGAAGACACAACCAAGAAAGAGAATTACAGGCCAATCTCACTCATGAACATCGACGCAAAAATTCTCAATAAAATACTGGCAAACCGAATCCAAGAGCACATTAGAAATATTATCCATTATGATCAAGTAGGCTTCATTCCAGAGATGCAGGGCTGGTTCAACATACGCAAATCTATCAATGTAATCCATCATATAAATAAACTGAAAGAAAAAAACCATATGATCATCTCACTAGATGCTGAAAAAGCATTTGACAAAATTCAACACCCATTTATGATAAAGGTGTTGGAGAGACTTGGGATACAAGGATCATACCTAAATATAATAAAAGCAATATACAGCAAGCCGACAGCTAACATCAAACTGAATGGAGAGAAACTCAAAGCCTTTCCACTAAAATCAGGAACGCGACAAGGCTGTCCACTCTCTCCATACCTCTTCAATATAGTGCTTGAAGTTCTAGCAATAGCAATAAGACAACATAAGGAGATCAATGGGATTCGTATTGGAAAGGATGAAGTTAAACTTTCGTTATTTGCTGACGATATGATAGTTTACATAAGTGACCCCAAAAACTCTCCCAAAGAACTCCTACAGCTGATAAACACCTTTAGTAACGTGGCAGGATACAAGATCAACTCCAAAAAATCAGTGGCCCTCCTATACACAAAGGATAAAGAAGCAGAGAGGGAAATCAGAGAAGCATCACCTTTCATGATAGCCACAAATAGCATAAAATGTCTTGGGGTTACTCTAACCAAGGAAGTGAAAGACCTATTTGACAAGAACTTTAAGTCTTTGAAGAAAGAAATTGAGGAGGATACCAGAAAATGGAAAGACCTCCCCTGCTCTTGGATTGGGAGAATCAACATAGTAAAAATGGCAATTCTACCAAAAGCAATCTATAGATTCAATGCAATCCCCATCAAAATCCCATCAAACTTCTTCACAGACCTTGAGAGAACAATAATCAAGTTTATATGGCAAAACAAAAAACCCAGGATAGCCGAAACAATCTTATACAATAAAAGAACTTCTGGAGGCATTACCATCCCTGACTTCAAACTCTATTATAGAGCTACAGTATTGAAAACAGCTTGGTATTGGCATAAGAACAGAGAAGTCGACCTGTGGAATCGAATAGAAGACCCAGATATTAACCCACAAACTTATGAACACCTAATTTTCGACAAGGGAGCTAAAGGTATACAATGGAAGAAGGAAAGCATCTTTAACAAATGGTGCTGGCATAACTGGATGTCAACCTGTAAAAAAATGAAAGTAGATCCATATCTATCACCATGCACAAAAATCAAGTCCAAATGGATTAAAGACATCAACATTAATCCGTCCACTTTGAACCTGATAGAAGAGAAAGTGGGAAGTAGTCTACAAGATATAGGCACAGGAGTCCACTTCCTAAGTAGGACCCCAGCAGCACAGACAATAAGAGAAACAATGAATAAATGGGATCTATTGAAACTGAGAAGCTTCTGTAAAGCAAAGGACACTGTCAGTAGGACAAAAAGGCTGCCTTCTGACTGGGAGAAGATCTTCACCAACCCCTCATCAGACAAAGGTCTGATCTCCAAAATATACAAAGAAATCAAGAAACTAGACACTAAAACTCTAATTAACCCAATTAAAAAATGGGGTACTGAACTTAACAGAGAATTCACAACAGATGAACTTCGAATGGCCAGAAGACACTTAAGGTCATGCTCAACCTCCTTAGCGATCAGGGAAATGCAAATCAAAACCACTTTGAGATACCATCTTACACCTGTCAGAATAGCTAAAGTCAAAAACACCAATGATAGCCTATGCTGGAGAGGATGTGGGGTGAGGGAAACACTCATCCATTGTTGGTGGGAATGCAAACTCGTGCAGCCACTGTGGAAATCAGTGTGGCGGTTTCTCAGGAAACTGGGAGTCAACCTCCCTCAAGACCCAGCAATTCCACTCTTGGGAATATACCCTAAAGATTCCTTAACATACTACAAAAGCATTTGTTCTACTATGTTCATAGCAGCACTATTTGTAATAGCCAGAACCTGGAAACAGCCTAGGTGCCCCTCAATAGAAGAATGGTTAAAAAAGGTGTGGAACATATACACATTAGAGTTTTACTTAGCGGTAAAAAACAATGACATCTTGAATTTTGCATGCAAATGGATGGAAATAGAAAACGCTTTACTGAGTGAGGTAAGCCAGACCCAAAAAGAGGAACACGGTATGTATTCACTCATAAGTGGATTCTAACCATAATTAAAGGTCTTTGAGCCTATTATTCGTGATCCTAGAGAAGCTAAATAAGAAGATGAACCTGATGAAGATTATTTAGCTATCCACCAGGAGGTAGGAAATAGACAAGAGTCCCAGGTAACCTCGGGTGCATGGGGGGGGTGGGAGTGTTGATGGAAGGGGAGAGGGTTAGAGAGAAGGGAGTAGGGGAGGAACGGGGAAAGCTCGGTGGCCTGGGATGGGGGGGGGGGAATGAGGAAGGATGAATATGGGATCAGGGAAGAATATATTTCAACTAAGGGAGTCATTTTAGGGTTTACAGGAGACTTGATTATATATGGGATCCCAAGTCCAAGGAGAGATCCCCCAGATTGTTCTCTGGACAGAGGAGAGGGTGCCTGAATCGGCCGTGGTCCATAACCATACTGATGTATATTTTGCTTATCACCATAGATCCTTCATCTGGCGAAGGACGGCGATACAGTCGGAGACCCACATTGGAGCACCGGACTGAGCCCCCCGAGGTCCAAATGAGGAGCAGAAGGAGGAAGAACATGAAAAACGAAATCAGTACTGCGAGGGATGCTATCACCCACTGCTACAAGGGAACGGATCTAATGAGAGTTTACCAAGGCCAGTTGGACTGGGACTGAACGAGGAGGTGATCTAACCAGATTCTCGGAATTTGGCCGGATTCTCTGACTGTGGCTGGCCCGAAGTCTTTCTGAAAAGCCATTGACTATGATACTGGGACCTGTTTCCTCTACATATACTGGATTTTGGGGATCCAGTCTGTTTGGACACTCACCTTCCTGGACCTGGAGGGAGGGGGAGGGAACTGGAACTTCCCACAGGGCAGGAAACCCTGACTGCCCTAAGGGATGAAGAGGGAGGAGGAGAGGGAGTAGGGGGAGTGGGAGGGTGTTGGGAAGAGGGGCGGAAATGGAAACTTTTATAATTTAATAAAATTTACTTAAAGAAAAGAATATGAAGAAGCTTAATTTATTGTTTATTAATTATTTGAAGAATTAATAATTTGAAAAAATCATCAGAAATTAAAATAGTGCTAATGACTGAGATCTTGACAAAATTCCTCGGGAACTATTGTGTAAAATAAGTAAAAATATTAAGCCAAAATCAAGAAAGAGTGACAATATTTATTCAAGTGAACTAACCTATAAAATTAAACCAACAATGCTAACTGTGTTTTTAATAAAGTGAAGCCGTCAGGCATTATACATCTTCTGACATAAATACATGGTGCTATCTCTAAAATGCTATTATCTGAAAGTATTAAAACCAAATGTGAGTCAGCCTCTTCATTCATGTCTGATTTAGAGAAAGCAAGGGGGACAGAAATACATGCTAAAATTACCACTGGGGTGCGGACAACTAAGTCACAGGGAAGGAAAAACAGCTGAACATTTGTTGCTCTCAGAAATCCACTGTCAATTCCGTACTTGAGCTGGGTGTTAAAATTTAACATTTTTAAGTGATGCTGCCTTTTGAGAGTCTTAGATGAAATGACAGATGTCTGGGATTTGGAGAAGTCATCTTGGTGCATGCCTGAGTTGGGGTTAAGTTTGGTCACCCATTGTCTGTGACTTAATCACGGGACTAATAAGTTAATCTGTGTATTAAAAAATAAGATCAAAAGGACTAAATAAAACTACCACTGCCAACAACAAAAACCCTTACGTTGACTGACATCACATAAACAGTTAAGCCCAACAACTTGTAGTGCAATCAGCTTAGGAGGTGAAATGCAATGAGAAGGGCTTGGACTCTGTCCTATTGTCTACCATGAAGGACTCAGCAATAATTACACCGTAAGCAGAACAACATGACATTGTAGGAAATATGCAACAGTATATCTAGGGCCCTTTGCTGGTGTAGTTCCCATCGTTTTGCTCGCTTGATAGAGTGTCACTGTAGTGAGTAATCTCTGGCCCCATCCATTGTACAATTCTTATTTTAAAATATGTATGTTTATTTCTACACACAGGTAATCCTCTTTAAAATGTCAAGGTGCGGTTTCAGTATTATTTTCTTTTGTTTTTTTGTTTCTTTCTTATACTGGTTGCTTCAGACTGAGTATATTAGATGTAACATGGCTGCTTGCATTAGTTTATGGATTCAAATAGCTCTGAGTATACACAGACCGCTAATAAGTCATCTGTATTTCTGAAATAGTGTTTGCTTGAAATGACAGTTTAAAAATTGATAACAATTAATTGCAAAAATAAGTGAGTAAGAGGGAATAGAGCTTAGTAGAGAACAGGCTCTCAAGTGAGAACTACAACTCTCTAAACCTACAGGGACATCCTTGGGATGTGATACACATCTGGCTTAAGGTTTTGAATAATAAAAGTTGTTTATTTAGTTATTTCCAACTGATTGCAAACAATTTTAATGAAAGTGGATTCTGTTTCTCCTTTATGTTCAATTCCTTCTACTCTTCTGTGAACCCAAGGAACAGTCACCTTTCAATACTAATTGAGATGTAACTTAGGTAAACCAGTTTTGGTAATGCCATCTCATAAAAATCTATCAGCTTTATATCAGGATGTCATAAATTCTCCCTCAATTTTTATGTTTTGAAATTAAAGCTAACTCATTCTACATTGTAATTTTGAGTTCTAAGTAGTCATGTGATTCTGTTCAGAGAAATAACCTGGAAAATATTATCTGTCAAAATACACATGGCAAAACCCAAGGCCCCATTTGCATACTCATCAAACTCTGTATCACTCTTTCTTTTGCAAGCGCTTCCATGTAGCCATCTACCCCACTAAAATTTAATCGTAACTTATTGATGCATTGCTGTCTCTAACACCTGTCATGGCATTCCTCTGACCTGAGAACTTCCATCCTTCCCTTTCTTATTATGTAAATCTGACTCGGGAGCTTATCTCATTTCTCTCCTCTTCATAAAGAAATTCTCTGTTTATTCCACTAAATTTTTGTTATTGAATTTAATGTTTCCACATAGATCAATTCTGCTTTTAAGACACCATTTAAATGTTCATGATATTTTCAACTCCAAACTGCAGGTTACACTTCTATTTGTCATATCCACAGCAATACTCAGTGTGTATTCAATTTGCTATTGAAGAGGCTACTTTTATAGGTAGTGAGGATTTCAGCCCCCATTATCTGAATGAACAAGTTAGCTTAGGACTAAGACCACTGAAAAGACAAACCAATTTTAAGGTGCAAAACAGCACAAGTCATGAAAAAAGTGAGTCTATATCACTCCCAGAAGAATGAAAGAGATGCAGAGAAGTGGGGAGAAACTGTTTTTCCTTATATAAAAAGGCCCAAGGAAATTTCGAACTTTACTGATAAAACTATCTTGCTTGGTGGCGTAACAGGAAATTATAGGTAAAATAGAGATTGAAAATAAACCTTAATGACACAATAGTAGACATTGGATTGATCCCAAAGCTTTAAATTGTCTTACTATTTTAATAATTTTAGTCAAAACATCTCAGGTTACTTTTTTATTCATTAAATCATTTAATTATCGCTTCCTGTGAGCATTGCAAAGTTTTAGACATGGTATCATAATCAGAATCTGCAAATCTTGGTTCCGGTGCACAGGGGCCCAGTGGTTTCCTATAAACTGTCAATATGACTTGAAACTTTTTGTCAACTCTTAGACATCTTGCATTTCCTTTCATATCTCTGTGTTCCTAGGAGATATTAAGAGATTGACCAGATGAGATTTTTCTTCAACATTCTATAACTGGATGATTCAAACTCTAGTATCTTAAGATATTTCAAACCATCATGAGCACGACATCACTGCTACAGATCGAGCCCTTAATTTTAACCTGAATTTATGAACATGTGTAGTCAAGAAGAAAGGAAACCTTTAGAAAGCTAATTGTGGTTTCTGCTATTCTTCAGACTTGGGCAAATGGAAAATGAGTGTATGCCCAGTAGGAGATGTGGAAACTCCAGGGTGAAGTGTTTTGGAAATTCAAGAGTTTTTGGAAGCTGCCAACAGCAGCCTGGTAATTATCTAAACAGCAGGAGTGAAACTTGGGAGGAAATGCCTCGCTGGAAAGAGAACCCTACTCATTGGCTAGTAGAGAGAAATACACCTGCAATGTGTGTAAGGGGGAACAAGCATAGGGAGGAAGGTGCACCTGTGAGATTTCATGTCACCATCTCAAACTTTTCCTCATTAGTAAAATATAAATGAGATCTCCTCTATTTATAGCATGGAGTATTGCTTACTTCTCATTTCTGCAGATTCTGTGAGTCTTTAATCCTTTTAACTCTCACAGTGTCTATATTCCCATGTTACAGTGACCAAGTTCAGGTTCATAGAGATATGCAGGACATAGCTTCTGTAGGTCACACTTGGTCACATGACACCCATTCATTTGCCTTCTACACAGACCTTTCTTTGTTGACCCGCAAATGCATTAATATCTCCCTCCCATGTTTCTAGTTTTCTTAGTTAGGATCTTACTTGCTGTGAAGAGACAACAGGACAATGGTAACTTTTATAAGTATAAGCATTTAATTGGGGTTGTCTTACAGATTAGTCTATTGTTGTCTTGTGGGAAGCAGGAAGCACGCAGGTAGACATGGTGTTGGAGAGATACCTGAGAGTAGTACAACTGGATTGACAGGCAGCAGGAAGAAAGAGTGACATTGGGTCTGCCTGAGGCTTCGGAAGGCCCAAGGCTGACCCTCAGTGACGCATTTCCTCCAACAAGGCCACACCTACTCCAACAAGGACATACCTCCTAATAGTGACATTTTCTATTACCTTATGGGAGCCATTGTCATTCAAACAATGACAGTGTCTTATTTTTCTCATGAGATTAGGCATAGAAGACATAATTATTGAAATGTTATATACAACTTTATTACTGTCATCCTTTAGCTGATTCATTGGTTTCATTGTGTATCTGATAGTATGTGTGATTCTTAGCTCTCTTGCAGACAGCTAGTTATAAAGATATTGAGGGGTGGCATTGAGTTCTTTTCCTTTGTCTCATCAGCGTGTATTACCCAGAGTATATGTTGGACTCTTAAATAACACTGTTGAAGATATTTTTGGTTTGCCTTCCTCAGTTGAAAATTGAGAGCATAGTACTCTAGGGAGTTTTATGTTTGATTGACTGCCAGAAAATATACTGGACAGATTTTAATGATGTCAAGTCATTGATAAAGGTTTACAAGGGTCTGGGTTAACCTTTTTCATTCTTTTAAAAGGGCAGTTTACCTCACAGGCCATGGTGCAAATGTCAATGGCTCCCTGCAAGGAACTGGGTCCAGTCAGTGCATGGCTTAATCATTAACTCTAGAGAGTGATAATGAAATATTGATTCCAATATAACACTCTTTGAGAAAGTGTGTAAGTTACTATCTGCCCCCTAATTCGTGTGAGTATATTAAGATCACTGGGCTGTGAAATGTCCAGAAGTGGAAGCTCAGGCCTTTCTTCAGTCCTGCAAAAACTGTCCAGTGTGGTTGAGTGGGAGTCACCCCTAAATATTCGATGTTGTGGCTGATGTATTTAACCACACTCATGAGAATGGAAAACTTCATATGTAATCTGTTTGTAGGTCTGTATCAGCCCTGCATGTGACTCGAGTAATATGGTACACAAAGACATTCATGTTTTCTGAAAGAAGAGGGTCAGTGTACTCACTGCGCTAAGTGGCAGACTGAACGATGATCTGGCAAAAGTTCTGGGAAACCAGGGGGTCCAAATTAGACGTTGTCAGGTACTCAAGCGAATCTTAGGCAAATTTCATCACTTCCCACGTTAAAGCCTCTAAAACAGTTTTGGGGTCAAATTCAAATATTTAATGGAATGTATCCATAGAATAGTTGAATCTACACTCTACGAACAGTGACTGGAGACTTTGAAATGGAGATATTAAGTCAGAAACAGCCTGCCTCTACCTGATCATTCTTACCAATTGGCTAAAGCTACCCTCCAAGTGAACAAAACATTGAACATCTGAGAAGAAACCCTTAGCCATCTAAGCAAAAACCTCATCTGTATTGTAAATAAATAATACAACTGAATGAAGTATTTGACAATTCCAGGTTCTTCCATTCATCTTTGCCTGAGTGTTCCACTACTCTCAATGCTTAGGAAGGACAAGTCCTTAAAGGAGCGCTGTGCTAGTTCCCGTGTTCATGCATCATTTTTTGTTTTCCTATTGCTATAATATTAATATTAGGAGAGGTAAGATATAAGCATCAGTGCCCTCAAATCTAAGAACACGTGTGTAAAGTTATGATAGCCCAACTTCACTAAAAATATATCCCAGCAATGTGGTCAAATACAAAAGGTGAAAAATTAGCAGTATGCATAGATTATTTTCCCAGGGAAGTTGAGGATAAATTGTGAAGAGTGGGTGACAGTGACATCTCACACTTTCTCAGAAGTATAGGATTAGCAGAGGTTAGGCATGAATCTAGAACGGACTAAGTTATCTGGTTAGAAACACCATACTCTAGTCATGAAAATTCTGAAGTTCTGTGCTTAAGCTAAATCATGAACTTTTTTTCAGGCAATTCCATTACTTACCATCACATTGAGATAACACCTGAAGGACAGTCAGTGCTGCTCCATGTCAGAGTGTAACCCTGGTGTACCATTGTATGCCCTAGTTTATTGAGCTTGACTTTGGTAGTTAAATGACCAGATTTTAGATAAACAACTTAATTGCAAAGTTAACACTTCCAAAATGAGTGATTTAGAAAAAAAAATATTTTCCATCTAGCCTTTGGTTTTATAATTTCTAAATTGCAAATAATAGCTAACCCAAAGTGTTAAAGGGATAAAATTACATGATAAAGTCAAATTACATGGCAGAGTATGTAAAAGATTACTAAATTTGAGAATCGGTAAATACCGTTGACATACTTAAAACCCCCTTGGTTGCCTTAGGGTCTGACCTCCATTGTGTATGTTCCCAGTGAGTATTGCGGCTTTGATATGACACACTTTCTAACACAGATAACCAGTAGATTGCTCTAGGCAGCTTTCAAAAAGTTTGATCCAGTTACTACATTCATTGTAACCTTAGTCTTTTGTAGTTTTGGTATTGTTCTGGGTTCTATTGGTTTATGATTTTAAATAAGTGAAATCATAAAGCAACATGGAGAGAATATCTATTGTATAGTAGGGAGTAAAATCATCCTTGAAGTAAATTAATGTCCAAAAAATAAAATGGGAAAATACAAGCTCTTGAAAGAGGACTGAAAATTCTAAAATTAGAATGTTGATAAATAAAGGGAGGAATTTATTGGTTTTATTTTATTTATTATTTGAAAGGTTGAAACAGTATAAAATCCTTTTTAGTGATAAAGGCCTTTTAATCTGGCATGAAAAATGGTTGTTTACACTCATGGCTTTCCTTAGATTCCTCAGAGTTAATTTTCTGGATATGGAAGTTGTACAGGGTTCATGATTGGATAGCAAAGATGATATGGTCCTGACCCCATGGATTTAATGCCAAAAACAGTGTTCCATGAAAGAAAATTTTACCGTGGTAAACACTCCTTTGCACACTGTAGTCCATTAGCAATATGAATTGTTAATAATATTAGCAGAATCAGCCTGCTTATTCAAAGTTGTTACCTGTGAAATCCTATCCTTTAACTTTCTAGAATGGTGTCTGGAACTCTAAGGCTTCCTTGCTGAAGTCTGTGCTTGAATGAACCACACAGCTCAGTGTACAACAGCAAGTACTTCTAACTCAGAAGTTCTTAAGATATGGTTCTAGTGACTCCAGGTCTTAAAGTGGGAAAAATGTAATTAGCACTTTTCAGCTTCAAAGGAGATTATAAACACTGGCTAATTAAACTTCTCGACACCTCCCTGGTACAAATGCATCCCCCCCCTTTCTGGACAGGTTAGGGTATCTATTTAAAGAAAGAACATGCAGCTGCTCTTCTCCTGCAGGGCAGCAATGAAATCTCTTTCCACGCAGCAGGGGTTTAGACAAAGTTAAGTTTAATCAAACATTTAATTACCATCATTTTATTTACTAAAAAAGAAAAAATTGTGCCTTGCTTTGTGTTCTGTGGCTGCAGGGGACAAGAGTGTCTTACTCTCAGGAGCTCCTGTCTTCGGAGAGTTTAACATGAACAGACAGGAGATGCAAAACTTGGATTAAAATATTGCAAATTAGAATGTAATAGGGAGTGAAATGTCTATCTCAGGTTAGTTCTTTGTGCTCCATGGAAGCACTCTAACCAGAAGATCTTTCTGGAATGCAAATCCAATCATATTAGCTTTCAGATTATATTACTTTTATGATTTATATGAACTAAAGGATTAAGTCTGAATAATTTACTAATCTTTTTTATGCTGGCTACCGTCAACCTGTCTGGCCAGTGCTCTCTCATGCATGCTTTCTTCAATGAGCCACTGCCTCAGTAAGTGGGTAACAGCAGATATACACTGTGTTGGGCTCTGATCATCCTATTACACTGCATTTGCCCAGAATGCCTTCATTTCTCATTCTCATGAGTCCCCTGTCTTTCTTTAAGAACATATCACATGTTTCCTGACACATTTCCTAATCCCATCTTTCTATCACTCATACTTTCTCTGAATCCATGAAGCAATTTCAAAAAAAATAAATTAAGAAATGATTATAACCAAATACTTGCTCTAGGAAGAAATCAAATGATTTATTTCCACATCCAATGATTGATTCATGTGTGTGTGTGTGTGTGTGTGTGAATATATGTGCATGTAACTATATATAAATATATATACAAATATGTATATACATATTATGAATAAAGTCATAAAAGAAAGAAAATAAGGCTGTAGTTACTCTCATATGATGTGGGATTCCCCTCTGTATGCTGTGAATACCATTGGTTAATAAAGAAACTCTCTTGGGCCTGTACAGAGGAGAACAGAGGTAGGTGAGCAAAACTAAACTGAATCCTGGGAGAAAGGAGGCAGAGTCAGGGAGATGCCATGTAGCCGCCACTGGGAACAGACATGCTGGAACCTTACCAGTAAGCCACAGCCACGTGGTGATACACAGATTAATAGAAATAGGTTTAATTAACATGTAAGAGCTAGCCAATAAGATGCTAGGGCTAATAGGCCAAGCAGTGATTTAATTAATACAGTTTCTGTGTGATTATTTTGGGAGTCTGTGTGGCTGGGAAATGAACAAGAGGCCCCCTACAACACTCAGATACTTAGGTTTCTAATAATTCCAGTCATTCCCAGGCTCTGACTGCTTTCCGCATGTTTTTTCACAATTCTCTGGATTCTGCTCTTTCTGATGCAGTGTCATCACCAGGCCTTTATGTTAATGCTTTATCAGCCTGGGAATTTTGTATCACTTCCATGCTCCCAGGCCAGTATTTACTCAGCTTCTGAGACAAAGTGGTTGTCATGTTGAATGGGCTTCCTGGATTAGATTCAGGGATTGTCTCCTGTGCTGTCATTCAAATAATGTGTATCTACATTGTTCCATTCTTCGCCTTGTCTTCACTTCTTATTTGAGCCCCTGAATGGTGAACTTGTTAACATGAGTTGTTGGTTTTACTAATTTTGTGATGCTCACAATGTCTTTATGACTGGTAATCTATAGTTGATTTAACACAGCTAGCTGAAGTATTCGAGGATATGATCACATTGGTTTTGATAGTCTAAGATTATTTGCAAGGAGAAATGTGTCGAATCATTATTTGAAAAGTGGAAATCAGGTAGGTCACAAAAGGGGAGATCCCGTTCCATCTGGGAGAACACACAGCATAGATGGATGCGGCAATTAGTGCAGTTGCTAGAAGGATTCCTGCAGACCCTGGCTTATCTCTACAAGGGGATGCATGGTGTGTGTTGTTCTAGAAAATGTAAACAAGGGTATGCTGAAGAAAGTCAAGAGAGCTAAGGGAGATATGTTCTGCTAGCTAATTTACACAAATTCTCTGATCTGCTTTCCTAAATTAACGAATAGATCAATCTTCCCACACTTGAGGGTATAATTTCTTTTTTTAAGGATTTTAAAATAAAATTTAAAATAAATCCCTCCAAAAGCAAAAACATCTTCTTTACTAGTCAATATTCAATGAAGCCATCATGGCATTAAGTTCGTTCATGCTGTGGTTTCACCACAAGCAGTAGATAGAGAATATTTTATTAAGTCATTGCTGCTTCTGTATTCTTAGTTTCTGAAATGCTAGGAAAGTCTAAACAAATAGGAAGTCAAATTAGAGCCAGGCCTTAAAAAGCTGAAAAGCCCTTCCGCTCATACCCCAGTGCTTACAATTCAGTCATATGAACATACCGAGAAACATTTCACCCATGGTGTCTAGACAACAGACACTAGAGAAATAAGAAGCTTTTAGAAATATATCTGCTATGCCCACAACAAGCTTTGTTTCATGTATTCTGGAACAGGAAATAATCGTCATGTTCTGGTGTACTTGTAGCAGAATCCAAAGGATGATAGAAGAAGATTAAAGTCCTAACAATGTTCTGAAGGGAAAGTGAAAGTAAGAAGAAAAGCAGAGAAGCAGAAATTACAATTTCTTCATGTTTATTAAATGTACTGCAACATTAACCCTTACATGGGTGAGTTTACCAGAACGGAAGGGGTCATTTATTTCTCAGTTTGACAAATCCCTCCTGTCCTGCTCTATTGGCTTTCATGGAAAGATTAATGAATTTAATTAAAACACATGTTAAATATGAAATCTCAGGAACTATTCTCAGAGCTACACCACAACAATGTCTGATATTTTGGTGAAGTGTGTGTTGGCACGCATGTCAAGGTACTCACCTGAAAACTGCGAGATAGAATGTGAGAGTAACTTTTCTCCTTTCTCCATGTAAGTCAAGGGGATCAAACTCAAGTCAACAAGCTTAAGGACTAGAGTCTGTACCCACTGAGCACCGTCTCCTGGATTTTAGCATTTTTACAAACTTGTGATTTTTACCATGGGTACAGATGTACAGATTACACATGTAAACATGCATGTAGGCAAGCCTGTTTTATATTCTGTCAGTATGTACAAATATATTATTTATACTATATGGAACTCCCATTCAGAGTAGTCCCACATGGTAAGAGGACTAAAGAGAGTCTAAAGTTTTAAATTGGCCTCACACTTGCTTATGCATCTACCGATGGCCACAAATTCCTGATTGTCTGTCTGGCTTCCATCTCACAAATTCTGAGATTATAGATGTGGACCATCATGCATGGGTTTTAGATTTATGTCATGCTCTAGATAAAATCCAGGCTTACAGATACTCTAGCAATGTCTCAAGTGCACTACATCTCCAGGATCAGAAAACATTCCTATGGTTTGGAATTTTACTTATTCCTTGTGAGTCATCGTCACTATATTTCCTTGAAGTTACATAATAGTCTCATTGGAGATGCAATCACTATGCAGAAGGTGGTAGAGCTGGCTTTGGGTGTCATATTCCTCTCTGATTTGCAAATGCTGACAAGCATTAGCCTGCAGTGTAAGACTGCAAATGAGTAGCTATGGAAGGATAGGGCACAGTGATTACAAACACAGGTAAGACTTAGAGCAAGACTCGGGTTTGCCTATGCATCACATGAGAAATGCAGATATGCTTTCCATGCCTTAGTTCACTTATCAGTAAGTTCCTAATGAAACTGGTATTATGATCATAGGATTCAAAATGAATCAAATTTTCCTTCAAGAAAGACAAGCATAAGCTGAGCCACAGTAAGTCATTAAAGTTATTATGAATCACAGTTACATAAATTCACTAAGAATTTTTTAAATATTCCTCTCCAGTGCTGGGATTAAAGGCATATACCATCACCACCAGGCCTCTATGACCAACTAGTGTGACTACTAAGATTAAAGGTGTGTGCCACTATTGCATGGTCTGTATGACTGACTTGTGTGTCCATTTATTCTCTGATCTCAGGCAATCTTAATTTATTAAATACAAATGAAATGTAAATACAGATATGGCACTAACCATGGAAGTTGGAAAGTCACTGATACCTTGAAAAGAGGAATATGGGTATTGTTCATGTGGATTCTACTTGTGGTTCCTGAAAACTTTGACCATGTAAAATAAGGTCTGTCTCTTGGACTCTGTTTTAGACCAAACAAGACCTAAATCAAGAGTTTGTGATTGACTTGAGTATAGTCTCAAAATATGAAAACCCATGGAGGTCTTTGCTGCTTTCAAAAGGTCAGCTAGGAAGATGACGCAGGATTGCTGGTGGAGGGCTATGTTCTTGTGCCACTGCTTTCACTAAGCCTCACTTGAAACATTGGATGGATGAATGGATGGATGGATGGATGGATGGTTGGATGGATGGATGAATGAATGGATGGATGGAAGGTTGGATGGATGGAAGGTTGGATGGATGGGAGCGGGGCTACTAGTAGCTTCATATGGGAAAAGGTGAAAGGCCAAGTGAATCCTAGGCTTCCCAGCTCTTTTATTCTGTTGTTAACATTTGGGTTTTTTCTTTCTTTTTGTTCTTTTTAGCCATCGATACATTCTTCTCTCCCAATCTTTTCAACCAAACTTAAACTTTTCCGCAAAACATAAATAGTGTTCATTGAGCCTAGTAGTGAGACCTGTTGTTGAGTAGAAAAAGTGGTGCTACCTTCTGTAATTTAGCAATATTCTGTCTAAAATGAAACAAAGGAGCTTTGAATATAATTCCATGGTACAACACTGACCTGCCATGTAAGACACTCAGGGTTCAAGCCCCTGTATTGCAAAGATGTGTAATAAAGAAGTAAATGAATATTAAACTCTAGTCTCCTCTTTAGCCATTACTGTAGCCATATTGGAAGTGAGTTTTCTTAAAAGCACCTAACTGAATGAGGATGTATTTTTCTCCCGCCCACCCAGGAGCACAAATAATTCTATGCATGAAGCATATGTCTTCTATTAATATGATTCAGAGCCTCCTCCTTGAGGAATATTAAAGCCGGCATCCTTGTGTGAAGGAGCGTTTTGACTTATTATTGAGGCAGATTACATTTCAAAGGTCATCAAATTAGTGGGATGAACTTGGACCTATTTGAGCCACCTGGAATAACATCAACTAATCCCAAATATATTATCCTTGATCCCCAAATCTCTCCTGTGATAGAAAACGGAGTAAGAGGTGGGCCTTAGAATTAGCTTCCTTGGACCCACTCAGGGACAGAGCTTTGGGATATTAATGGCAAATTAGGTACTCATTATGACATGAGCCATTAATTCCCTGGAGGATTTTAATATGTAGGAGGAGAGTCAAAGAAAATCCCAACCAGCTGTGGTCTTTTGTACCAAACATCCTAGCCTTCTGTTGGAAACTTGTGTGGACCACATCAAGCCTTACATTTCTTGCCCAAAAGTTATACAGCTATCAAATATGTCTTGCTATAAGCTGTTTTTCTTTTATTCAGTTGGAAATCAGATTCATTGGTTGGAGAACAAAAGGGGGAATGCCTTACAAAGTATTTTTTTTTCAGAATTTGAAGCTCAGAGAAAACAATGCAGAAGATGTGGGATTGATTTCAAGAACATGCAATTTAATTAGTGCCTGGGGGCGCTCTGAAGTTGATGGCCAGTTGATTAGACAAGAGTCCACCGGTTGTTAGAACTACAGTGGCAGCATAAGAAGAGAACCAAAGGCTGGGTCACACTAATGTGGGGGAACGATGGAAAAGAACATATTTGAAGGCCAAGCAAGGATCTAATCAGACATTGCCAAGCTACCACTGAGCTCGCTACCCCTCCTTGAGGTCTCAGTCTTCTACCACTTGATGGTTGGCAACAGCAAACCTTAAAGGAAAGAGATCCCGATGAAAGGATGCAAGTTGAAAGGTTTTAAATGGAACACGGAGGAGATGGCAACGTCCTGTGATTGATATGTTGTCAATACCAGAGATACTGCAAACTCCTGAAACGCTTTCAGTAACAAGAAGCTTCTAATACACAATGCATTGAAACATAAGACATTCTGTAATAGATTTTTTATTTCATACCAATAGTAACATTCGGTTAATTCATTACGTATGCCTTAATATCTAGCTAATGAGACTGGACAGCCTAGTCGAATACAGAAACTCAGAAACACTTTTTAGAGGTTGAACTGCTTTATGTTTAAAAACCACTTATGAGTGAGTACATGTGATAATTGTCTTTCGGTGTCTGGGTTACCTCACTCAAAATGATGCTTTCTAGCTCTATCCCTTCACCTGCAAAATTCAAGATGTTATTACTTTTTTCTGCTGTGTAGTACTCCATTGTGTAAATGTACCACATTTTCCTTATCCATTCTTCGGTTGAGGGGCATTTAGGTTGTTTCCAGGTTCTGCCTATGATAAACAATACTGCTATGAACATAGTTGAGCACAATCCTTGTGGCACAATTGAGCATCCTTTGGATATATAACCAAAGGTGATATTACTGGGTCTTAAAAAAGGTTGTTTCCTAATTTTCTGAGAAATTTCCACACTGATACTGCTATCCAAAGGAGCTATACCAGCTTGCATTCTCACCAGCAATGCAGGAGTGTACCTTTTACCCCACAACCTCTTAAGTGTTTTTTAAACATAGGACAAAGAAAACTAGACCACAAATCACAATTCCAGAGAACCTAGACAACAACGAGGACCCTAAGAGAGACATACATAGATCTAATCTACATGGGTAGAAGAAAAAGACAAGATTTCCTGAGTAAATTGGGAGCATGGGGACCTTGAGAAAGAGTTGAAGGGGAGGAAGGGGAAACTGGGAAAGTAGCAGAGAAAAATGTAGAGCTCAACAAAAAATCAATTAAAAACAATGAAACAAAAAAAGTTGAACTGGTACTGAGTTATATATAAAATTCTCAAACATAAAATTTTATATGAAATTTTTGATATTTCTCAGATTAGCCTGAGTAGAGATGTTAGATCTTCCCTAATAATAAACAGGCATGTTAAATAAGGTGGTCTTTATCTAAGTATGCTCACACAAGGAGGTACTCATCTGTGGAACTGAGTCCTCCTCACACGCTTCACCTGATCATATCTTATCAATTCTATATTACACTAGAGTCCCCCACGTTCCTAGATGGAAGAAAAGAGATATACATTTTCCTCTTTTCATCCAGCTAGATTTATCAGTGTGGATAAAAGTTCTCACCAGTTTTTTTTGAAAGTTCTGAACTTTTTCAAGATGTGTGCAGATATCATTAGTATATATAAATATAAAGGGAACCCATTTCTTTCCAATTGATCCGAAGTAGTCACTGTGTTTTTACCCTCAAATCAATTTAGCCTTAAGCTCAATTTTCCTCAGCTGAGTGATCATCTTGATAAACTCCTCAGGGCTTGATCCCCAGAGAACTTCCTTAAATACAATTTTATTAAAACATAGGATGTGAAAACTTGTTTGCATAATTATCTGAATTAAGTACTTTTTCTACCTGCTTCTTTAGACACTTTCCTTGTACTGCTACTTTTTCCTGGACTTTACCATGTTTCTCAGGGTCCTAGGTTTGCAGTTAAAGCCAGAAAAATTCACAAGAAAACATAGCTTTTCCTTCCTTCCTTCCTTTCTTCCTTCCTTCCTTCCTTCCTTCCTTCCTTTCTTCCTTCCTTCTTTCCTTACTGCTTACTGCCTCCATCCCTCCCCCTTCCATTTTCCTTCCTTCCTTTCTTCCTTCCTTCTTTCCTTACTGCTTACTGCCTCCATCCCTCCCCCTTCCATTTTTCCCTCTATCTTTCCTCCCTCCCTCTCTCCCTCCCTTTCTTCCTTTCTTTCTTTCCTTCCTCCTTTCTTTATTCCTTCCTTCCTTCCATCCTTTTTTTTTCTTTCTTTCATTTCCTTTTTTCAACCAATATTAATCAAGGTTTCACCTAACAGATACCAGGGTGTTGGCCTTGTGCCATAATAGGTTAGAAGTTTCTGTCTTAGAGTACCGACACCTGTGTTATTAACCCATACACAGTGCTAGATAGTCAAGAGATGGTTTTGTATGAAAATACTTCTATATTTCTGACATTGCTTTCATTTAAAATAGTGTCCTGCTGCTATTCCATATGGAGCAAAGCTCTTGAGGTGGCATTTCCCAGCCTGGAAACCAGCTAGAAGCTTCCTCACACTTGCTGTGTGGCAAACTCTAAGGTCAGAGGTCTGAATGCCTCATCTCTTCACACAATGAGTGAGCCAACTTGTGACTCACTTCCTGAGCTTATGAATTTAAAAATCATTGATCTGAAACTCGTCTGTCAAGAAGACTGAAACAAAGAGGAGTGACTTTTCTATCAAACTGGCACACAATCTCCTCGTTTTTCCCCATGGCTCTTCATAGCCCTGCAGAACTGTGGAGTAGATAACTTCCAACCAAAGCTACTGGACTTGGTCCCCTATATGGTCAGTGAGACCCATCTCTCTGTGTGCCTGTGAGTGTATTTCCAGAAAGGAAGTACTGAGGCAGGGATTGACACACCTGAGTGTGGGTAGTGTAATTCCAGCACCCGGCCTCTACCTTTCGAAGCCCCCCCCCCCCACCGCCCTTAAAACCTTGAACCCTCCCCAGGGTGTGTCAAGGGAACCCTCCCAACCTTGACCCCTCTCCAGGAAAGATCAAGATCACTCCCACAGGCCATTTAAACTGCTCCCCAGAAAATAAACACATGGTCTTCCTTCTTCCTCTTCAGTGGTCGTGTAGAATTTTCGTTCCCCGCTTGGGCCACCCGAGAGCTCAGACGTCCAATTAAACCTGGATATTTTTTAATTTGGTCTGATTGGAATTATTTGCTTCCGCGAAGAGGCTCGTTTTTAGGAATATTCCTAACAGGCAGCAGTGTTAAGAGTGGACGGCCAGGAGTAGCCATAGGAAGAAAAAATAACCACTGACTTGCAGAGCATTTGGATCCCATCAGTTACTGGCATTCTCTGTATCCCGGTGGTGTCCTAGAACAGCCTTAACATGTTGCCACTACAATTTATAATGTAGGGTTATATTTAAGATAACTTTTAGTGAGACATACCTAGTTTGCTTTCCAGAGTGCATGGTTAGTCTCTCTTTCCAAATTGCTCAATATCTGCAGAGTCAAATGATGTTAGATTTTGGTGATGAGTCAGAATGTGCTTCTTTATTAGGAAAGCACAGTGCTTTCTTGTGGAAGCAGAGGGAAATTCAGAGCAATCCTGTCCACCCCAGCATCCAACTCTACTCCTAAACTAAGTAACTATAGAACTTAAACTTAATCCTCTGATATTTTTGAACTTCTTATTTTTTTTTAACATGTGAATTTGGGAATATATAGACCTTAAAGGTCTTCTTTAGCATTTCATGAGGAACTATTTATCAAGGACAATGCTGGCTAATGGCTAACTTAACACTGATATTGTTATTATTAGCTGAATTTCCCTAAAGCATTGTATGAGTGTCTTTCTGATCTGAAGCAGACTTCCTGAGTGGAAAGCAAGCTGATAGAAAAGACATGTTCACAATAATGCTCTCTCTCTTAGGAGTGTGGAGTTCCATGGGGCAGGAAACAAGACACCATAGGTAGAAAAGCTTTTAATTCAAGGAATAAATATTAGTTGGGGGAAATCTGTGAGTCTGGCCCCTTTGGTCAGTTGGTTTTTAATAACTGCGGATGTTAACCCTAGAAGTTTTACCTGAGCAGACTCAGCCTCAGAATCCAATTAGCCCTCCCCCAACCCATCACACCAGCCAGCACGGAAATGGGCCATTTTATTATAAACTAATTACTATTCACTTTTTATCAGCCAACAAATCGATTTGTGCAGTACCTTTTAACATGCAGGAACTGCTGTATGAATTTGTTGAAACAAAGGGGGTCATTAGCAAGTCCTATCACCCATCCTCGGCTCTCTCCTGGGTTTTAATTATTCCAGGCAGAAGTAGATAGTGAATAAGAAGGCAGGTCACCGGGGTCTCTCCAGTTGGAGCCCTCTATGCTTGGTCTCCCTAAACCTTTGTCAGCCACATGGCTTTCTTTCCTCTACGGCAGAGCAGTGATGGCAGGAGACCAGGAGATGCTCCTCTCCTCTAGTCATCCTCAAATAACCACGACTGTCCTGTCCTGTGTGCATCTTACAGAGTCCGTGAACCCCTGGGACTAAATGCGTTGCTCCAGACCCTATGGAAATGTCTTCACAATAACCCCTGAAGACAGGAACTTCGGCTTGTACTTCTGTTTGGTACTTTGGAAAGAGAGGTCAGTTTCACCAGCAGACTAGGTTAGTACATAAACTATAAAGAAAGCAGTAAGCGTTAACATGTTACCCTCCAATATACTCATTAACCTCTTTATTATGGGTCCTATTAATTCTCCTCCATTTATAAAGATAAAAAGATAGATACCTTTCTTGCATTTTCTGGTGACGTCTCAGTACTTATAGGAGTGCCTAAGACTATAATTTTGTTAAAAACTCAAATGTTGCTCCTATGAATACATACTTCCCACTGTTCCAAACAATCATCCCATTTAGTCCATTACTTCTGTCTATTTTGGAAATCTGAGATTTAATGAAGAGTCTAAACTCTTTTTTAAAATATCAATACAGCAATGAAATACTACAATAATATTTGTACACATCACAGGCAGATCACATATCATAAGGGACAATCTTCCTTTTTATTATTTGTTACGTTTTTAATTATTTGTCTTTCACTTAATTTCAGTAATTTAGATTTATAATTATAGTACTGATACATTCCTAATTTGTTCCAGTCATATTTTTTATTATCTTACTACTAAATATATAAAGATAATTGTCTCTTATGTGACGAACAATACTAGGCATATATTTTTTTAATAAAAAAATAAACTTTAACTTTGAGACTACATTTTTCCCAATATGTGGTTGGACTGAAATTAATTTCTCAATATTGAACTTATTAGATTTCCCAAGTGATTAAAATTATTATTTTTAAATTGCAACTATTATGACCAAGTTAAACCATTCATGAGCACTGAGCAATCGAAACACCTGAGATATTCATGCTGTCCTTCTATTCTTGATCTGTCACTTATATTTTACTTTTCAGCAAGTGTAATCAGGCCCCTTCATCTGTGCAATGGTTGGGTCTTTTGACAAAACTCTGTGGGATGTTTTGGAGTGAAGTACTACCATAAAGTGATCTCAGGATATATGCGCGTTGCAGTTTAGATTGATTGTGACAAGCCTAACAATCTTAAGTGACTCAGAAACCAAGTTTTAACATTACATCTCTTCCAGTTTGTGAATGAAGTGTAACTTGATACTTTGGAAGTATGGAATTAATTGAAGAGGAAAGTGAGCCAACCTAGCAGTAAGAATGCTCATGCAATGGCTGGGTTCGTCAGACATCTGGGATTGTGTGAATTTCCTATGAATCATAAAAGAATGAAAGGTTCTCTTCATGCCTTACACTATTACTAGACATTTGACTTTTCTTTCTGATACAATAATAAAATGTCAAGGGACTCAATTTGTAAGTAGTAAGTGTGTATTTTAGCGCACGGTGTTGGATATAGTCTGTGTTTTCCTGCCCCATTGTTATTTGGTCACTGGAAACCAAAAACGAGCAAGAGTATAGATTTGGTTTAATGTGCACTTCAAGGCATTGCCCTCTGCTACTCTTCCAATCTGCCCTGAAGTCTGAAGTCTCTACTGCCTTCCGACAGTGCCACAGGCTGAATGGAGAGCAAGTCTGTACTAATGGGAGACAGTCCTAAACAAAAGGACGGAAGGGAACACATCATTTTTGGGTGGTTGGTTTGTTTTGGTTTTGGTTTTGGTGGTAGTAGTGGCGGTGGGGAGGGGAGGTGCTGGTGGGAAGCTAACCCCTGGCACACTGCATTAACTAACCCTTTTTTCAGGTTTGAGTTTTGTGGTAGAGTTTTATTTTATGTTTCCATGAAGTTTGTACTCCTGCCTCTGGATATGTGGAATCCATGGGTTTTTCTCATTTTTTCTTGTCTCTAAAAGTCCAGAGAAAGAATGAAGAACAAGAAATATGTGGAGAATAGCAAAGCATAAGGCTTCCTAATAATGCGAGCCTGGGATCGTAGAGCTGTGTGGACTTAAGTGGAGTGTGATGACTGCCAGGCAGGAATGCTGAGGATTCTGCCCAGAAACTACTAGGACAGATTTGAAAGCAGAAAGGAGTGTTTGTCCATTCATCTCACAGTTACTGGAGGGTATTTTTTTTTCCTGTGAGGTCTCTCTGGGTCATTGATTTTAGGGAAGAAACTGTTGTTTAAACTTAAGAAAGAACTTAAAGCACCATTCATTCTCTTTGCTGTTGTGTTTTATGGTTCTCGCTTTATTAAAATCATTCATACATACTTCTCTGTTCATTCACAGCATAAACCTTAAATATTATATTAACCATAAACTTATTAACTGAACATCAATGCTGTGCTAGATTCTTTGGCGCTCACATTGTGTTGACTCTTTATAATATATTTAGAATAGCTATAATATAATGAAAATATTTTCAAATCCATATTACTTATGCCTCGATCAGATTCCATGTGGACAAGTCTATGGGGTGTTTTCTTGAATGGTGATTGATATGGGGGAGGGACATCTCACTGTGAGCACTTCCATCCCTGGGCAGGTGATCCTGAGTTGTATAAAAAAAAAAGCAGATTGGGCACCCATGTGGTTAAAGAGCATCCCCATTGTCTCTGCTTCAATTCCTGTCTCCACACACCTGTCTTGAACTCTTGCCCTCACTTCCCTCAGGGATGGACATGGGAATATCAGATGAAATAAAGTGTTTCCTCTCCAAGATGGTTTTGATCATGGCTTTTATGACACCAGTACAAGCCTAACTAGGACAGCAAGGAACACACACTTAAATTCAAGAAGATGTATTTCTCCCTAGGTTTGTGCTTCTCTAATGCTGCCCACTTGCCTTGCCTTCACAGCAACACACATGATGAGATAATTATATCTGAATGAAAGCAAGAAAGAAGGATATAAATTTGGCTCGGTGGGCAAGTGAGGATGAGCAGAAAGGCGTTAGGAAGAGGAATGTTAAAATCAAAATATATGGTATTAAAATATATCTTCAATCAAGAAAAAGAGTAACCTTAATATACACTTGTTTCACATCACTTAAGAGGTTATGGCATAGTAAATTGATGCGTTTCCACAGTCATCTCTACCAACAGATTTCAAAACAGCTTACCTTTTGAGTCATATGGATGCATGAACAAATATATACTTAATACATGTGAGGGTAAGTAAATGTTTTTAAAAATAAAAGTTATCACCATGGCCTTTGTATATGGTTGTACACACATGTACATGCATACATACATGAACATGTATGTATACATAAGTATATGGGTGTAATCATAAAAAATGTACCTCTACACAAACACTCACACACACACACATACATACATGCATATAGGCATAAATATAAATATATAGGGTCACAAATTAGCTACTTGTAGTTTCTGAAAGACGGAATGAAATGTGAACTATGACATCACATCAATGAGAGTTGCATATCATTTAATTAGTGATTAGCAAATAGATTTTGTTTTTCAAATAAATACTTTTTTTATCCCTGATTTTGTAAAATTACATTCAGTCACTCGGGAAATGTCATTTTACTTAGTTTTGTGAATTACAAAACGGTGTTTCCATTGATGTTACCACTTCCTCCTCTTAGGAAAGCCACTAAACTTGGGATGTTACTTATTCCATGATGTCTGTTGTAAATTTGCTAATTTTTTAATCTCAAAAAATGAAATTTAATCAATATCCAAATATTAAATATTAAATTAAATATTAAAATATCAATTGATTTCTTTAAAATGTCAAGTTAAAAAATTAAGAGTTTCCTCCGAAGCTAAGACCACTTGCTGCTCCTCCAGAGGACCCAAGTTTTGTTCACAGCAAGCATTTAGGGCATCTCACTTTGTGCATGACCTTGGATGTGTTATACCCATGTATTTATTAAAAAAAAAGATATCCTCTAAATACCTATGCCTGAGTAGCCATGATTGGCTGCAGATGATACAATGATTTTCAAAAATAGCATTCTGATTAAAAACAAAGTGGCTCTGTGGCTCGGTCACTTAGGCAGAAGCACAGATTTTATTAGTTAGACGGTGTGGTGTTTGAAGAGCAGATGAAGGTTGGGGGCCACCCTTTTCATACATGGTGAGAAGACAAATGCTCAGGCTGGAAATCAATACAATTCATATATTTTAACTTTGTTTTCTTTTGTTTAGTTTTAAGTAAATGATCTTTCCCTGGTAGCCATGTGTTGGCAAATGGCACTACTAGTTTGGTTTCAATGTCCTTATTCATAGAACATTCATATAAATACTGATATCAATGTAAACACAGCAAAAACAAAAAGTATATATGTACATATTTTTAATTATATATATATATCTTGTATATATTATAATTTAAAAGAAATTCCAAATTGTATATATAATTTTAAATATTATATATATATATATATATATATATATATATATATATATATATATATATGATTTAAAAGGAATTAGTGCAAACAGTTTTATCCTGAATTTCACCTGGAAAAGATCTTGGGAAGTGTTTTGGGGATGGACTTTAATAGATTTAGATCTACATCACAGTTCCAACCAAATTGTTGAATGTGCAAATATTTCTTCAAGGCATATTATGGCTTTTTTCTGACTTTGGTATTATATAACCATCCATTAAACTTGATTTTCATTTGTGATCTACTGCGAAATTCTAGAAGACAAACTCTCACATTGTGCAGGCATTCAGGTTGCCCTGGATGAGGTTTGTCAGAGGCATGAAAGTCCCAGAACTTCCTTGCTCCTAAAATCAATGTTCTAGTATCTCTTAGATGACAACTGCTCCCTACGCATTCTCCATATACCAGCTTTCCAACGGCATCAAATACTTAACACTTTAAGCTTTGAAGCAGAGGGTTTGATTTTGTCCAGAAAACAGAATCATTAAGCATTTGACTAAATTCTTTACAGCACAGATTTGCTAAGTTATTTTTTTTCTAGACATTTGTGGTAGACCTAGATGAACAGAGAACAGATTAAAAAGCTGACTGAGCTGGGAGGTACATACTTTTTCATATGATGTACTGGCCTAAAGGAAGACTATGTTCACAGAAGGTTCCTAAATGAGAGTCAGATGAAGGAGAAAAAATGTCTAGGCTGGTCTTCTTTGTTTCCTTGCTTTGTTTGGTTTCGGTTTGTGGGAACTTGGGGGAGAGGAGGAGGGGGAGGAGATGGGTGCTTTTTTCACATCTTACATAAAGAAACATAATTCTGTGGATTCTTGAAAGTTATGGTATTTCTTCCTTTCTATTAATTTCAACTAAAATTTGAACCAAGATTTATCTGTATTTATTTGTGCTAAAGCCTGATACCTTCCATCTTTATTTAGGTAAACAGAAAACTTCTAAGGATTTTATTCCCTACCAAATAATCTCTCCAAATACTTGGTTTCTTGGCTTCAGGTAGCCTTCTGTTAGTTTCATTTCATTCCCTTCCTCCTTCCTTTCTCCAGCTCCCATTTCCTTCATGGCCTCTCATTAAAGCACAATAGTAACATTTTTATAATGGTAGAAAAGCTTCCAGAGTTTATTAATACATTTATTTTCTTATTTTATTTTGCATCCTGGTCACATTCCCCCCCACACACTTCTTTTCTGTCTTTCCCCACACCTCTCCCCATTCCTATATCCACTACTCTGTTTCTCTTCAGAAAGAGGCAGGCCTCCCATGATTGTCAACAAAGCATGGCACATCTAGTTGCATTAGAACTAAGCTCCTCCCTCCGTATTAAGGCTGTGTGAGAGAACCTAATATCTGGAGTAAGTTCCAAAAGAGCCAACTCAAGCATTAGGAATAGACCCTGATCCCCCTCTTAGAGGTTCCACAAACAGGCCAAACTGCACAAGTAGCATACATTTGTAGATTGCCTAGGCTGGTATCATGTAGGCTTCCTGTCTATCAGTCCAGAGTCTGGGAGCTCCTATGAGACCAGGATATTTATTTCTGTGCATTCCTTTGTGATGAGCTTGATTCTCCTAGCTCATACAATCCTTTCTCCCACTCTTCAACAGAAATGCTGGAGCTTGGCATCAGTTACTGGACAAAGGTTCTCTGATTATCAATTAGGTTAGTCACCAATCTGCTTATAGGAGATGGTTAGATCAGGAACCCTCTCCACTATTTCTGGGAGTCTTTGTTGGGGGAGAGGGTCATCCTTTTGGATTCCTGAGAGTTTCCCTGGTACTACATTTCTCCCTTACTACAAAATGTCCCCTATCAAGATATCACTTTCATTACTCCCCACACCCAACCCCTGTCGAGTCCTCAAACCACCCCAACTAATTCCTCATATCCCCATGTAACATTCCCTGTCTATCCCAAGTCTCAATTTACCCAGGTGATCTTTATTTTCCCTTCTCATGGAATCCATGCATCCCTATTTGGGTACTACTTGTTACCTAGCCTCTCTAAGGGTTGTTGATTTTAGCTTGGTTGTCCTTTATTTGACTCTTCTTTTGCATTTTCTGGGTCTGGGTTACGTCTCTCAAAATGATTTTTTTCTAGTTCTAGAAATTTGCCTGCAAATTTCATGAAGTCATTGTTTTTTTTCCCAGCTGGGTAATACTCCACTGTGCAAATGTACCACATTTTCCTTATTCATTCTATAGTTGACATGCAGGTTGTTTTCAAATAATGCTACTATGAACATAGTTGAGCAAGTGTCCTTGTAGTATGATTGAGTATCATTTAGGTATATGCCCAAGAGTAGTCTAGTTTGATTTGGGGGTAGATTGATTCCCAGTTTTCCAAGAAACTGCCCATATTGATTTCCAATGTGGTTGTATATGTTTTCACTCTCAGCAGCAGAGGAGAAGTGTTCCCCTTACTCCACATCCTCTTCAAAATAAGCTGTCACTACTGTTTTTGATCTTAGACATTCTGGCAGACTTTATATGGTAACTCAGAGTCATTTTGATTTGCATTTCCATGATTGCTAAAGATGTTGAACATTTCTTTATCTGTATATTGGTTTTTTGAGATTTTGCTGTTGAGAATTCTCTGTTTAGATGTATACCAATTTTTAGTTGGATTATTTCATTTTTAGGTGTCTCATTTCTTCAGATTTTTATGTACCTTTGGGATCAGTCCTCTGACAGATGTGGAATTGATAAAAATCTTTTTCTATACTGTAGGTTACCATTTTGTCTTAATGATAGTGTCGTTTGTCTGACAAAAGTTTTTAACTTTCAGGAGGTCCCATTTATTAACTGTTGATCTCAGTGTTTGTGAAACTGCTGTTCTAGTCAATTGACTCCTGTGCCAACGCATTCAAGGCTCCTTCCCACTTTTTCTTCTATTCAGTGTAAATGGTTGTATGTTGAAGTATTTGATACCCTTGGATTTGAATTTTGTGTAGGGCAATAGATATGAATCTATTGGCATTCTTCAACAACATCCAATTATGCTGGCACTATTTGTTGAAGATGTTTTCAACTTTTCATTGTATAACTTTGGTTTATTTTTCAAAAATCTGGTATTCATGTGTGTGGATTTATATCAGTGTCTTTGATTTGATTCCATTGATCCACCTGTCTTATTTTATACCAATATTATACTGTTTTTATTACTACATGAAGCTCTATACGTAGACTTTGAAATAAGTAATGATAATACCTCCTGAAGTTCCTTTATTTTACAGGATTCTTTTGACTATCCTGGATTTTTTTGTTTTCCATATGAAGGTGAACATTGTTTTGTTCTTTTGAGCTCTGTGAAGTATTGTGTTGAGATTTTGAAAGAGAAAGCACTGAATCTATAGATTGTTTATGGTAGGATTGCCATTTTTACTCTGTTGATCCTACTTATCCAAGAGCATGGGAGATCTTTCCATTTTCTGATATTTTCTCCAAATTCTATCTTCAAAGACTTAAAGTTTTGTCATGTAGGTCTCCACTTGTGTGGTTAGAGATACCCCGAGATGGTTTATGTTCTTGTCATGCAGGTATTCACTTGTATGAGTAGAGTTACCCTGTTATAAAGGAGTTGTTGCCCTGAGTTCTTTCTCTGCCCAATTATCATTTGCATATAAGAGGGCTACTGGATTTTTTGAATTACTGTTGTATCCCACCACATCACTGAAGGTGTCCTTATAGAATTTGGGGGTTCACTCATGTACATTATCATATCATCAGCAAATAGTGAAATTTTGACTTCTTCCTTTACAATTTGTATCCCCTTGACCTTCTTTTATTGTCTTATTGCTCTAACTATAGCTTCCAGTACCATGTGGGAATGATATGGAGTGAGTAGACAGCCTTATCATGTTCCTGATTTTAGTGAAATTACTTTGAATTTCTCTCCATCAAATTTCATGTTGGCTCTCAGCTTGTAGTGTATTGCTTTTATTATGTTTATGTATGCTCTTTGTGTCCCTGATATCTCAAAGACCTTTATCATGAAGGGCTGTTGGATATTATGAAAGGCCTTCTTAGTATCTAATGAGATGATCATGTGACTTTGTTCTTTCAAATTGTTTATATGGCAGATTGCATTGGCAGATTTTTAGTGTTGAATCATCTTTGCATCTCTGAGATGGAGCCTACTTGATCACGGAGGATGATTTTTGATCTGTTCTTAAAGCGTGTTTACCAGTATTCTACTGAGCATTTCTGCAGCATGAGGAATACTGGTCTGTAATTCTATTTTGTTATTGAGTCTTTGTGTAGTGTGTGTGTGTGTGTGTGTGTGTGTGTGTGTGTGTGTGTGAGTGTAACTGCAGTCTCATGAAAAGAATCGACACTGTTCTTTCTATTTCTATTGTGTGGAATAATCTGAGATGTATTAACATTAGTTCTTTGAAAGTATGGTAGAATTCTGTATTGAAGCCATCAGCCCCTGTGCTTTTCTTGCTTTTGAGACTTTAATGACAATGTTAATTTCCTTAGGGGTTATAATTCTATTTAAATTGTTTATCTTGTCTTGATTTAATTTTAGTATGTGATACCTACTCAAGAAATTTTCCATTTCCCTTAACATTTTCCAATTTTGTGGAGTTCAGGTTTTTGTAATATGACCTAACAATTCTCTGACTTTTCTTGATGTTTATTTTGATGTCCCCTCTTTATGTTTGATTTTGTGAATTTGAATACTATATCTCTGCTTTATAGTTAGTTTGTGTAAGAGTTTGTTCATCTTGTTGATTTTCTCAAAGAGCCATCTCTTATTTCATTGATTCTTCATATTGTTCTCTTTGTTTCTGTTTTATTGATTTCAGCCCTCAGTTTAATTATTTACTGCCATCTACTACTCCTTGATGTGCTTGCTTATTTTTGTTCTAGAGCTTTCAGATATGCTGGTAAGTCAGTAATGTAAGATTTCTCCAAATTCTTTATGCAGGCTATTCATGCTGTGAGCTTCCCTCTTATCATCAGCTTCACTATGTCCTGTAAGTTTGGGTTTGGGTATGCTCTGCATTCATTTCATTGATTCCTAAAACATCTTTACTTTCTTTCTTTAATTCTTCCTTGACCCTTGACAATTCAGTTGAGAGCTGGTCCATTTCCATAAATTTGTGGGATTTCTGTTGCTTGTGTTGTTGTTGAACTTTAACTTTAACCCATGGTTATTTGATAATGTACATGGCATTATTTCAATTATTTGAATCTGTTGAGATTTAGTTTGTGATTGAGTATGAAATTAATTGTGACTGAGTATGAGGTTTCATGAGGTGCTGAGAAGAAGGTATATTCTTTTGCACTTTGGTGAAATGTTCTGTAGATTTATGTTAAGTTCATTTGAGTTATAACATCTGTTAGTTCCTTTATGTCTATGTTTAATTTCTGTCTGCCAGGCCTGTCCACTGGTGAGAGTGGGGAACTTAACTCTCCCACTATTAATGTATGGGGTTTGATGTGTTGTTTATGCTTTAGTAATGTTTCTTTCACAAATGTCAGTGGCCACATATTTGGTGTATGGATGTTTAGAATTGAGACTTAATCTAGATGAATTTTTGCTTTAATGAATTTGAAATTTCTTTCTCTATTATTTTGATAAAGCTTAGCTTGAAGTCTATGTTGTTTGGTATTAGGATAGCTACACCAGCTTGTGTTTTAGGTCCATTTTATTTAAAAATCTTTTCTCAAACCTTTACTCTGAGGTAAGTCTGTCTTTGACATTGAGATGTGTTTCTTCTAGGCAGGAGACCAATGGACCCTGTTTTTGTGTCTATTCTATTAGTATGGGTCATTTTATTGATGAATTAAGTCCATTGATACAAAGAGATATTAATGATCAGGAATTGTTAACTCATTCTAATTTTTTAGATGTGGTGGTGATAGTGGTGGTAGTGTGTGTGTTTCCATTCTTTGAATTTTGTTGGTATGAGATTACCTTGTACCTTTTTTTTGTAGGTACAGCTAATTTCCCTAGGTTGAAGTTTTGCTTCTAATGTTTCCTGTTGGATTAGATTTGCTGATTGGAATTGTTTAAATTTTATTTTGTTATGAAATATTTTGCTTTCTCCATTTATTGTGATTGAAACATTTCCTGGATATGGCAGTTTGGACTGGCATGCATGATCTCTTAATGTCTGCAGAAATTTTGTTTGGGACCTTCTTGTTTTAAGAGTCTCCAAGACTGGTATAATTCTAAAAGGTCTGCTTTATATGATTTTTTTCTTCTTCTTTTTCTTTGTGGCTCATAATATTTCTTGTTCATTCTGCAGGTGTAGTGTTTTGAGGATTATGTGTCAAGGGAACTTTTCTTCTCCAGTACTTATGCCTCTTGAATCTTTATAGGCATGTCCTTTTAAGTTGGGCAAGTTTCCTTCTTTTTTTTGTTGGATATATTTTCTGTGCATTTGAGATGTAATTCTTCTTCTATTCCTATTATTCTTATGTTTGGTCTTTTCATGACGTCCAAGATCTCCTGGATATTTTGTTTTAGGAATATTTTGGATTTAGCATTTTCTTTGATTAATAAATCTATTTCCTCTTTGTATTCTCAATAACTAAGATTCTGTCCCTTATCTCTTTTATTATTTTGGTGCTGATTGTATCTGTAGTTTCTGTTCACCTACCTATATTTCATTTCCAGAATTTCCTTCGTTTGCATATCTTTATTGCTTCCATTTCAATTTTCAAGTCTTGAACCATTTCCAGCACCTGTTTGATTATTTTATTGGATTTCTTCAAGGGATTTATTGATTTCTACCAATTTTATATCTTTTCCTCATTTTTTGACAATTTATTTATTTATTTATTTAAAAACTATCTTTTCTCATTTTGCATACCAATCACAGTTCCCACTACCTCCTCTCCTCTTGCTCCCTCCACGTTCTCCCCCATCCCACCCACCATCCCCACTCCTCAGAGAGGGTAAGGCTTCCAATGGGGAGTCAACAAAATCTAGTACATTGCTTTGAGGCAGAACCAAGGCCCTCCCCACTATATCTAGGCAGAACACCTCCAAAGATAATAGACTACAAAAAACAGTGTAAACAATAAAAATAAATCCTGGTCCCACTGCCAGTGGCCCCATAGTCTGCCCCAGCCATACAGCTGGCACCCATGTTCAGAGGGCCCAGCTTGTTCCTACACTGGTTCTCTCATTGTCAGGCCAGAGTTGGTGGGCTCCTATTAGCTCAGGTAAACTGCTTCAGTGGGTATCTGCATCATGGTCTTGACCTCTTTGCTCGTATTCTCACTATTTCCAACCTTCAATTTTACTTTGGTGTCTCAGCTCAGTGCTCCACTGCTACATCTGCTTTCATCAGTCACTGGATGAAAGTTCTATGATGACAAGCCCAGTTCAGGCACCTTCTCCAAAACTGCTTTGTGTTTTATCTGGGGGCGTTCTTGTGGATTCCTTGAAATTTTTCTAGTGCCAGGTATTTTGCTAGCCCCATAATGGCTCCCTCAATCAAGATAACTTTTTTCTTGTTCTCCCTTTATGTCCTTCCCCCATTTTGACTATCCTGTTCCCACAAGTTTTCCTCTCTCTACCCTTCTCTCTTGCTGCTCTCCTTCTGCTCTCACTTCTTTCCCCACCCCCATGATCCCAATTTTCTCAGGAGATCTTCTCTTATTTCCTTTTTCCAGGGGGACTAATATATGTTTCTCTTAGGGGTCTCCTTATTACTTAGCTTCTCTGGGCTCATGGATTATAGGCTTGTTATCCATTGCTTTACAGCTAATAACCACTTATGAATGAGGACATAATTTAATTCTCATCTTTCTGAGTCTGGGTTACCTCACTCAGGATGTTTTTTTTTTCTAATTTTGTCTTTTGCATGCAAATTTAAAGATGTCATTTTTTTTCTTACTCCTGTGTAGTACTCCAATGTACCACATTTTCTTTATCTGTTCTTTGATTGAGGGGCATCTAAGTTGTTTCCAGGTTCTGCCCATTACAAATAATGCTGCTATACAACATAGTTGAACAAATGTCCTTGTGGTATGATTGTGTATCCTTTGGGTATATGACCAAGAGTATTTTTTCTGGTTCTAGAAGTGGGTTGATTCTCAATTTTTACTACGAAAGCCTGTACTCCACAAAATTGGAAAATGTAAAAGAAATGGACAGTTTCTAGAAAGATAACATATACCAATATTGAATCAAGACCAGGTGAGCAATTTAAACAGACCTATAAACTGCAAGGAAACAGAAGCTGTCATCAAAAACCTCCTAACAACAACAACAAAAACAACAACAACAACAAAAAAAAGCCCAGGGATGGATGTTTTTAGTGTAGAATTCTACGAGAACTTCCAAGAAGAGCTAATACCTATACTCCTCAAAGTGTTCCACATAATAGAACAGAAGAGACGTTGCCAAACTTTTTTGATGAGGCTATAAATACCAAAACCACACAAAGAATCAACTGAGTGTTGATGATTCTTACTTTATCTTTGTTGGATGGGTGTTTTGTTTCTTTATTATCTGTTTTCTCTAATGTATCCTGGCCTGAATTCTGGTGATCGGCAAGTCTTCAGTTCCAGTAGGATGTCTCAACTGAGGTTTGTGCAGGTAGATTGCCTAGATCCAGAGTATCCTCCCGTTCCTCTGACTGGTGTGGGCTGTACCTATGCCTATGGAGTCTGTTTTTTCAATTGGTGCAGGTTATACCTTTGTCTATTGAGTCTGTTCTTCCTACTGATGTGGCTGTACTCACGCCTATGGAATCTGTTCTTCCAACTGGTGTGGGTTGTACCAGTGCCTATAGAATCTGCTGGGTTTGCATTGAAGACTTGTCTCCAGTGAGATTGATGAGGTGGGTGGGGTTGGCAGAGTGGGTCTTGGGGGGAAAGAATCCAGTGAGTGGTGGTAGAGATGGTGCAGCCTGTGGATGAGTATCTCAATTGTTGGCCAAATGATGGTGACTGCACCAGATTAGTGGAGTTCCACTGGAGTTGGGGGCCAGGCTCAGCTGCCTTGCTGGTGCGAGATGGAAAGGGAAGGGCACAGGATGTGCCTTGGGGCTTAGGGTCTGTAAGTTGGGACAGTTAAGCTGGGACTTCAGTCACTCATCTGTTCTTCTAAGCAGTATGGATTTTGCCTATGCCTATGGAGTCTGCTGGAGCTGTGGAGAAGGACCGGCCATGGCGAGGATCATGAGGTTGGTGGGTCTTGGCAGGACAGAATCTAATGGGTGGCAGCAGTGGTGGTTCAGTCTGCATGCAGATCTCACACCTACTGGCTGCCTGATGGCATTTTTGCTTTCTGGTTATGCTCAGGTCTATTTCTCTACTATAACACAGTCTAGCAACCATTGACAAAAGAACATTATGCTCACAGTAGGGTGGTTCTTCCCATATCACTTAAACTTAAGAAAATTCCCCAACTGGCGTGCACACAAAAGAAACCAATGTAGATGACTCCTTATTGAAACTTTATTCCCATGTGATTCTACATTGTTTCAAGTTGGAAATAAACTCTAACCATCTAAATTTGATTCCCTAAAATTCTTTAAATTAGAAACTTGTCTCTTTGTCATAAATGTCATATGATTCTTTGAAACTGAGTCTTGATCTAAAGATAGAGGGTTCTATTTTCCCATCTACCATTGCAAAACTGTGAAGCAAAGCTCTTACTTTCCTTAGTTTGGGTAAGTCACTGAGTTTTGAAGTCCATGTCAAGATGGTCACTGTTGCCTTCTGGAACTTCCTGAATCTGCTCTACTTCCTTACACATTAGACAGTAATATTATTTGAGGACAGAAGACACTCTGTTTGAGAGCCTCATGATTAGTTAGTATGTTTGAATAAATCAGCTTTGGAAGAGGCTGGAGACCCATTAATTATTAGCTTCCTCCACCCAAATAACTAAGTTTCAAGTAAACAGAAGCATTGGACAGGGTCATAGTTTGCATTCAGGAGCTCTTTGTTTATAAGCAGCTGGAATCGAGCTCAGTTCTACAGTGGAGTAGCGAATTTCTTACTGAGACTTCCTTTCTTGTCTATTTGGTTGTTTACATTTTTAGCTTTCAGAAGGAAAAAAAACTGTCAGAATAAAACAAAAGGGGAACACATTTGTCTCTAAAACATACACATTTGTTACTTTGTCTTACTTATTCAGAACAGGTTGACTGCCAATGTTCAGAAACCTGCTTCATCTTCATACAGGCCTTCAACATTTCATTTTATCCTTGACATCCACACTGAATTCAGAAGAATCCCTTATTCATTTTAATGCGATTTTAAACACGGCAATACTCAGCATCTAAATCTGTATCAATCAAAAGATCAGAGTGAAAGTCTTAGCACAGAAGGAAGTGCACGTACATTCAGATCGATCTATCTATCTATTTATCTATCTGTCTGTCTGTCTATCTATCTAAATATATCTCTATTATCAATCATCGCCTAACTATTCATTCAACTATCATCTATCTATATCTATCTATCTATGTACTATCTCTATACATGTCAAACATGTTTGCATATATGATATATGTGCACGAGTGTATATGAATAGATATGCTTATATTCATTTTTAATTTATTTTAAACTTATTTATATAATTAAATATATTTAATTTTTATTAATAGAAATATTTTTATAAAAATAGATTTATATACACTCATGTACACACAGGCATATGTCTATATCCTTTTACATACATATATAATTGGTTATATATCCACATACATACACATAGACATTAATGTGTATATATCTACATGCCATATTTATAAATATATAAATTTATATATATATATACACCCTCTTCAACACATACATAAATGCACACATATACTACAAATACACACATAGACATGTGTGAATATATACTCATATATACAAATACACACATCCATTCATGCATATATGTACACATATACACATAGACACATGTATATATATATTAATAGATCTGCATGCATTCATGTAAATACATACATCAGATGCACACATAAAAATTATGTATATATATAGATATATACACATATGTGTTCTTATGCACAATAGATAAGCATACATGTGCAAAAACATATATATGTATCCACACAGCCAACTAAAATGAATATATATATATACATATATTAGAATACATATCTAAATCTAACACAATACATAGATGCACACACATAAACCCATATACACTTAGAAAATATATTTAAAAACATAAACTTATTTCTACCTGTTCTGAAGGTGAAAGAGTTTTAGCTTGTTCAAAGTTGTTGACAAGAAGTGTGGCTACTCCCTGACCTAAGGAGTGGTTACTTGGTGTTTGGGACATTAGATGGTCCATACAGGTAAATCCACTCCATTTTGCCTAAAGATCAGGAAATTCAAGCATACTTCTGCTCCTTCCTTTGATTTAAGAGATTTCACCTAGGGAGTAGCTGTGTTCAGGATACTTGGTCTAAGGTGGGTTCACTGACTAGATAACAGAATGCTTTTCTTATGAATTAATGGCTTGATGTCTCAAAGTATGGAAGCAAGTAACTGTTCTAGATTTCCTTTGTATCATGTTAAGGCAGTCTTTGCCTGTCCCCTGTTTTATTGGGGTAGAAACGTATAAGGAAAATTAAACGTGGTGATTTCAGTATTCATTGTACCTTCCTCCTGGTACTATTCTATGATTCTGTCTTCTTATTTTCACTTATGTATTCATTGTCTTTACTAATTATTCAAATCCCCATGCCCTTACTGTGGTAAGCGGTATAATTGTTGAAGCTGATCCTATACATATATCCACATAGATGAATATATATTACATATATACACATAGATGAATATATACACATACATGTACATATAGACAATTATACATTTATATAATCCACATATATGCATATATATTTCCGAATGGGCAACACTGCATAAAAATATGCATATTATATATGTATATATACATGCACAACTCGAATATTCATATATACATATATATTACCGTGTTAAACAACTATTTGTTACTTTGAGAAAATACTGGACAAATATCAAGTTAAAAGAAGATTGGTTTGTCTCAAAGATTCAGAATCCTTTATTTGTTTATTTATTTTGGTTTTTTGAGACAGGGTTTCTCTGTGTAGCTCTGGATGTCCTGAAACTCACTCTGTAGACCAAGCTGAATTTGACACTCAGAGATCTGTCTACCTCCACGTTCTGAGTAGATGTATGAAATGCTAAACAAAAATAGTATTAAAATCATATTAAAAATTCTATCCCTCTTCAGAAAAAAAATCTTGAGTAACAATGCATCACTACCTCCCACTCTGATAATATACTATAAAGCACGTCAGGAAATGCCCTTTTTGGTTCATAAGATGATATTCAAAACCCCAGTACTCCAGTGCTTCTGGATGACAGCTTTATACACAGTTCTTTCAATCCCACTATTCACACACATTCTCCTGCCTGGGACTCATTGTTTATTGAGTACTCCTTCAAGGTCCTGCCCAAGTCTAGAAATCTAGAGAGGCTGGCTCCAAATGGCTGTTTGAGTCTGGGGAAGGGACGTGAAATGTAGACACACTTTTCTTTTTGGTTCTATCTTTGCACAATGAGAAATCTGCCTTTAGTTTTGTTTATGCAACTGGAAAGGTGTTAAGGGCAAAACCACAATTTCTTGTAGCCACGTAGTCTTTAAAGACATGGACGTTTGTGGAAATGTCAAAGAACTTGAGGAATATTTCATAGTTGACACATTCAAACAGGGAAACAGGAACTTGTGTAACTTTTGAACATTAAAAAATAATAATATCTGTCCATTTTCAAGTTTTGAACAGAAAATTTACTGTGTTTGTTTTAAATAAATGTTTGAATTGTGGTATGAATATACAGGTTAATAAAAAGTGTATGAGCTTATCCAGTAATAACTACTATTTCCATAGGAAGATTTATCTAATATAAAAGTTTCTCACAGATTTTATATATTTTTAATTTTTCTAGAAAACAGAAATTGATTCCAAAATACACTTCAATTACATTTATAGCACCACAATATTTGCTTTAAATATTTCTTTTTTATTGTTTCTGTGCTTAGATCTGCATGAGTTTATGGGCACCATATGTGTGCAGTGTCCACAGAGGTCAGAAGGAGGCATCCAATAAATCCCTTGAGTCTGGCATTGCAGGTGGTTATAAACCACCATATGGGTGACTGCTGGGAGTATATCATGCCAGAACAGTATGTTCTCTTAACCATTTCTCAGAACCCAACACAACCCATATCTGATCAACCAAGATCTTTTATTTCTATGATAAGAAACGAAAGTTAAGGTTATAAAATTTCCTTTATAATATATAAGGTAACTTTGTTTAACTTTAGTTAGGAAACTACAATGATATCTTAATTTTCTCCTGAGTTATGAAGAAAGTTGAATGGGGTGGTAAGGACATTTGTAAGTGGCTAAAAGTTAAAAGTACAAGGGGAGAAGAAAAATTACAAGTTGTTTATCAAGGTTCAGAATTTTATTAATAACTATTTTGCATGTTAATTAGTCCAATACTGTGCCTGGATGATGGTAGGTGGTTTTAAGCAAATACATGAAATGTAGATTCATTTCTTTCTTTCTGATTTTAGAATCAATGCATTAACTATGAACAGTCAAAGAAGCCCAGGCTGGCCTCAAATTCTAGATGCTGGCATGACAGTGTCCTTAATGCTAGGACTATTGGTATAGTATACCAGGCTGCCACTTACATATTTTTGGTATTGCCATAATTTGGAGTGATACTAAATCATTCATGATGGCTCAGAGTCTTTATGTTCTTTGAGAAAAATATTTAACAATGATTTAAGTGTTTTAAACAAATGTGTACTAATAATTTCAATATGTTGCATTTGTTTTTAATATATTTATTATCAGATGTATAATTACATACATTTAGCATGTTTCATCATGTGTATACCACTAAATCATTAGTTCAAACAAAGAAAAGAGTATATCTCACTCCCAAAATTCATATGACATACCCACTTTCATCCTTGACTTCCCTTTATTCCTTTGAAAATTAAAAATACACTTATAAACACATATAACTATGGGTTTGTGTGTATATACATATATATGTATATACAAATAAACATATATAAAACGCATACGCATAGTTAGGTGTAGATATGTGAATATGAGTATGTGATTGCAAGTATCCGTTGATGCCTGAGATGTCCTGGAGCTCAATTTACAGGCAATTCTTGATGCTAGAACCTGGACTCTGTTGTTTTGAAAGAACAGTGAGTCCCTTTAATCACTTAGTTTTTACATCCTTTTTTTAATCAATATAATTATTCTGAGATGCATCATGTCTATGAGTATGCCAATAATTTATTTCTCTTCTTAAGTAGTATCTTCATTTTGATTAATCGTGCAGCCTTTGTATGACCTTAGAGTTGCTTCTATATTTTAGGGTTTTGAAATAAAATACATTGAACATTTGTATTCCAAGACTTTGAATAGAGACCCACTTTAATTTCTTTGGACAAATTCATGAGAGTGGAGGAGGAAAGCCATGTTGTTCTTGCACATGGCAAATTTAAGCAGTTGTAACTGTTCTCCCATTTTGCCATAGCATGTTCTTTTCACCACAGTAGTGTAAGAGAGTAGCGCTGCTCCTGATTCCTTTCTACCAACAGTATGTCTGCCGAACTCACTGTAATTTCAATTTTCAATTCTGAAATGACTAATTTCAATTAGTCCCTGGTTCAGTTAACCTCTGAAAAGGAGAAATGAATGAGTCAGAAGGATAGGAGAAAGGGAAGAAGAAAAGGATCATGGGGAAATGTTACAGAAGACTTCAGAGCTATGGAAAACAGAACACACTCCTGGGCACAATAGTTAGCAATGATGAAAAGCAAGGATTATAAGGAAACAAACCAGGTGCTTACTATAAAGGAGTTAATGCCCTTCTGGAACAAATAGATTGCTAAGCTCAGAGCAGAACCTGACAAATGATACTGTCAGGAATGAAGTGCATGCCAGAATTCACCTTTCATTTACCAAGCCAAAGTAGGGAGATTACCAAATGAAAACTGAAGGAGAATTGAGAATATTTAAAGTTGCAAGTCTTTCCCATTATAAGACTTTGGCATACGTTTTTGGTAGAAATATTATTAATAGGAGAAGAATGAAGGACCTTATGGTGCTATGGGACTACCGATAGATAAGACTTCCTAAGTGAGTATATAATGGTAAATTTATAGGAAGGCTATGAGCAGACTAATTATCCTTGCCAGCTGAGAATTATTGGCAGAGTAAAATGCAAACAGAAAGAAATGACAATGGTGTGAAGAAAGAAGCCACTCAGAAAAAGAATAAAAGGAGACGCAGATGGTTGAGTCAAATCACCAAGAAGAGAGAATGGGGGCTTTCCTCACACGGAGAATATTTTGAAAAACTTACACTTCAGTTTATGTCTCACAATATTTCTTCAGATTTTTTGGCCAGTTTGTCTAAGGTGTTACTTTACGGAGGTTCACCACAGTCAATTATAGAGAACTTGTTCACAGAAGCCGAAGACTGTCCATGATCTTTCTGGTATATTCCCTGGCCCCTGTGTAACCCATTGTGATCTTGCAAACACCTCCAAGTGACTTCTTGTCACTTCTACAGTGAAGCTAATTATTATTATTTTTAGTCTTTCCTTGTTTTTAATTTTTTTCAAAACAAAAATGAAACATTCAAAAATTTCACCAAGACACGAAAGATTCTATTTTTCAGCCAAACTCCTTTTTTTCCCCCAGACAGGACACATAAAGTTTAATTTCCTGACCTCTTCTCCTGATGTATAGCAGTCATTTTTCCACAACATTAGACTAGGTAATCTATTCTTAGGGGAAACTTGTCAAGCCTGACTGATATTCTGCATTTTTCTTTCTTTCTTCAATTTTATTTTTTGCTCTTTTCCCTCCTTCATAGTTTCTGCTATGGAAATATGGCAATAATAATACAACATCTATAGAAAATGAAATGCATTTACCAACCCATGATGCTAAGATGAAGCACAAGAGAGAAAGGTCAGCCTTGAAAATGAAATGAAATAGTACATTTGCATCTTGAGAAAAATTCATGGACTCGGGGACTAAGTTCCCATCTGTAGAATGTTTTGAGACTAATTTTCTGCTTTAAGATGAATTTTGCTGTTAGAGAAAAGCGCTGGCAATGATAATCACAGAGACCAGTTCTCATACAGAAAAGATTCCAAGAGAACTGGATTCCCGGTCTTCTGAGAGAACAATGCACCCCACTTGTTTCTGGGGACCAGAGGAAGGCTGTCTCATTTTCTCATGGCTGTGCACAGTGCCAACCAAAAAGTAGGTATAATCTTGATTGTTCTAACAACGCTTGACACTTCCTGTTTTCCTCACTTTTCATCAGTGGTCCATCAGAGAAAGGACAGAATTCGACATGCTCTTATTTTCTCTCTGGAAAAACAAGACATTGGACAGCTGTCAGATTGAAACACCTTCTACTCACAATCAATTTACGATTGGTTTGAACACCAACCTGGAAATTCAGTGAAAAAAGTACAGGTTGGCTGCAGGAGATCTGAGCCACATCAGACCAGATCATGGAGAGCAATAAGCTAAATTTTATGCAGTGTCTGTCTTACTAGGATTTGGTTAAGTAAAACAAAACAGATATGAGGAACCCTTGTATTTGGTCCATTTTTTTTTTTACAAAAACTCAGAGTACGACTGAGCTACTTTTCAATTTAAAGGAAGACTTTCCTACAAAACTTAACACAAATTCATGCATTCTTTATGTCAGAGAGGGGATGGCATTATCATCCTCTCACAGTAGAGAAAGTCTAGACGGTGCTTAGAGGTGGTTAGCAGAATCCTCAGAGCCTTGAATATACAGAAGGAAAGTCATGCTTTCATTGATGAAGGGGTTCTGAGGTGAGTAAACTGTAACCTCCCATGTGCCAAGGACCACAGTGAAGCCACAGGAACAGCTGACAGGTTTCCGTAGGCAAGTCCCTCTTTCCACTCTACGCATTTCCAAATTTCATGAAGGCATAGGTTGCTAACCAGGCCTCCAAGCCACTTCTATCGGCACAGGTGAAACTTTAACCTCACTGTGTACAGTTATATTTGGAGGAATCGGGTGTGAGGAGCCCGAATGCTTTTCTCTAGAAGGCAAGTCATACACTGCCCTTCTGTGTGTTTTTTCTCTAAGATTATGTTTTAAAATTTAAATATGTAACATAAATAAACCAGTCATATGTAAACGTCAAGTGCATTCATCTTTTCAGTGGGTGAAGATAATTACAAAAGAACTATTAAAGTTAATTTTCATGAAGACTCAGTACTCAAAGACAAAATGAAACACCCTCAATATTCCCCTCAGGATATATGGCCCTGATGAAAATGAATGGGTTTTAAGAAAAAGCTTAAATACACATATTAAAATTCATTTAATAAAATAACACACAATATTTTACCATATTGTATAAGCATAGACAAAGTCTTCTTTCACTGTCACTCTTAAGTCTTGCCAATTCACCTATTTACATTATAATTTAATTGAATTTACCCTCACAGTTAAACAATTATCCTAAGTTAAATCACTCTTGTTTCCCAAGATGTCTTAGCAGAAGTAACAGCCAGGTGCTCATGATTACACCTGATGTTTGGTACTTCATAGTTAGTCTAGGAAACAAACATCTGAACCAACTAAAATAATCAGAGAGTCTACATCATCCCTGGTCTGACTGCTTGCTTTCCTGGTATGGACAGCTCCTAAGTTGTTGGGATATTTTATTTTCATTTGAAGGTGTCTTGTTCCCTGTCAGCTTTCATTAATTTTTTATAAATAAAAGTAAAGCCTTCTCTTATACAATACATCCCAATCATAGCTTCCCTCCCTCTACTCCACCTTGATCCTTCCACCTCTCCCCTCCCCAAGATCCATCTATCTGTTTCGTCTTCAGAAACCCTCAGGCCTCTAAGAGAGGATGGACTAATAGGACAAAACAAGATACAATAAGCAAAGGCAAAAGCCCCTAATATTCAGGTTGGACATGGCAACACAAGAAAAAAACCAATCTCAAGAGAAGGCAAAAATGGAGTGTGCTTCTATCTCTGTAAACCCAGGTGAGTCCTGCTTAATTGGATTCGTGAATCATGTTCTCCTGGGGCCCCCCATACCCTATGTCTACTGCAGTCTTTCCTCCCCAACTTGTGTGGGGTTCTTCAATCTCCACTGGGTACAAGACACCCCCACATACAAATATTCTCACCAGCTCAAAACTGTTCTCATCAATTTTATCTAGGGTTTGATTTGTTCTTCCTTCCCCCTTTCCAATTTCTTTCTCTTTCTTCTTTCATTCCTTCCTTCCTTTCTTCCTTCCTTCCTTCCTTCCATCCTTCCTTCCATCCTTCCTTTCTTTCTTTCCTCACTTCTTCCATACATTCTTTCTTTTTCTTTTTCTTTTTCTTTTTTTTTAAATACAGTACTCACTATATAGTTCTGGCTTGCCTGGAACTCACTGAACTGTATGGGTTGCTCTTAGACAAAAAAAATTACCCTGACTCAGCCTGCTGCCTGCTAGGGTCACCAAGTTCAGTGAAGCCTTAGACTGGGTATTGGTGAAACTGAATCTGAGTCCTGGACATACTAAAAAAGCAGAGTTATATTCCAGCCTTATTCACTGTTTTAACGGAAGGTTCTTTGTGTAGGCATGATTGATGAACTCACATGTTATGGAGGACCAACTCACTTTATTGCCTTTCTAATATCCTCAGAGGTGAAAAGATCTGGGGTGAGGATAATGGTAAAACTTGTTCTTCTCACATTTATTCCTGTGGCAACCAGTTACATGTTGCAAGTTTTGACTCCTTAGGTTAAAACCAGGTATGGGTACGATGGAGAGGGATCTGCCAAAAATTATATAAAGGATGCTCATTCCTTTCTAACACTCATGAAGTTATAACCATTTTAAAAGTCCCATGCCAACAACAGGGGACTAAGTCTAGTTCCTGCTATATCACAGTGTTGGACAGATCACAAATGCCATTTTTATTCTCCTTTCTTCCCTATCGCTTCAGTCACTGCCTGCCCTTTTTCTTCCTTCTTTCTTTTCTATTTTCCCTCCCTTTCTTTCCTTCCTTCCTCCCTCTTTCCCTCCCTCTTTACTTCCTTCCCTGTCCTTTGTCTCTCCCTTATTTCCTTTCTTTCTTCCACTCCCTCCTTCTTTCCTTTCTTTCTTTTTGTTTCTTTTTTTTTTCTTCTGCTTTTCATTTTTCTTCCCAGGTACCAAGAAATTAGATACCTGAGAAAATCAAGTAAATTTTTAATCTCATCTATTTTCATATCTACTTATCCACATCCTGACATAATTAATAATCAAAGGCTACATTTCTGGAAATGATGAACTCTAAATGAAAAATAAAAGATAAAAATTAAAAATATAAATATTTTCTCATCTGAAATGAGGTTACTAAAATATTATCATTGTTGAAATAAATGCATGACTCATCTCAACATAAATTTGAAAGCAAGAATGCACAGTGCATGCTCTGTTAGATGTGCCTAGCTGTACTTGCTGAATTATTGAATGGATAGATGAACAACTGAAATCTAACTACAGCCCCATTCCAATTAATGTACCTTGGCCCAAGACCCTAAATAACGTCAGGGTTCTTCAAAATCAGCTTCATGTCAGCACTTTGCCTCAGTGTAGCCAGTAGTTACAATTGTCAGTCAACACATTGTCTTAAAAGACATTGAAGAGCTTGATATTAAAGAAGTTTTGAATGGTAATATAGTGTCTTCGGTTCCATGGAAAGAACTTTATTGTCATCTGTGGCAAATTCGAACTACTGCATAAACCAACATGCTGACATCACAAAAAATGACACCAAAATGGTCAATATGTTTATCAACTTGAGGGCTCTGAGATCACCAAAAAGAAAAGTCCCTGGGCGTGCTTGTGAGGCAGTTTCTGCATTAGCTTAATTGAGGTGAAATGACCCACACTAACTATGAATGCCATTACCCCATAGCCTCGGGCTCATGATGGACAGGGAACAGAACAGAACGATTCATCTTTCTCTGCTTTTAGATGCTTGCACAAAAAGACCTTCTACCTTCCTCAAGTTCTAACCATCATGACTACCCGTCCGAATGCACTGCACCAAAACTGTGAGCCAACCCTTTCTTCTTATGTTTCTTTTGTAAGTTTTTTTTTTCACAACAATGACAGGTAGATGCATTGGTGAAGAACATCAAATGAATATCTGTTTATCATTTTAAGACCATATGGAGGAAGAACAGACATATGGAAGGGAAGCTGGAAGAGAAAGATTGTCTCCAGGAACAATTGTGTTGGAGTTTAGATTTAACTCATCATGTCTGGAAGTGTTGAGATTTCAACAGGACATGAATTCTGACCCTCCTCCAACCTTAAAAGACAGACAGAGACCGAAAGACAGAGAGACAGAAAGATGGAGCTGTGGCAAGCCACAACTGTCCCCAGCTTCTGCAGTTTTCCATTAGTAGAGGGAGCATCATCTTGACAGAGAGGCAGACGCTACTCTCCCAGACAACCGCTGTGCTATTCCGCAAGTCAGATGATTGGCTCATTTGGAGAGAGGCTGGCAAAGGTGGTTAGAGACTGTTTCAGCACTTTATTTGTCCCAATTATCTTCTCTGACTATTAGGGTGAATGGAACATCACAGACATTGCTTATCGCAGGCTTTGTATTCACTAATAACACTGTTGTTTATTACAGCAAGCATGCTGCATGCAGTCAGCTCTGCTTCTGCTAATCCCCATGACTCCAACTTCTCTTTTGCCTTCATCTTTTTTTTTTCTTCGTATACAAAACAAATGAGATCTCACTGAACCAGCCAGGTTTCCCCGCAGCTTGTGATTCTTAGGATTCCTCCTTAGATTTGGCTTGGAGTTGACTGGTTTCAGTCTGAAAACCCTAAAGAACATACCAGGGCATTTCCACCTGCAAGACTGTCTCTCCAGCAATATTTCAATGGCAAGTGCCTGCCTGGGTACTTCCTACCAGGTGCCAGCAACCTGAACTGTGGACATTTCTGAAGCCATCAGAGAACAGAACGCTGTAAATAGTTTCCATTACATCATTTCGACTTCCCCACAGTCCTCTTCCTCAACAACTGTTTTCTAGAAGCATGCCCAGAGAGTCTACAGGGCCTAAGGTTAGTTGACTGTTCTTTAAAAAATGCCCCTCATTTGGGCTCACAGGAAATACACTATCCTGTTTTCTATTATGCCTAAACCACGTGGAACCTGAGAGTTCTCCCCGAGTCCTCTTTCCTGCATGGCCTTCCTGAGGCCCTGTGCCTTTAGTTCTATTTAGTATCCACTGATGGTATCTTACCATTATCAATAGAGAAGAGAAATACTTCAGTTATGTACAAATCATATACTGTTTCGAGCCAACCAAGCCCCTCTCTTCTGGGGCACTCGAAATCCTGCCTATTTAGAGACCCATGGTTACAGAGCAAAGTATGCTAATAGGTGGGTAGATTCTGTTCAGATTATAAAGAGCCAAAAGATTTGCCTTGAAGAAAAGGAGGAACTAATTCACTATGGAGTGCCAAGGTAATTTGTTTCAAACTATACCAGAAGCCAGGTCATCAAGAGCACTAAGGACTATATTTTAGATACACCCCAGATTTTCTTGATATAGATGGAGAGGGAATCGAAGAGAAGTAGACCTCCGATCTTACAGATGTCTAAGGATTGATTCCCAGACCCTACATGGTAGGAATCCCGTTGTTCACACCAGTTCCACGATATAATGCCTTCTTCTGAACTCTAAAAGCACCAAACACATAAGTTGCAGACATAAAAAAGCAATCGCAACAATTAACCACATAAACTAAGTAAACCGTTTTAAGAATAATACCCAGTGACAATCCACTGAAGAAAACTGGTGTTCCTTTTCCAAGCAGGTACACATTGCAAATAGATCCTTAGTTGGAGACTAGAATTTATACCTCTTTACCAGTTCCGGATTTTTTTTTTTCTGCCTTGAATCTGTGCAGATCCCATGCATAATGCCAGTGTCTGTGATTTCATACGTGTCAGTTCTGTTTAAGATCTTTATTCCTTGACATCAGTCACCACGCCTGGCCCCTATAATATTTCTGCATCTTCTTTGGCACAAATTCCTGAGCTTCGAGGGTGGAGGTTTGATAAAGATGCCCCATCTATAGCTAAGTGCATAATGTGGTAGCTTAAATAAGAATGTCCCCTAAGGGCTCATGTGTTTGAAGGCTTGTATCAGCTGGCAGAACTTTTTGGGCAGGATTAGGATGTGTGGCGGTTTTCAGAGAAGTGTGTCACTGGAGGTAGTTTTTGAGATTTGGGCTGTAAGTAACTATGGAATAAAAGTGTGAAAGAAAAGAGCCCAGCAAAGCCTGGCAAAAGTATTTGATGTCAAATAAATAAATAAATAAATGCCCAAAAATTAATTAAATTTTGAAACAGTGATACCTTTTTTCTAAGAAAGCTGAACAATCCCCATGCATGAAACATACAGAGAAATTCAAAACTTAGGAGTAATAGATTCATTCCTGGGAAATCTAAACAAAAATTGAAAATTTGGAGCAAGACCCCAAATTTGACAATCCACAGAGAAAAATGAGTGATCATCAACCATCATTAGTCACTTCAGAGAAAAGAAAAGATGAGGTAAATTGATGAAGAGATAATGGTAATGAAGAAAAGCAATCATACATTCATACAATAATGCATTCTATGAAGAAATAAAATATCCTTCTAAAGAAAAAATAAGTTAGGAGTCTTTACATGCAAGTCAATAATCTGTCAACATGTACAACTTACACTGACACAGAAAAATTTCTGTAGCAGAAATTCCACAAGGATATAAAGTCAAGTCCCAAAGGAACCATGAGAATCTAAGACAGTGATAAGAACTGTTTTTAGAATTAAAATTCTTCACTACTTTTTTTTTTTTGAAAACTACTGGAAATCACGTTCTTATTTTTGCAAACAGTATAAAAATAAATGGTGGCCTCACAACACTGTTAATGTGTCAACATGTGGCAGCTCTACGTGGAATTATGCTGTGAAAGATATCTCCAAATTGCACACAAACTACTTTTATTCTGAAAGATCAGTTGCAAATGTATAATACCCACTCGAATTTTAGAGCAATCACTTAAAACTCCATGGCCTTAAGAGCTATAGGTTCAGTCAACCTATTGTGCAGGTTGAGAACCTTGCTTTTCAATTTGAGAGCTTTCTATTTTAAATCCTCAAGCTTAGTGATTCTTCCTTCAGCAGTGTCTCTGCCTTTCTTACAACCTTATCAAATCAAACACATTTCTGCTACAGGTTTTCTTTCCTCTACCTACGAATTTTAGGAATTCTTTCCCAGGAATTTTATTCTTCTGCTTATAGTATCAATAGTTTTTTTCATCCAGGATGCTTTACCCATAGTGCCCTGAGAAGATATTTTAAATCCTTTATACTTAGACATTCTGGCACAGCTGCTCTCTGCTTCCTTTGTCTTCACATTCTGCAGTTTCGCCTGTAGCTCTCCTTGTGATGTGTTGTTCAAAGCAAGATAAGGTATCCTATGTAAATGTACTGCTTTTAATAAAAAGGTAGTAAGGGCATTGGCCATATATATGATCTGTCATCCTATGTCTCTATCTTGCTCTTTTAATATGCTCAAATCTAGTAATGTGACCCTCCAATAAACTTTAAACAGTCAAGCAACCTAGAATTGATAAAAAATAGTAGAAGCTATTTTCTACAATGGCATGACAATGAATAAAATGATGTTTACAATAAAAGCATATTAGACAAACTTAAAGGCCTTTATAACAATGCTTGGGTGGCTTAATTTAACATTAAAAGACAACAACAGCATTAAAAATACTCCTCATAATATACATTGCCTCATTCTTTTCAATTAAAATAACTATTTGAAAATATGCACAGATAAAATTTGTTTGCAAATTAAAAGAAAAGCAAAATTGTTTCCAGAAAGTGTAGGATCGTTTATATTTGCTACTGATTAACCTAAACCACTTTGTCATTAAAAATTGCCCTTCAGAGAACAGAGCAGATTTTCAGGAGATGCTATAAATTAATATTGGTTATCTATGAAGAGGTTAGGAGAAGGGAAAAGGACACAAGAAATCTTCAGAATCAAATTGATTTTTGCAAAGAAAACAATAGCAGGAGCTTAGAGTGACCAGAAAGGGAGAACACTGCAAAACCTTGGGAAGTTCACTATGCATAGTGCTCCTCTGATATATTTTGTATCTTATTATTATTATTACTTTTTGGTTTTGAAGATTTATACCTGGTGATGAGCTTCTTCACAGAGCTACATCACCAACCTTGTAGCTCCAAATCTTCATAAGGAGTCCATGATTTCAAATGGAAAAGGCAGGTCTGGTGAGCTGTAGTCTAATCTCAGTTTGAATTTTGGGCAGTTTTGGGAGATTTGACAGAATAAAGGTTTTAAAGTTCACTAAGAATTAAGCTATCCCTCTCCACGTGGTCCTGTATCTGACACTACAATTATGAAGAAGACGTTAAATTTCAGAGATTTTATAAAACAGAAGAGAGACAGTTTGGGAATGATCTCAGGATATAGTCATATGTTGGTGGCGCTTTCCAACACTGCATTTGCTAGTAATCAAATCTATGCCATCTAACTTCAAAAAAAACTGTCTATATTTGATCCTTTTCATTTAGTAAATGGATTGATTTCATTTATCTTCAATTATTTTTGTATTTTGGGGGAAATATATGCATGTGATTGCAGTTACCTGTAGAGGCCAGCAGGGGGGGATCAGATATTCTGATCCTGGTGTTAGAGTGTTGTAAACCACTCAAGATGGGTGCCGAGAGCTAAATTCAGGTCTTTGGGAGAACAACAAGCACTTTTAATCACTCAGCCTCTATCTTATTTCACTAAATGCCGTTGATTATGTTGTGGAGCAAGCAACTGGTAAATGATTCTGTGTAAAACAAGGTATCAACCACCTTGGTTTATGAAAATGGTCACTTAATTTATGCTTTGCACATTTCTGTATTACGCACCACACATCAGAATACTATGCTTGTCTTCAACAACTACACTTCCAAGACTGAGTCTCTACACTGGCAGAGGTTTCTCAGAAGTTCACTTTGCTAAATCTAGGCAAAAGAAGCAGGGGTGTTGCACTAAAGACTCAGTTGAGGAAGTTCACAGTAGTAGTTTGCTGTAGATGTGGCAAGACAGACATGTGATGGGACTTTTACCTGTGTGTGTAGCTTCTCTGGTTCAATTCACAAAGACAGTTTGATTCTAATTTAATAAAAGAAGAATTTCAAGATGGTCTAATATAACATAGTTTCTTTAAAGGGAAGGGATTCTCTAAGCTTTTCGTACTGTCATAAAGTTTGAATGAACTTTATCAACGATGTGGAAGTGGACATTAAGCACTCAGTGTGATGGATGTACAAGGAAGGAGAGAAAACGTCACAAAATTTCTACCAGGTCTGTAGTCTTCTTTTTAGTTTTTCAACAGGTTTTCTCCAGTATTGAGGGGAGACACAAAGAAGAGCATACTCATTTTATCATAACTGGAAAGGAAGCATACAGTGTACTTATACATACCACATGATGCAAAAACTTTGATCTATGATGTCTTTGGATTTCTAATTGTTAACTTAAAGGATATGTACAGCTGGGGGTAAAACCCATAAATTAGTCTACTAAGTACTGAGCTAATAAATCTGATGTGACTTTGAAATGTAGAGCTCCTTTCTTCCTGGAAAGAGTAATATACTGGGAAGTAAATTAACGATTCCCAAGCTTGACTACAATTCTGCAAGTGGACTTCCTGAGTTGGTGATGTATTCTGTATGCCTGGTTAGTGGAAAGAGTGATTCTGACCATTTTATTTAAAATGGCTCACCCAGGCAATGTATTAGGCATGCTTCAGCTCCTGAAAGTAAAATTCCAATATATAGGAATATAAATGGGGCCAATTTGGCCTGAAGAAACCTGAACTAACTCAACACATAAGAGAACAGCAGTTCTGATGTCCTCCAGTCAGGAGCACATGGACAAATCATAAAGAATCTCTTAGACTTTTTTAAAGATATGGGTCCCATATAACCCACAGATTGGCCAGTCCTAAGGCCTTATTATTCTCATAATATTGTTAACTATCATACTTCAGTGAAAGATTGCAAACTGACAACCTATTGACCACGTTTATTTCACAAAAAATGTCTGAATATCTGAGAACTCCTCCTTCTTATTATTTCCAAGTACTTTGAATTAGAGACAAATTATAAAGATTCGCCAGGCTCTCTGTATCACTAATACAGACATGGCTACTTCATCTTACTTACAAAGCACGCCTTGTATAATTGGGCAATATTTTTCTATAAATATGTACAGGGAAATCCAATCCAGAAGCACTTCAGAAATCTGTGAACTACAGAAAGAGTGGGTTTTGTTATTTTTAAGATTTTGAAGGTATATTAGTTTTTTTTCTGTTTTGATAAAACACTCTATTAAATTAACATAATGGACAATGGGTTTGTTTTCATTCACAATTAAAGGTAGTGGTTTTCATAATAGCATTTGAAGATAGCATATCCACTATAGCACAAATAATAAAAACTCTGAGATACATATTGGTGTTCAGTCCGAAGATCAGAAAAGCAAAGCAGCCAGCCAATGGCTCTTACCTTTACTTCAGACTGAAATGGGGTGTGATCCTGTTTCCATGAATCCTTAAATTCTACATCATACTGAGTTCTCATCTCTTCTTTGTGTTCCTCTCTCTGACCAACCATATCACCCCTATCTCCACCTCCATTGTGCTGGGATTAAGGATGTGTGATTCCAAATACTGGAATCCCCTTTATGTGAGCTCTGTTTCTCTATTAGACAGACTCAATCTTGTGTAGCCCATAAGGGCCTTGAACTCAGAGCTCGCTTGGCCTCTGTCTCCCAAGTCCTGGTGTTAAAGGTGTGTGCCACCACTCCCTGGCCTCTTAGGCTGACTAGTATGACTGCTTTGCTCTCTGATATTCAGGCAAGTTTTATTTATTAAAACACAAATAATATACCACTATGATCTACAATTATAAAACAGAGAGAAGAATGCATATTTAATGCATTTTGTAGTCCATGTTTTAAAAAAGGCATGTCTTTTCACTTAATGTCATCAAAACAGTCCTTAACAGGCATGTGATAAGCCCAGTCATTAAGATGATTCTTGATTCTGCCAAGTAGACCATACTAACCATCACAACTCTGTTGCTAATGAACTGGACACCCACATACATTATTTTTTAGCCACAACCTATCACTCCTTGTTTGACTAGGCTCACAACTATGTCATAATATAGTACATTTAGTCTAAACTTAAATGTAATAGTTTTCAAAAAGTTTCAGCATGTTAGGTGACTCTCTTAACTACAAGATCTGAAACTTGTTTTAAATTTATAAGTTATGATGGCAAACCTATGTCTAAAATTAAAGAACTTGGGGGTACAATGAAATGACTAGACCAAATCAAAAGCAAATTCCATCAGGGAAAGCAGGAAATATTGCAGATCTGAGTCCAGCATCAGTGACTTTCCATGAAATCGGCTAGACTGCAAAACAGTTGAGTGCCTTTGTGATTAAATTCTGATTATTTTTCTTAGAACCTGTTTTGTTTTCTAGATGCGGGGGATCTTAAGATCTACTTTTCTGCTTTTATTTAATTTGATACTGGGATCTGTCTCACTGATGACTGGCTATGGATTTAAAACCATAGTGGCCTGGGAAGGCTGGTTGGGGATATTTAAGTTGTACATCTTGATAGCTAGCTTTGTCTGGTAATCAGACTAATGCTTATGTATCTTGTAAATGTCTAAATGTCCCATTCACAGGATCCTTAATGATGTCATGCGATAAGTTGGTGGCTGTCATCTGACTTGTACCCAGTTTCATTCTTGCCGAGATATTTATCTTGAACAATAGTATACTCTTGGGTGTAGATCAAAATACAAAGGAACTGCTTTCAATTTGTGTTGTCTCTACCCCTACACCTTATTTCTGCAGTAGAAAATGAAGTCCAGAATTATCTACAAAAATTTCTTAATCAGAACATACTTCAGTTAAGTTACTAAAATTGTAGTTTACACAAACTTTTACGTTAGATGCAATTAGGAATAAATGTTGATTGTACAGGTATTAGAAAGAAAATAGAGCTAATAATACAGACTATTCAGTGAGCTCCATGTGTTTTGGAGTCAATCATATAGTCACTGATGTAGCTTTATTCATCTACCAAGTAATTTGTATCAGTGCTGGGTACTATTGAGACTTGTAGGGTGATATGTTATTCAATGTGATTAGACATTAAATTAACTTATAAAAATATTCAGGAACAGCTGTAGAAGTTGATTGTTTGTACACAATAGGAAAGGCTATATAATATGAACAACATGAAAATCAATAGGTTTAAAAATACATATAGTATTAGAGGCAAATTGTGAAATGGGTAAAATTATGATAACCAAATAATCTCGATATTAGTTAATAACATTTATAGTAGAAGTAGTTCAAAAGCTGTCTTACTGGGGACTTGTGTGCAATCTTGCATCTACTTTTGAAATACTTGATGAAATAAATGTATTTATAAATTCATATTCTTTACTAGACTACTATTTCATTGAAAACAGTTAATATTTGTTTGTTATGAATGTTCCTGAGTTTATATGAGTGAGCAATTTTCTAGAGTCAGTGAAAGCAGGGTCTTTTTGCTGTATGCCACGGGAAACTCAGAGGCCAGCCTCTACAGTCCCGCACAAGGCCCATCTCCTGATGAGCTGGAGAGAATTGGATTTCATATCTCTCCAGAATTAGGTTACTAAACAGTGGCAAAACCCCAAAATACTAAACAGACACACTAAAAACAAAGCAGCATTTTCTAACCAGGAAACATAGAAGTCATCCTGGGAATAATAAATTTGAGGAGTTTTTTTTAGCTTAAATGACTGGTTATTCAAGGCAAATATTCATGGAAGAAATAACACTTTTAGAAAGGTGGTATAAATAATTCTCTGTAAATAATTATCTTAATCTTTCACCAAAAAATAGGTATAGTCAGTAAAAACTATTAACTAATATTTTCTGGTTAGGTAGTTGAGGGAGGGAATATTATTTTAATGAAAAATGTATAACTCTGTTTGGTAAAATCAGTCATTATTGCTGGTATAAAAGCTCTTGGCCTGTTGATTCGAGGTGCTTTTTCTCGCACTGTGACTAGAATCACAATGACTGACTCCACACAATGAACGGAGGGAAAAGTTCTCTCTCTGGCTCCCTCTTTCTTACCAATCAATATGCTGGCAGAAAATGTCACAGACTCCATTGAAAGTAATAGGTTTAGATCACCATTGTGCTTTCTATTCAGTGAGCTGAGGCTGTTTGGGCCAGCCATTTCTGTGAGAAAATTCACCTGTTTGAAAAGATTCATTTGATTCAGCGCAGGAGACGGAAACAGCAGAGCCGTGAGACCGTTGCATCTCCAGCTCCTGCTGCCTGTTTTCTCTGCTGTGCATTCCTTTCGCTTTGAAGAGATGCAAACCAAATCTAATTGAAATAGGTAGAGATTTCAGGAGCTGAGCTATTTGCGACAGGTGTAACACATATCAGCCAGACGTTGTTCTTGGTGACCTTCCTGCTTTTCCATCACTCCTCCTCTGAGGCTTCTCTGAAACCCACTGTAATGTTCTATCTCGCTCCATGCACTGCAAGAAGTCCCACACTAGAGTCTTTAATCAGTGGTAAGCTACAAGATCCATGAACACACTGGGTTATGAAATCATGACAAAATTGAGGTTTGAATGCTTACAGAAATACCGGAGTGCCGGCCTATCACCTGAAGATAAGTTGACAGGTTAGAAAATCACAATCTGCTGTATGAGGCCATTCCTGAGGATGCATGAAGAAAATTCTACTCACCCCAAACAGGAAACCAATAACAGACCAAGAGAGGGAGAACACTGTAAAGCAATTTTTCCAACTTTGCAAACCAATGAGTTAGTTGAGGGTATGGGACTGTGTATGAGGGGCTACTCACAGAAGCAGAAACGGCTCAAAGATGGCTACATCAACAAATAGCCGTTGGTGTATCCGTGGGTGACACATCACAGAAACTGCAAACCTGAAGCTCACTTCTTGGTTTGTTGGCAATGCAACCAGTTGACAACTGTCTCTTTCCGGGTATCTAAGTTGGCTGAGCCTCTTCCAGAAAGCTGAGTTGTTCTCCTTCCATGCAACTTAACTTGTGCAGGACTGTCTCTCAGAAGTCCTTACTGTTTATATTTGTTTCCAAATAAGAGTTCTAGTGAATCTTGTCAGTTTCAATGACTTCCTGAAGCCATTGTTGCTTGCTTCCTGGATTAAAAGACTTCCAAGCAGGATGGACTATTCCACTTGTCCTTGTTGTGTGATCTTCAATTTAACATCTTCTTCCTTAATAAGTTTTCCTCCAAGATGGGAGGTTTTAATCACAGTGGAAGGGTCTATATAACACCATTTTACCCTTAATGAGTATTGTAAATAACATGCTTCAGAGGAAGCTATACTGGGACAACCAAACAGTCATTTCCATCTTTATGATAATTTACAAAAGAATAAAAAATGTTTTATGTTTCATTTCCGTGTGGTTCATCTGAAGATGTGTTAGTCCAGAATGAATAAACCTCATTATATGTTTGATTTTCATCATCTATATTTTCTTGGTAGTGTGTCATCATGGTTAACACCCAAAGTCAGCCTGAAGGTCCTGAATCTCAGCTTGCTGGCTGAATAGAAATTACGACCACAAAGACTGTTTTTTATGTTCCTCAGCCACAAATTTAGGGACCAAATGGCTACTGGAGTTGCATTGCAGAGTTGGAAGCAAACTTTTATAAGCAAATCTTTCCCCTTGGGAATAACTCCGTTGTATTGCTTTATGATCATTACACAATTAATTAGAGGATCCAGCAGCTAATATCTTAGACTCAAGTTTCAGTATGGAATGATGGCATTAAAAGGCACTAACAAAGGTGTGGGAATATCTAGGGAAATGCACACAGACTCACCAAAACCTGTTGTCTCCCAAGATTGACAGTCATAGCATATATTTGGAAAACATTCCAATCAGTCAAACAATGCCCCAAATTTTCTTATTAAACACACTTTGACATTATCATCTTTTGAGGGATGCTTATTCTAGGTGATAAATCATTAAAAGTTCAGATTCCAAAACACTGGGCGGCCTTAGGTCTTCAAATAATTTAGTCAAGCAAAGATAATTCTCATGCTAATGGGGGCAAAAAAATTGGATTCCCCAGCTTATAGAGAACACCAAACTGAGCAAAATTGTCAGCATAACATTTAAATTACTTTTTTGATAAGCTTGGCTATTTACAAATCATCAGACAATTACATCTTCCAAAAACTATTTAGCATCAATTCACTCTGCCTTTTCAACAGTGCATTTGACTAATTCCAAATAAATTGAAAAAAATTACCTTGCAGATTGCAAGGAACTGACCAAAAACAATCACTAGGGTTTTAAATTATATATTTTTAAACAAAGACTTTTACTTATTTTATCCTGTATGATCCAGGTATTAACTCTTTAGAAGACATAGAAGGACAATAAATATTAGATCCAAGACCAAGCACTTACTGTGGGATTTCTGTGAAGTCACTGTCATTTCAGTTTGGACATTTCATTCAATGGTGTGGTGTAAGGTCTATTTCTGACATACAGTATCCCTATAAAGTTTGCTGATTAGCCATGATATTAAGGTTATCTGAAAACTAATAAACAAAGTTGCAAGTGAGTTATGGTTAATACAGAGACTCACTGCTAGGCAAAGTGCTGAGAATAAATAACTTTTGAGTGTTTAGCCTTAAAGAGTATACTGTATAATCCCCCAACAATTCCCAAAGAATAACACAGAAGATGGAGAAAGAATGCAACTCTTATGATTCTCCTATCTCTGCTACACTTGTACCCCTTTTACTCATAGCAGCTGTATTTGCCTATATGAGAACTGAACTAGATGTGATACGTGGGCATCCCATTAGGAGTGAAGAAGTAGCTTGTGAAACCTGGACCATAGCTTGGAGCTATAAGCGGTAGAGGATTGTTTGAGGGAGCAGTACTTTTTTTTACTGGTATAGGCAATGGTAGTTGCAAATGTTCTACTAAATAACCTTCTTTCTGTGTTCATACAATAGCCCTAATTAAATTTACAGGAGGGACAGGAGAACATGGGTAGTCCATGATGATGATCATAATACATGGTAGAAACATGCAATTGTACAAAAACAAGGATAACTATATTCGAGGCTCCAAATCTAGACCATAAGAGGCAAAATATTCTCTGTCAGATCAATGAAATCATCAAGAGTGAGTCCTCTCCCAAGACACTCTCAGAGATTTCTCAGCATTACAGTGTTGTCTTGTGGAATTTGTCTTGAGTCTCGGAAGTAAGAGAGAAAGACTTCTCCTGAGTAGACCTGAAACAAGAACTCCTCAACCCATCCCCATGGTGGCAGGGTCCACAATAGTACTGGATCCTGGAGTTCAAGCTTGATCAAAAGTATTTCAAAATATTAGATCTCAGATATATATGTAAGGATATTTGTCAGATATTTTGTATTCTAAGACAGGGTACTTTTTATCCAAATATTTCTTGCTCCCTTCATCCAAACATCATTTGCTCAAAGAAAAGTTAATTTATTATATAAAATCCAGAATTCTTTAAGAATAAGACTATTAAATGTTGTGGACTATTACCTATGTAAAGATGTGTTACATTTGTTTATGTTGCTAAATATTCCTTTGACTGTATAAAAGTGTGTTATATTTGTTTATGATGTATTTGTTTAATTATGTAAAGAAATGTTACACTTATTTATCCTGCTTTTGTTTAATTATGTAAAAATATGTTGTTCTTTGACCTTACTTAGTTAAGGCACTTAGTGGTCTAATACAAAGCTTAGTAGTGATCAATAGCTAGACAGTAGAGGAATAGGTGGTGCTTGCGGCAGAAAGAATAATCAGACGAGAAGTCTAAACTCAGAAAACAGAGAGAACGAGGAATAAAAAGTAAGACACCTGGAGTTAGCTAGAAAGACAGCTAGCTGCCAGGTAGAAAGAACGTATAGAAGGAAAGAAAGTTAAAAATCCCAGAGACAAAACGTAGATGAAGAGAAACAAGTTAAGTTATAAGAGCTAACAGAGAAATGAGCATTCATAACTAATAATACATTGTCTCCATGTTATGATTCCAGAGGTAGCTGGTGGCCCAAAAGAAAGCCTGCTACAATTAACTTTAAAGTACATGCTCACTATTTGCAATTTCAGCACTGGGGAGCTTATATCAAAGAAATCATGATTTTAAGATAACTTGAACTACATAGAGGAAGTCTGTACGAGAAACAATAAACACATAACTTAACTCAAGGAGCTAAGATGCTTTGTGTTTGCTCTTCAACTCTGCTCCAACACTCTCCTTTTGCCTTCTCAGTGTGCTGCCTTGAAGTGCAAGTAGACTCCACTCATAAGTCATAAAGTAGCATATGACCCTGTCTCAGCTCTCTTGCTTCCATGAGGCCTTCTCTAAGACGTCAACTTCTATGAGTCCAAGCAGACTGGAGCACTGATGGGTATAAAACACCTATGCAATGAGTTCCTCTTGATCAAATTGATACGAATGCCAAACTTCTTGGTGGATGCACTGCTTTCAGGAGCGATTCACCAGGCAAAAGGTGAATTTCACAAGGAGCTTAGGACAGAGAGGCATACAAAGATGCCTCCGGGATCAACATTTCTGGATACTGCTCTCCTTCCAAGGCAAAGAAGGGGATTCGAGACATTGCTTGTCTTTCGTTGAATGACACATAGCTCTGTCTTCTTATAAATCAGGGTCTTGTAGGGACTTTGGGAAAGGTGAGGAGATTGCCATTGTATCACTTATCAGGGGATAGCATTACAGGACAGTGATTAAGGAAAGACATATTAACAGTCCAGTGACCAAAAACCCTCCACTGAGGACAGTTTTGGACAAAAGTAATTAATTTGATTTACAGCAGCTACTGATTCTAGAATACACTCGAGCTGGCTGTCTCTCTGTAATTATTGAGAGAGAGTGCGCTAAAGAGAGCAGAGGGCAGAGAGGGAGTGTTAACCCTTTGTTATTTGTATGGCTGTCTTTCTTATCTGAGAAGCTGCTGGATACACTATATGGTCTTAGGTTTAATTCCATCGAAAAGTCATAATGGCCCCTTTCACTGAGTGCTTATAACTGATCATTAATTTAGCTTCAGGGCATGAATAGGAAAGGAAAAAGGATACCAATTAAATTTCAATTGGCTATTTTTTAAGGCTGCAAATGGCAGAATCTCCATTCCAGTTTAATTAACTGAGTGAGTTCGAAAAAAATGTGCTTTCATATTTTGTACTGTGCACACAATACAAACTTTTCAAAGACATTTCTTTTTTAGGTTAACAGGAAATGAGCATAGAGAACAATAAGAAAACAGATAGTACTGACTACAGAAGACTATTATGGCTGCCCTTATTATAAACTTGTATTGTATTTCACTACAAACCGAAACAAAAGTCTGGGTGATGAAAAGGCATATGGTATCTTCTTTCTCTTTCATTCTCCAGCCTCCTAGGTTAGCGGAGGTTCAGCCATCCTAGACAACTTGAAAATCTGTCCAATGAGCCAAAGAAAAACTGAAAAATGACATTTTATGCTGTGCGTGAAAAAGACTATTTCTGAACAGAAACAGAGGAAGAGTGCAAGGGGTGGGGTGAAAGGGAGGTGTGCGTGGGAATGGGAGGAGAGGGAGGAGGGGAAACTTCGGTCAGGATGTAAAATAAATGAGTAATTTAATTAATAAAAAAGAAGCAATTTCTAACACAGGAAATAATACACCTTTCATGTTCGAATAGTGAAGAGCTGGAGACGGGAAGACAGCTAATGCTGGGAACTATTTTCTTTTAAGCTGTAGAATTCTTTCTTCCCTTTTCACTTCCATTGTTCTGCCAGGCCACAGCCAGTATCGCGTTTAGATGGGGAATTTTCGATGGTGTCTCTTTGAACCTGAAACAGTATTGTACCTCAGCCACTAGAGCTGGTCTTGAAGGATCCCTCGAATGCAAACATTTACTAGAAACAAGAAACTTTAGTGGTATTTAGAATCAGTCACCTAATTTAGTGTTTGTTGAAACGAGAGGATGTTGGGCAGAGTCTTAGAGGAAACACACTAGGGGGTAGGTAGGCTGCTGTTGTAATGAATGAGAAGGGAAGGTACTTTGAGTTAGACAAGAGAAATCCAGCCATGGTACCAATCATAGGTTCTGTTGGGTCAGCGTAGGTTTTTGAGTGCCTGTACTGCGTTCAGAAGAGCTAAGGAGTTGTTGTGGATGATTCACTGCTTGTCTTTAATCTTCATGCCACCATAGACAGAGCAGTAGATCTGGCTGGAGCTTCAATACCTTGAGCAGCGAGAGCTGGGAAGCGCTTCAGCACCATATTCTCTCAGTTACAATTCATATCGATTCATTGTATTATAAGTCACAAGAATGCAGATAACCAATCAGGAAATGCATAAAGCCTCATACGTTGTCTCTATGTGTCAGCATCGTGACAGCTAGATAGTATATAATCACTTATAGTTAGGTAAACCAATGTGAAAGGAATGAAAGTACTGTTTTATAAAAGAAAGAAATGATTAATATGTACTGTGGTGACCTGAGAAAAATGCTTGTAGTGAAGTTTAAAATGCACTGTAGAGACATGACTGTCCCCTTCATAGGCTGCTCTTAGATGATATACATTTTTTCCATTAATGTCTTATTGTTCACTTTGTAAAGAGTAGGCAAAATCATGGATTTCATTAAAATCTTTTACTATATACCTTTCACTATACACCTGCATTTTTCATATCTCTTCTTAATCTTCCTACCTTCTTTGTTCACGCTTCCCAGTGTTCATTACCATCCCCCAAACAGCCTGCTCATTAGTTTTATTCTAATGGCTCAATTTATCTCCATTTTTGTTTGTGTTTTTAATCTTTCATTATCACAAATTCATATTATGTCCTCTTGACCTTGGTGACTGAGGTAAGACAATCTTACTGGTTTTACTCTTTATTTCTCATACCCCACCCGAGACTACCCCATTTCTAATTCTTCTCCTTGTGGATTTTCCTTGTGGATTTTCCTTTAGAAATTCCGCCAGGACTATCCACTTATGTGAGTCACCTCAGGTAGCCATTTTGCACTTCACACTTCCCTCATTAATGTGCTGGGAGTGTAGCTGATTGCCTCTGTGGCCCCTTAATTAAAGACAATTAAAAGTTGCTGAGTTTCCATGGGGATGACTGATTACCCAGCGGAGTTCACATTTGAGAAGATGAGCCCTCAATAGTCCTCTTGCATGAGAAGCAAGGACTCAGCCCTCAGGCTCCTTTATTTCATTCCCACAGTGCTTGCAAGTCAGCTGAGCTTTTATTAAAGTTGAGAACTAGAGCTCTCACCTAATGGAATCATATTACAAAAAAAAATTCTCCGTATCTCCATTTCCCTCTTTTCCAGACCTTTTCTTGAATTTCTTGTCTCCAATGGTAGAGACAGAAAGGTCTTGATAAAGCTTAATTAGTTAAGAAAGTTAGCCTGCTTCATGCCACGGATGTGGCAACTGAGTCTTCTAACTTGTTGCATGCTATCCTGCTCTCAGACAGTCTGAATTAGCTTGGACCTCAAATATTGCAAAGCCCCTCACCCTGTGCAGCCTCCAGGTGACAAATTTGAGCACAGGACACTTCTGCATTGCCTATGGCTGAGTTGTTTTTTTTTTTTTCCTGAAATCTTCAGGAGCTTTGATAATTGGCCCCAGCAGGAAGAAGATGAAAAATGTAGAAAAGCTCATACTTAGTATGGTTCTTAAGAGTATCAACCAGCATTTTGATTTTCCTGTCCTCTTTTATATTGCCACATTATTCCCTTCTGTTTTCCTTCAGGAATTACCCCAGTGTTATACCTGACTGCCACTTCCTTCAAGATTTCCTGGAATAGAATACTTTAAAAAAAATCTCTTTTGTGCTTGTGCTAGAAAGTTCTGCCAATGCCTAGATTACAGACCTCTATAGTGACTAGTTTTGCAAAGGATAGTCTCTTGGTGGAGGAGGGGGGGTGAAGGAGATTGGCTAAATTACCAACTTCCCCAATGAGGACAGAGGTTAAGGGGCATTTAGAGGATGAAAAACCTGATGGTCTGAGATGTAGAAGAAGGGGACTAGAGCTAAGATGGATGCAGAGCTGCGACAGCTGGATGTCTGTGCTTACAACACCAAGATGTGAGTTCTTCATATGAACGGTGTTCAGAAGTTGGCAGTGTTACCATGACTTAAGGGTGGATGTTGTGACCCTTGATGTAAACATACTATTTGTTAAAATATACACAGACCCCAGTAAAAAGGCAAGTGGTTGCAGCAAGTTGGAGATGTGCAATTTGTAATTTAAATGTGAAGTGCCCCAGTCCTCAAAAGGTTCATGTTTGAAAGACTTGATTCCTATCAGGTGACAGAATAATTCGAGAAGCCTTTAGTTCATGGAGTAGCCTTACCAGTGGACTAACATGTCAGTGAGTTCATAGCTAAAATGGCCTAGGAGAAGTGGGATCTACAAGGATTAAGTGGGTAACTACAGCTATCCAAACCTGTTGTATATCTTGCTCCTGGATTTTTTTTTTCACGGTCTGGTTCTGAGCTACCATGGAGAAAACACTTCCTCCCTAACACATTTCTCACCATGATGTCCAGACTGATCACCAGAACCATGACCATGAGCTGCAGTCTTTGACACTATGAGCCTAAACAAATATTTCCTTGTTTAAATCAACTGTCTCAGGTCTCACGGCCCAGTAAGACCCCCAAATCTTTACAAAAATAAATGCATATACAAAGAGAACATATGTCATCAATGTTATCTACAGCAAGGCCAACAGCGCTGCTTCACCCTATTGTTTAGTCAAGAGGCTAAAGACAATGTTTAAATCCAATAACTAAGCAAATTAAGTTCTATAGCCTATCCAGACATGCTCTGGCTTTCAAAGAAAGACTCTCCTCTTTGCTTTGCAAACTTTATCTAGAGAGGTGAATAAGTCTTTAATAAGTGAGAAAGCCTGCGTTGATTTTATTATGGGCATACAGTTGCAAATATCATCCCATGAGTTAACAATACATTTTCAAACTCTTTTAATTCCTACTGGTAATCATGTACTGCGGTGTTGTGTGGTACTCTGGACTGTCGAAGTTTCACATCAGAGCAGCTCGCTCTGTTCATGGGATGGCAGATGTGCCCCTTGCCCTGTCTCCTACTCACTCATGGAATATGGAACTTAGTGCACGGGACTCAACATACCTAGAGGAGTTACAATAAGTTTTCAGATTCATGCAGCTTCCTAAAAGGGGTTCAACTTATTTACTCCTACCTTACAGTAGAACAATAATGCCTATGAGCTTCTCCTGCATCTGTGCATGTCTTACTTTCTCCTTTATTCCTAAGGATATTTAAGATGTCGGGTCTTGTTCTTTGTAGCAGTTGCTACTTTGGGGAATTCTGGCTTGCGTCTTGTCATAATTGTGTCTGTCTAGAAAACGATTATTCAGGATATCTCCCATGTTCATTTTTAGTCATATATTAGACAAATCTTCCTAGAGAATCCGGTCCTGTTATTGGAATACAGAACAATCCTACACACAAGCAAAGCTCTCATTAATCTAAAACTAAATATTTCATTTGCAAAACCTAACCACTAAGTTAAACCTTTCAATAAGCACTGAAATGTGAATCCTTATTCCTCATTATTCTCTCTCATTTTCTCTCACTTCTCCTTCTATCTCTTACTCTCTCATTTTTTCTTCTTTTTGCTCAAAACTTATTAATATTTCAGGTCTTACCATCTAAAATTTCTGGTTTTAAGGGTTGTAAATATTACTCAACTGTTTTAATTCAGGGGCGATGATTGCAAGATGTGTTCAATGTATTCCCTGGTTTTTGATCAACCATATAACTTATTCAGAGATTGTACCTTGGGACTCTGAAACCAGCTTCTTTTTAGGACAAATTTCTCCAGCATATTGTGCATACAACTCTGAACATTCATGATTGAGTAGCCACTTCAAATATAAAATAATCTTAATTTTTTAAAAGCAGTATCATGAACTAATTTTAAAGACCTGTTTTATAGAGCTTCCACACAAAGTACTCAGTGTTTTACTCAGATAATGGAGGCGTAAGAGTTGTGAATGGCTGACAATTTGGCCCTCGTGGGTGGCCAGAAGCAGGTCACTTGTGGGTCCAATAGTCCTTTGTTCATGTGAGCCACAGCCAGGTTTCACGCAGTCCCTGGGTAAGAAGCCCCCATGCTGCGCTGTCTACAGGAGGTGAGCCTGACCTATAGAGACCACCCCTGAGAGTGTGTGTAGTTCACTTTGCAGGATCCACTCTGTCCTTGATCTTCGTGCTGTGAGTGACATCAAGGTGACCAATTAGTGGGCACTGAGATGGTGTTTTCTGTGATGTTCTCAGGGCACAGAGGTCACAGGCGATTCAAGCCCAGTGGAATCCCAGGAGGCTGCACAAAGCCAGGCCTCTGAAGTATGACTTCAACCCAGCATCCCACAAATAAAGCTGGCTTATTTCTGAACTTGACTGGGAACCCTCTCACTGAGCAGGTGCAGGCAAGGCAGCTGCTACAGCAATTCTGAATAGCAATGACTCGCACTGATTGCCAAAACTAGGCTTTACCCTGTGACAAGGTAAACTGGGTCATTCTCAAGGGGAGATGAAGGCAGAATAACTAGGAAGGAAAACAGAGTCCCGGAGCCAGAGGTCTGGGACTAAACTGTGCAGACACTCTGTAAGGGCACATTAACATTCTCTCTTTACTTTTCTTTCACTACTAAATGTGTCCAGATGACTTTACATGAAGGCAACTGTCATGATGTTTTTGCCCTTACGACAAATCTGCGAGTAAAAGAGATTGTTGTCATCTCTTGGATGATTTTCATCAATATTTTCTGTTCCATTTGGTTGACAACCGCACAGGTCCAGGGCCCTAAACCCAGAATAAAGAACATTCACCTCAAGACAGCCCATGCCTGTTTGTTCCCTTCCTGCACGCTTGCACGCTGTTAGATAGCCAAAATATTTTCAACATATTAGGGATTAAAGATCAGAGTAAATGGAAATTCTGAAAATTTGAACAATGTCTTATATTACATAATATTTGTGGTGCCATTCATATCTACAGTGCATAGAATAAAGGAATAAAAAGGTTTTAAATTTTTTTAAGGTGAAAACATTTTGATATTTGAATATACATATTGAAGTAGCTTGGGGAAGGGACCCGACCATAAACATGAAATTCATTTACAATCTACACATAGTTCAAAGATAAATTTACATACTGTTTTTAATGAAACTTATTTCAATAACCACCTGACTTATGAGCTCTGAAGTGACATTGCCCTTTTCTGTTTTCAAGTATTCATGTAAGTACTTAATAAATTTTTGATTTTTGGAAATTTTTATTAACCACATTTTTCAGAGCACAGATGTTTAGCTTGCATTCATTTGTCTCTTAGTCTATTTTTTGAGGAAAAGCCCATAAAGAAACATAATCTACATTCTGTTATATGTCAGATATTGTAGTTACAATGTGGTCAAAAGCTAATTTTATTTTCTCTTTCTTCTTTGCAGGGCTCATCATCCTCTCACAGTTATTGTTGGAAGAACAACCCTCTAGATAAGCTTTAAATATATGTCCCCCACCACCTTCCACATAGAGATACAATAATGCACACACCCACACACCCCCACACACACAATGCAGACACAGAGACATATAGAGACACAGAGGCACTCAGACTTTCACAGACATGTATAGGCACCCAGGCCAAGGAAGATGCACTAAGACAAACACACACACATAATTGCACATACAAAAACATACACTGTCACTCAAACACAAGGACATATACAAATATATATTTGAAATCTACCTATATTCACCCTGTTGTCCAACTTGGTATAAAGTGTTTGAAAGCAAATTCAATTTTTTTAAATTACATTGACCTGATAAATGAGGCTGGCTAAAGGGCCAGCACACATGATCAGAGCCATTTCTGGACTTATCTTGAGTTATGGATCAAGTGTGGACTTTTGTATTGTTGTTGTTTTTCAGTCCAACAATCTTGAAATCCTATGGCAACAGAGATGAATCCTTCCTCACTGCTTCGGAAGGTCTTTGGAATTGGAACTGAGGTTGCGAGGAGGCTGGCTGCAGAGCAAGGGTCTCTGCTCTCCCGAGGAGGTATCACACAGGTTGACCTATCCCGCCCCTTGGACAAACATTCTAAACTTTGCTCTTGTGCTTTCATCAGATTTCGAGGCTGCCTCTTTGACCAGCAGGATTTTTTGTTTAATTGATCCTAATGGCAGTATTCTAAGTTATCACGTTCTCTTCAGGAACACCAAAACCAAAACAAATTACTGAGAAAAAAAAAAAATACTTGTGGGTACATGCCTCAAAGCTACACACAGACATCCAGTGATGTCATAAACACAGGCTGGTGATTTTCAGATGAGAAAGACTATAAAATGTGCAAATGCCTCGTGTCATTACCATCACAGAGTTCATCTTTCTAAAGCTCATCATTTTCAGACATTTACAACAGTTCTGTCTGCCCCCACGGAGATGAGTTATAATCAGATACAACTACAGGCCATTGTCTCTGAGCCAAACTCAAAGGCAACCTCCTTTAAAACTACCAACATCATTCATTTGCCTTTATTTGTGCAGTGAGCGTATCTAGGGAGCGAGACACAGAGCAGAGCATTGTGTGGCTCGGTGAGGCTCCAGTGCTACTTTCAGCCAAGTAACCGCCACCTTGATTGGCATTTGAACACACAAAAGAACAATAACCCTCCACAGCTGGTGCCTTTCTTTCCCTCCCTATTTGCCTTCTCCGTTTTCGGGTTTTTCTCTACTTAGATTCTTCTTCCTACATTGTCCGTTCCTCTATCTTTGCACCATTATCCCATCCCGTTGTCTGTTGTCTTCCTTCTCTTTTCAAGTCTTACTTTCTGTAAGATAGTGCTGTGACCATAATTGATCATGTCAGAGAGGGGCTTTGAACTGATAACTAAACACCCGCGAATTCACCAGGGTTCTGATTTATTTACATTCTGGGTTGTTTGGGTAGGATTTCAAAGTGTGTTGTCTAAAGGAGTGAAACCGAGCCTATTTGTTTTCTCATTCTAGCTTGCTCTAGTTCTTTAAAGTATTTTATTTAAAATTCTTTCTCAGAAATAGGCTTTGAAAATACTCTTCAGCACCAATAAAACTGACCTGATCAAGTAGTGTTGGGAGGAATTCCAAGATGTTCATGATTCCACTTCTGTCTCTGTTCCTGTAGGAGGCTGGGCTGGTACCTCCCATTCAGAGAAGAACGTCTGTGAAGGTGACTCACTAATCATGCCTCAGACAGAGTGTGGCAGGAGATCACTCAGTGGTCCTCCCCTCATGTTTCTGCAGGCTGCAAATTTGTTCCTCCTTCTGCCTGCTACCCAAAGACAAATTCTTTCTTGGTACCACTATTATTCTATTTTTTTTTTTGAGTCACTTCTACCAGTCTCAAGGTGCAAGAAGATTTTAACAGAAAAGAAGGCACAAGAAGCAAGTTTTCCAGCCAACTTGGGGAGTCGTTGACACCCACTCAATTCAATAGACACATGGTTGTCTCTTTAGAGCACAGCTTTACAAATTCTTGCCCATAATACTATTTACATTCTTTATACAAGCTTGTATTTGTGTTGCAAGAAGGAAATGCCCATACCAGCAAACATAGTTCTACAGTTATTAGGGTCGCCACTAAGTCTATTCTAATCCTGATGCTTTCCTCTGCATAAAAGCACCTTAGAATAGACAGAGAAAGAGGTAACATCTAGAGAAGGCATTCTTTTGGCAAGAAGGTGTGATTCAGCCTTAATGAGTCAGGACTAAAATGAGGTGAGGAGAGGTTCAAAATCTTAACCATGGTCTATTTTCTTTCCACTGAGAATTTAAACCATGGTTGCAGTATTACAAAACCAGAATAGATTCAGATGCTGAAAGAAGAATCTTCATGGAATAATTCTAACTGTTAGGGATGCACTGAGGATTGATGACAGTGTGGCCTCAGCAGTGATATCTTCCTAGTGTCTATATTGAACATACTGTAGGGATAATGGAGATTATCCAGATATTACTATTAAGATTGGGATGTAGTGGTCACTTGCGAGGGTAATCCCCCATGCACACTTTTTTTCCAATGATGCACGTAATCTACTTTAAAAAATTAAAATCTTTTTCTTGAACTAGTGGTGACTTGAAGAGCGATGCTCTCCTCGGGGCTGCCCAGCTGTTAGGTATGCTTGCCCTAGAGGACACAGCCCTGTGCTGTTTAGCTTCCTGTCCCAGTCTCGCTTCCACTCTTGTTTTGTGTCATTTCCTATTAGCAGAGTTTTCACTGCATCTAATCCCTGATGAAGAGAGAAAACATAATCAAATGTGCTGATATTGTATCTCAGATAAAATTAAAGGGGATCTGAGTGTAGACTCTCTCTGGGTCCATTTTGAATTTTTTTTAAAAGCAAAATATCAAGAATCTGATAAATTGCAAAGCAAAATACTTTTGGTCTTCATAATTCTTGAGACAAAGTTTGAAGTAAGACCATATTGGTTCTGGGGATTAAATATTCATATAAACCTTGGAGAAGAAAAAAAAGCATTTAAACAGGAGTGCCATGGAGATAGCACAAGCAACTGTGGCTGTGTACGTGGTTTAACTTCCCTTGTCATCCTAGGAGACCCACCAAACAGATACATCATATACACTTTCTTGCACAGGACCATCTGTCCAAAGTGATATGAACTGCCTCAAGATGAAGTACTTATAAGGGAATGCTCTCAATTATTAATTTCCTTTGTATCTTCTAATTCAGATCAGTCTCCCACCCTGTTAGGCACTATTACTGTAAAGGTCTGCTTTCTACTGTCATATAAGCCCACACTCCTTATGTCTTCATCTTTTACGAAGTTTATACGGACTCCGCAAGATATTTACAGACTCCTTAAGGTTAGAAACTAGTTTCATCTCATTTTGCTTTGTTTTACTGTATTTGTTCTAAGTATTTACATCCACTTTAATCTGAAAATTGGGATCTACAGTGATTAACAGATTACAATTCTGCAAGATGCAGCAGAAAGAATAGAAAATTTGGAGACAAAACCCTGGTTAAAATAAAACAATGAGAGGAAGTGATTGGTACAATTAATAGCTGAAAATGCTTGCTAAGAATCTCCTCCCCAATGCTTTTGATAGATAGACTGCTGTTTTGGCTTCCTAACAGCAAGCAGAAAGATGAATTCATGAAAAGTACTGGATTTACTCTTACTGTAACACAGACCAGCAAATAAACAAAATATCCGGTTGCTCAGGAAAAGCCAATCTAGTCCTCACATTGAAGAAAAATATCCCCGGGGTTTTTATAAATCTGCTGCTATGTCAAGTAGCACAAAAGTTGTTAATACTATCTCACATAATATATCAGCCAACGGGGCTTCATCTGGCTCTTTTGTATAATGCTTTTTGGCTCTGGCTGATGCACCTGGTCAAAAATTAGGTTTTCTACATAGTTACACACACATTGATTCCAGCCATTGATATAAACAATATTCAAAGGGAAAAAAATTAAACTACAGTGTGTCTCTGGAAGAAGCCAACGCAGAAATTGAACACATATATACCCATACCCAGCAAATGTTCAGTTTAGATTCGTTTGTGCTTTTATTTGGCTCTAGGAGGAAATGGGACATTTCTAATGAGGGCTCAGCATTGTGGCAGCCAGACACTGCACAGATGATATGAGCCACTAATCGCCAGGGACAATGTTTGCCCAGATGTGGCTCTATCTATGCTACAAAGCACCGTAAATGTCAAACCCCTGGTTGAGATGCAGTTGTGCATTTACCATACACAAAGCCAGCTAGAGAACAAAAGGTGCCAGATAGGGACACATAAATCATTACAATGGGACCAACAGATCAACAGCATCGCCCCAAGAAATAGGATGGCCCCAGGTCACGCTTCTTAGATCACCAGTCCCTTCTCAAAATGCCCTTTTTGTGTTTGTCCTGTTTTTTCAAGAGGCACCATGGGCTTTTTGTAATTAAAGTTGTATTGATTTTGTATTTTTAAAAAAGGATTATAAAGGGGCCAGCATGAGCCAGAACAAAGGCAGATAATGGATAGTAAACATGAGGAAAGCTAACAGTCCACAAATGTGCTTATACAGTTCTCCCGTACCTGCTCCCCAAAGTTGATTCAAACACTTTGATTCAAAAGCCCCATCCTGTGTACCAGACTTTTCCAGTACTGGACCTGGCATTGACTTACATTGATTACAGCAATTATGTTTGTAGCCTTTTGATTTCCAAATCTTTAATTCATCTTAAATGAAATGTTTGTTCCTGGATTGCAAATACAGGGGATGAAGCCTGGGGCACCATGATAAAAGGACTCTTTAGAACTTCAGAATTCCCTTTGTTGTGCTCTGAAGCCCACCCACAGACCAGGCAGGCTGACATAGCCTCAGGAGGCATACTGAGTTTAAGGATTCACTCTGCTTCACAGCGTCAAGGGGAATTGGGAGCATTAGGGAATAGAACAGGACTGTTTCTGCCTCTCAGCCTTGGTGCAATGTCCAGCATTTTGGTCCCTCTGGGGACATTAATTCTACAGGGTCATGTAACTCTACATGTTTTTTTCATATGTGTGGCCATATGCTGTCATCAGTATTGTGGTACCACCTTTTTTTCCAATTCTTGAATGGTATTTGTGTGTGTGTGTGTGTGTGTCTGTGTGTGTGTGTATACGTGTGAGTGTATGTGTGTTTGCAGTGTACATGCATATTTCAGGGTATAGATCAATATCTGATTATAGGTGCACATAGCTGTGGCTGCATATAATTTGAGGTCAGAGAACAACTTGAGTTATCCCTAGATGCTGTTCACCTTGGTTTTTTGAGACAGAGCCTTGTTTTGGCATAAAACTCCTTGATTAGGCAAGGCTAACTGGCCAGTGTGTTCCAGAAATCCTCTTTTCTTTAGCTTTCCAGCGCTCTAATTACAAGTGCACACCAGTGCCCCCGGCTGTCTTTTTAAAATGTGATTTCTAGGTATTGAACTCAGGTCCTCATCCTTGCGTGTAGCAGGCAGTTTATCAACTGAGCAATTTCCTCAGTCTGAGCAGTTCAATTCTCTTGAGGGTGTTTTCTCTAGTAGTCTCAGTCTCCCTGAGTAAAATGTGCTTTCTGCCTTTCCTGCGACTCTCTCACCCAACTCTGTTTGAGAAGCAGTGGAGAGAACTTCCTTAGCACCTTGTGACTACCAAGTATAAGACAGTTACCACTCCCAAGCCAGTAAAGAGCCTTGCTGCAGACTCTCAAAGCCATTTATTATTACCTTGCAGAATTCTCAATATGAATGCTTTCCCAAGAGGCTGAAGCAATAGCCCTTCTCCGCCAAATTGATGATTTCCTTTTTCTTCTTGTTTTTTCCCAGTGATGCTGGTCACTCATGCTAAGTCTGTACCTTTACTTGCCCATCTTTGGGAATCAGGCTATGAAAACAGAACCCAGGACATAGACTAGGCTACTTCTCTCCTCTCAATCTCCTATTGGCTCCACCCCCACATTACTATGCATAAACACCCTCTCAATTTCAGTCAAAATGTAAAGTCCTTTGCAAAGCAATTTAGATAAATGAATTGTTGTTATTTGAATCTCAGTTTGTGTAGGAGATTGAAACTAAAGAGAAAACGAGATGTTAGCTGGAGCAGCGGCTTCCATGAGGTTCTCTGTGGGTTACTGGCTAGCATGCATAATGATGGGGCTGAGATGATCCCAGAGCTATATGGAAGAGCTAAGCGAGGGCGACTGATGTGATACTTGTGTAAACCACACGGGAGAACTTCGGAATTTTGGTCCAAAAGTCTGTGATATGGTTACGGCTCTCTATGGTGACCTACTTGTGGAATTCTAAGGAGTGCAATTCTCTGAGGTCTCTGACCACCGCCTTCTTCTTCCATTACTGATAGGCATGTATGTACACTGAGTCACTTCCGGCGTATTGCTTCTGGTTAATACATTTCTATACTGGGAGTCTGATATAAAATGCTGATGTATTTTCTACCTACATTCTTGAAACCTTACTAGGCCCTAAACAGAAAGTCTATAAATAATCACTAAACCAATATTTACAGGATGTCTGGTTTAAGCACAGCTTTAAGTAAAACAGAATGAAATGAAAGAAAACGTCAGCAAGTGCTAAGGCACAGACGTTTCAAGAAAGAGATATTAAGACATAAAACCGCTTAGATATAAATTATGTCTATGGGGTACTTTTAGATCCAAACAGAGGAGCAGAGAACAAGCCCTGTGCACCACGTGATGTGACACGAGGGTTCTGGGAACTGATGTGGAAATAACAAACTTCCAGAGGAGGGAAACACTGAGCCAATGTGTTCACACAGAAGAACCAATAGGACAAATTGGCTGGGAGGGGACAGAGAGAGTGAAGTCCTCTGTCTTGCTTGCTATCATGTAATTCCACGGGAAAGCATTGGCATCTCTTCTCATCTTTCCCAAAAGCAAGGAGAGTACTGTGCTTTTATCAGGTGATAGAAGTGTATACTGAGGATAAAGACTTCCCTGTGAAGATTGAAGGTTGATTCCATATTAACCTTTAAATTGTGTGCTAAAGCTGAGAAAAGCTAACTGAGGAGCAGAAAGGAATGACATCACCAGAAACTTCAAAAGCATCTGTGATGTTGCCTGAGAAAGCTCGTGGGGGACTGTTCTCAGGCAGGAAGAGATGAAGAAACAAACATGAATACAAAGTCTACATTTGGTTTGTGCCTCGAAGCCACTGGCATTAATTAAGATTCTACGGCTTCCAAACAATTATGACATAATTAAAGTAAGATTCTTTCTACAGTAAAACGATAAGAAATGACTTTTAGAAACCATGGGAACCATTAAAACAGCACATCGCCATCAAAATGAGCAATATTTACTAGTATTAACACTATTAAAACGCCTTTGAAGACAAACTCGGGCAATTATTACGCAGAACAACTCACATGTGGAGACAGAGAGCAGTGATAATTAAATCCCACACTCTATATATCTCTCTTTTTTGTATTTGACAGAGCAGTCTTTAAGAGAATCTATTTTAATGGCGTTGAATTAGCAAGACATTCAAATAGAGAAAGGGCACTTAGCAGGAGGTCGGTATTCAAGGAGACACAGCCTCCATCATCATTGTTATTTTTTATTATTCCTACTCTTTTGGAGACACTAAAGCTCCATTGGTGGGCCGGTATATGCACAGATAAGTTCAGCCTCTGGCCCATAAACTTTCTCTAATGGTGTAGCACACCCTTAATTACAACGGACAATGTGCAGCTAAGTCGGGTGAATTATGCGGGGCTAATAGATGGAGCACTTGAGACTTGGGTCATTGGCTTGGATCAGATGGCAAACCTCTGCCCAGCTGATCCAAAGCATCTTGGAAAAGCACTGGGCCTTCCAGGAAATTTGGAGGCCTTGAAGGATAGGCAGAGGAAAACATCACTCCAGTTAAAAACAGTCTTAATAGACACTGAAGATGGATTATTTTCCTTCTAGTGTAGGCATGTTTAAGAAGATGAATGGGGGAGAGGGTATTCCCTGGAAAGCAAGGGGTCCTCAGAGTGAGAAATAAAAGACAGATGGTGAAGAGCCTGTGTTTTGATTCTGTTGCTCTGTGGTTCAGTGGGGTGACATCATCCCAACAATTAGAAAGGGAAAATCGTGGACACTAGCAGTTCCTAAACACACGTCATCTTTTATTTTAAAGACTATGAGACTGTTTCTAAAACAGCAAGCAAATATTTTACCAAGCTATTAGTGATATAAAATGAATGGGGAACAAACAAGAAGGATGAACAAGGAGGAAGAGAAGGAGTTAAAAGCCTCACACCATGAACAGGATCTAACTACCTTTCTTAAAATACATGGATAAAAAGACAGCATAAGGGAACATCTCCTGCCCCTGTACCCAGAACTGAGGCTGTTGGCCACATGCTAAAAATAATGTTTTTTCATTGCTTTGCAGACTGAGGGACTGAACTAACTGGTTCAAATGACTCTGGATTCAACCATGACTATTGTTATGCTTATATCATGGAAAGGGCAGCAAGTTTCTAGAATGGATATCTGGAGCTTGAAGAAGAACCTTCACTCTTTCTACCACTGTGTGGCCAATCGATGACTGATATCAAAATCCATGCAATTGTCTTAGTAGTTTAAATGTTGCTAAGTGTTGGAGCAAAGGTTCGGAGTCATTGAAAAGCAATCTTGGGATTCAAAAGAAGAGAATGCAAGTCACAGAGAGACTTCATTCCGATCTTCTGCTTCAGGAGCGATGGCCAGAAAGGTAGATAGGTACAGGGGCACTGGGTTATGCTTAGAGCCAAATGGGAGGTAATATTACTTCTGTATAGTTGCTAAAGTATCTCACTCTCTGTTGTCTTAAACATTTGTGGTTAACACACTCTGTAAGCATGTTCGTCTACTTATACTATGAGTTCTTAGAGCCTTAAAGTGTACATTTACCATCCCAGCAGTTTATGATGTGAAACAGAAAAATCACATGAATGTGACTATATGGACTTGAGAGAGAGTTCAAGGTTGGAAAACTGGTAAGACCCTGTGTCAAAATAACAATTGGAAAGAGAGCTGAGTATGAAGCTCAGTGAGATCCTGGAGTCTGATCCAGAGTATTGACACAAAAAATTAAAATATAATATTTGACACTGATATGCTTCAATTTGAAATTGTATTTAAATTTCATAGTGTTTGCATATGTCTACTGAGCATGAGACTATTTCTACTTGTGATATCCTTCATAAATCCTTATACATGCAATCCAAAGGTAAGTTCATACAGGACTTCTAAGGACTTTTACGCATATTGACTGTGACCCTTCACACTAACAAGATAGTACTCAGAATTTTCACTGTGGTGTTGTATCATTATTCAAAAAGCTTTGCAGCAGCTCAGATTGTGCATTTTCATGGCAGGGCTGCTCTGTCAGTATTTGTGGGCACCCTAGGCCTCCCCAAAGCATGTGTAGGTCTATAATGCTAGAATAGTGGCTGGTACAAATTCTGGTGGCTGAGTAAGATGCCATGGGCTTGCTCTATAATTATTTGTGGCTTTCTGGGGACACACAGAAATTGTCTATAGGAAAAAAAACTAAAATGAGACCAAAGAGGATCAGATAACCAGCCCTTATTAGTTTCCATGAGGCATCTCATCCTGATGGGTCCTGGATCACCCTTCTGCTTCTTGACATGTGCCTAACACACTGTCTTGCTTGTTGTGACCCTTTTATTTCATGACTTTACTGTTCCCTGCTTGTCCATGTAATTCACTTGGTTTTCTTACTTACCTTTTTCATTTCCCTGTGATATTTAGAATCTACGCACTTCAATTGCTTTATTGCAGAATCACCTGGCTTACTGTCTGATGTCTTTAGTATGATAGATATCTGTCCTTTATGAGTTTAAAACAAGAATTGAGTTCCTTTCATTCTTACCTTGTAGTGTGCATAATGCCAGACATGAAAATATCCACAACTTTTGGAGTATAACTGAATATTTTTGCAGAATAATCATGAGTATGCGGTATTAATTATACCATGTTAAACTTTGTTGAAATATGAGAAAATGAATGGGCACGCCAAAGTTCCAATTGGTGAAAAACAAAGATACAGTTTTACCCATCCAAGGTTTCCTAAATATTCTTATTCTCCAGAAGGTGTGTCATCCATGACCCTCCCCCCCAATAGTGCTCTAGGCAGGGAGAAGAGTTATTCAAGGCAGTCAAATATTTTTAATATTTGTGCTTGCAATTCATTGATCTAGTTAAATCATGGGAGGACGCTATACCCCCACCAAAAAACAGAAAAAGACTAGAAATTGTTAGGCTCAGCATGAGGCAATTCTACTGTACTTATCAGAACTATTGTCAAAATTCCAAGCAAGGCAAAAGCATAGGATTTTCCTCAGATGTATTAATAGTCAACAAACCAAGAAAAATATTCCAAAGACATAACTTGGAGGCAGTGAAAAATGTATATGTTATTCACTTTCAGTAACCATAGTTAAAGTATGATGCATTTTTAGTGTGAATTCTTGATTCTTATTTTTCAAAAAAGCAAGGCCAAATGGATTACTACTTTGAAAAGCGGATACCAGTTGGGAGTTGATATATCAGAACCATATAAATAAAAGCCTTGTAACCAAGCTAACAAACAAAATAAGTGTGATATTTTATAAAGGCAATGCTGTTTGCAAATTAAATTCACAGAAAAGAAAGGTTTATGTGAAAGGCAAAGTTAAAAAAAAAGTCTAATTAGATGGTGACATAGACTATGGATGAGCAGCATCTGACAAGGAAAGATAAGCAAACACCTTGAATTATTGAGTGTATACAAATCAGCGTGTCTCCACTCAGTCCCGTCAAGGTTACCAGGAGACAGACAAAGAGATGAATGACACACACCTTCATTATTTAGGCCGATTCTCCAGTCTGTCTGGAGGTGATTGGGTTGCCCAGATAAACCATTTAACGTTTATCCCCAAGCAGTGGGTCAGATAGCAATTTATCTCATTTGGTCTCTAAAGAAACTTAAAAGAAAGAAGGACCATGAAATTGCTAGCTCTCTTGTTCAACCGTGTTAACTCTGGGTCTGATTGATCTCTGACCATTTGCATGATTGAACTGTTGCTCACCCCTAGCACACTGAAAATGTTAAAGATAGTTTAATATATGCAGATTTGGTCAGAAAGGATGTCTAAACCCAGGGCGAGTGTCTTGTAGGGAGCAGCAAATCATTCTATATGGTTGTTTTGACAATAGATAGTATGTCGTAGATCCATTGGATGTAGACTATTAGAAACAGAAGTGTGCCACTCCAGAGACATTAATGGGAAACATGGAACTGAACACACAAAACATTTCCATAGCAGAGTCCATCAGGAATTTATTGGTTACCAGATAGTGGAGTATAGATCTCTGGCTTTTCAAGATATTCTGTGTCTTGCGTACTTCTGGTATCATTTGAGACATCCTCCTTGCTTAGCTTTTTAAATATATTGGCTTGACAGTATCTTTTGACTGGCTAAAGAACTGTATATTTTTGCCTTCTGTTTCCTTCAACCAGTTTCCTCCTTCCTTCCTTCCTTCCTTCCTTCCTTCCTTCCTTCCTTCCTTCCTTCCTTCCTTTCTTTCTTTCTTTCTTTCTTTCTTTCTTTCTTTCTTTCTTTCACAGTGAAGACAAAGGTCTCTCTGATTGTGCCCTAGTGCTGCTCAAGTATCTATTAAGTAGATTCTACATCTTCGGCATTTCCTGAATGTCGTTTTGGAAGACACAAAACTCAATTCCACCATGAATGAACCTTCCTCCTAATAATTGCACATCATCCTTAAAGCTTTCTCCAAAGATCAATGATTCTTCACATTAAGACCATCTCTCTACCTGTTTGGATTCATTTCCCAGACAGTCCATAGTCATGTATATAAGGAATTCTTACTCCTGCTTTGTAGTTTGGGTGTACAATTTTTCAGAGCTATAAACCACAATATATGCACATAGTTGTAAAAGCAGAACTGTAGGTACGTCTTATCTTATCACAAATACAATGGTTTGAATGAAGAAACTTGTGCTAGTGAACTGGGCACAGTACTGGAAGTCTTTCCATGAAAAACCTCATCCACCTGTTCAGACTCATATTTAGAAATCCTGCCGTGTCTAAATATTTCAAAATTAAAAGCAGCAATAGCATTTAACATGATCAGATAAACCAAATATTCCTTGAACTCCAGCATTAGAGGTATTAAGTAAAGAAAATGCAGAAAGGTTTCTTTTGAAGATAAAATCAGGAATCCCAATAGGTTCCATGTCTTTACTTCTCCCATGGAACCAGCAAACTCAAAATGGTACAAAGTCTGGCCTGTATCTTCTGTTTTCCACACTCTGGAAATAAATATCCAACTTCTCTTATGACTACTTTTGAAATAATATTGTTTATGAACCCTTTACCATAGTTTACAGTACAAATTTTGGAATGGATGAACTAAGAAATACTACCCCCAACCTCAAAATTGATGAAGGAAGTTCCTTTTTTATAATTTCTTTTGAAAATTAGGCAAAAGAGATTGTGCTTACCATTGTGGCTGTATTTATAACTAGATCTCTATTCCACTAGAACAACCATATGCAACATTTTATTCATGCAATTTAAACAAAACAAAAGGTACCGTATTTAAGTAAAATTATATGTTCCTCTTGTGCAGTTCTGTAGCACTGAATGCCTCAATTATCTCTACTCAGAAGACCCCTGTGAATCCCTCTCATTCCTCCTCTGTGATGACAGATGCTTCAAGGATATGGACGTTAGATGTTGCCAAGCACTGTCTGCAGCATCTTTCCTACCAAATACAGAGTAAGTCCTTCCTAAATAAATACATCCAAGGTGGTCCATGTCCTCCACTAACAGAAACCTTCAACCTAATTTACTTTGTCTTCAAACTCAAGTGGAAGGTAAGAAGCTGCAAGCATTGGCATGGATTGAAGAATGCCTTCAGCCAGGTAGACAACCTAAAATATCACCACTCCTCCTGCTACTTTTTATCCACTTATTCTGAACCTTGGTTTAGAACAGGAAAATTAATTGAAATTTTGTGCTGTTCATAGGGGCTGGAGCTTGTATATTCGCTAACCGTGCTTGGATGGAATGGGGTAGCTATTTCCCCACTGATTGCCACATTTGGTTTTTTGTTCCTTCTCTTCTGCGCATGGCTAGAACACGCCTCTAGTGAGTCTTTCAATAACCAACTAGTCTATAGCAGTCAGTTCTAGTCCCTCTGCATCTCCACTACTCAGCAGTCTGTTTTGTGGCCTTTGACCTAGTTTTCGGATCCTGCAGCTCAGATTTGAGGCCATGGTAACAGATACCAGTCCTGGTGAATGTCTGATCACTAGGTGATCACTAGGTGAGGTGGAAATGTTTCCATGTCATGCTGGCTACCCCAGCTCCACCACATTTTGAATCCCATTCTCTGAGACTCTCACTCTTTGAACTATCTCCACAGTTTCCAGAATGAAGTAACAAAGTCCCAGAAGGATTACAGAGATGAGGATAGCGCTACCTTTTCATCTGAATATACTTTTGTAAGTTCCATTGCTTGCTTTCCTGAAGACATGAACCTTTCAATAACCTATATGAGGGTATTCCTTCTCCAACAGATAACATCCCTCAGTTTGCCTTTGTCATGGACTCAGAGATGATTTTGTTATATGAAGGCAAGAATGTCAGAATGAAGCCCTACTATTTAATTTTCATAGATAATTTTAATACTTTCTGATGAATCAGATGTACAAGAACAAATATATCAATAGAGGGAAAAATTAAAAAATAAAATCGAAACATATATCCGATTTTGTTCCATTTTGGAACCTGCAGTTCACCAGCCGTGGAACACATTACTGAAACCAGGCTGTGTTTGTTTTTAATACCGGTGTGCTTGTCATATAATATAACAGCTTTTTATTTTCAACAATATTAACTGTCTGCAGGGAGAAAGAGGTAGCAGACCTCTCCAGGACCTGAGAGTCTTATAAATAAATGAGTTTTTTAACCTCTGCTGTAATACAGATATCTTTTCAATATAATATTAAGAACCTTTGTGACAGGATCTGTCATTTTAAATACAAAAAAAGCTATGCCCATGGAATAAAAATTCTTACTTGGCAGATGAAAAATATTTATCCTCCATTTTTTCTTCCTATGGCTCACAGTTTAGAATCCATGTTGCTCTACCTGGCCATTATCACATGAAGATGCTGAGAAGAGAATGAGTAGGTGAATCAGGGGTAGGGCAACCTCTCTTGAGGGATGGTTGATTCTGGTGAAAAGGATTCCCAATACCTCTTTTTCCTGGGGTCCATTCATCTCCATCAAAACTAACTAGATACCACTGGAAACATTGAGGGCTTCCAGAAAGTGAGCACTGGGTCCCTCAATATCATTCTTATATAAATGTAGAAGACTAACTCTGGTCATAGGCATCAAACAACTACATCACATTTGGGTGCATCAATAGTGGGTAATTGGGGCATCGCTAATAACCAGAGAGTTTGGAACATTTATCAAGCTTAAAGCCATGTGCGAGGTGTCTCTGAACTCAGAGCAGCATCTGTTCTAAAGAAGCTACATTGTCCAATGGATAAATAGTGCAGTGTCCTTATGTTTAATACATGTTAAAGACCATTAAAATGAAAATAAAACACTATATATGTCACACAAATACCAAATAGTGAAAACATGTTCATGGATTTGTAGTTAACTAAGATGATTAATTTTTTTAAAATCTTGCATCTGATGGCCTAAGAAAGAACAGAAATGAAGGGCTAAGTTATAAAGCCTAAATATGCTAACAGAAAATAAAGGATAGATGCAGGATAGAAGATAGATGGCAGATATATAAATAAGCAGATAGAGGGACGGTAGATCATGATCATTTCAAATGCTCCATCAGCCACACCTGAGCTGCAGGAAGAGATAATGGAATTTTCCTGTTTTCAGTTCCATCATATACATGTTGGCAGGTACAATGATTATAATGCTTCATTAAAGTTAAAAAAAGATGTATAAATTTATTTCAATGTCTCTTCTTGTTTTTTTTTTTAAAAAAAATGTCTTGCGTCTATTAGATTGTTGATAGAATATGATGTAATTTGTCTTTGGCCTGCTGTTTCTCACCACTGGAGTCCAAAGAGAACCTCTACCTCACTGCAGCTCGGGTCACGACTGAGACTGACATGGAGATAGGTCAGCATTTGTAAAGGTACCCCTCAAGGAGCTGAAAACCTATAGATGTTGGTATTGCTTAGTTTCATCGTTGAATTTTCTGAAGAACTTTCCAGGTGCAAACTCCACACAGTACAAAGGACTACGACAGAGTTATCATAACTGTGGGGCTTCACACTGCATTTGACACTTTCAGTATCGATCACGTACTGCAATTGCCCACCAGTTCAAAAATAGAAAGAAAGACAAATCCATGACAGAGTTAATATTCTCTTTCCTGACATGCTCTTTACTAGTTAGTATTGTGCTATGGGAGAGACTACCTAAGATTGTTCACTTACAATGAGTTAAATTTGGGTTCACAGTCATAGAGGATTCTGCCTAGGATCAATCTGCCCTATTCCTTTGAAGCTGTGAAGCTGTGCCAATGTGTCATGGTGGGTGTGGTGGTTTGAGTAAAAGTGTCCGAGCATGATCTCATAGGATCATTGAATATTTAACTGCTAAGTCACCAGGAAGTGGGACCCTATGAAAGAATTACAAGGATTAGGAAGTGAGGCCTTGGAAGAATGGGTGTGGCCTTGTTGGAGTAAGTGTGTCACTGAGGATAGGCTTTAAGCTTTTCAAATCCGATGCCAGGCCAAGTCTCTCTCTCTCTCTGTTTCTCTCTCTGTTTCTCTCTCTCTCTCTCTCTCTCTCTCTCTCTCTCTCTCTCTCTCTCTCTTTCTCTCTCTCTGTTGGTCTATGGATCTGGATGTAGCTCTCAGACACACCCCAGCACCATGTCTTTTATATGCTTCTCAAAATGACAATAACAGACTAAAACTCTGAAACTGTAAGCAAGACTTCAATTAAATGCTTTCTTTCATAAGAGTTGTCCTGGTCATGGGTTCTTTACAAAGTAAAGACCATGACTATGACAGTGGATATCCAAGACAGAGCAAACTTTATACCCACTCACAGCTGAAAGGAGGCAGGGGTGGACTCTAAGGACCCCAAATTTCCTTAAAGATTTTTTTGTCTCACTGGCATTACATATTCCCATAGTTCAGCCTCGGACTGCAGCCATGGCAGCGGATAACTTTCATAAACTTCGCAGGCTCTAGAAGCCTCATTCCCCACCTTTCCTTTTCCCATTCTTTCTGCTTCATTCTCATTACCAACATTTTGCTGTGGAGCATATGAGATTTTAAATTATAACTTTGGAGCAAGGTCTGCCTTGGTGGCTGATATTTTGTACCGTATGCTTGTATGAATATGGAAAGGATTTTTCTCCCAATGACCTTTCAAAAGGTTTAGGTTATTAAGATGAATTTAAATATATTTCTTTTAATTACTGTAGTCTTAGAGTATGAAACCCAGGTTTATTTTCAGTAGCTAAACTTGGTAAGATCCTTTAAACTTGTTGAGTTTGGCCTTTGTAAAATTGACTTAAAAAAAAAAGTCAGCACCGAAACAATCAGGCCATTTTCTCTTATTCCTGACTTCAGTTTCGATTGAAGTTTTAAATCAAGTATTTGGAAATGTCACTGTGGAGAGAAGTTGAAACCTCTCAACTAGTGGCGTGGCAGCAGCCTGGTTTGTTCTTTCTCCTGGACAGAAGAGAAAGGGGGCCTTTGCCACTGCTCATATATACATATATACTGCCTTAGAGCAGTGTATATACTGCTATATATATAGACACTGTAGAAGGAAGTTGGGCAGAAGAAACAGATGCAAAATTCTTACCCTCTACTAGGCTCGTTTGTTTAAGTTTACAGCTCAATAAACAAATTTCTCCACACGAGAAAAAAAAAAAACAGAAACAATTATATCAAAGCAAAGAACAACAACAGTGAAAAGAGAAATATGAGCAGGGGACACATATCTGCCTGTGCACAGGCACTGAATTGTACAGGGTTTCTTGTTCGAGATCCTCCTGGGCGTCATCTCATCCAGGTACACTCTTCCACCTCACGCCTATTTACGCTGCTCTCTCCTGTATGTCTCATCTTTAAAGTCTTCGGATCAATACATCCTATGATAACATTTGGAGACTTCCACATGCTTTTCTCCACCGTAGTTATCAATTTCTCTTTAAAAGTTTTGCACGATTGTCCCCCTGAAAGCAGTTGTAAAAGCACTTAAGAACTATCCAGCCAATGGCTACGGTGTGCATCTCAGGACTTTGGAAATTTTCGTAAGCAATGCTGCGTCCTCCCCCTCCCATCACTAGAATGTTAGGTTTTCAGATCTAGAGATGGGAAAATCAGGGGAAGAAAATCTGTCTTGCTAGTCCTATCCGCACCCAGCTCTGTTTTCTGAAACTCAGTCTCTTGTCTGTTGCTTTCCAGGGATTCTGTGATACCTGGTGGAAAGCGGAGTGCAGTTCTGTGACATGTTGCCCCTTAAGTTGTTGTATAGGAAATTCCTGGACAGGTGTGGCTTCAGGGGCTACCTCAGTGTGACAGACTACAACCGAAAGTAGGAAAATCTCTGGCTTGAACTGTCCTGCCCTCATCCCCAGGGCATATTCACATCCGTGGTACGGATCACAGGCTGGGTTTCTGTCCTCAGTTTAACAGAAGATGTTGAAATCTAAAGAATTACTTTAAAAATGAGAAAATTACTTTCATGGACAGTTAGAATAAATACATAAATTAGGATATCCAGGTTCTTATACCTCAGTCATCAGTTCATCAGATCAAGGAACGAGGTGTCAGTGTGGGGTTGCCTATGGAGGGAACTTCCTCCTCTACAAAGCAGAACGAGAAATCACAGGTTATGTTTCTGTGAGGTTAATTTCTCATCTCTCAATTTGTTAGTCAGTCAAAGATTACTGGACTTTAGTGTTTTACCATGTCTTTAGAAAAGACACACCTTCCTGGTGTGGAATAGCCGACCGAGCTGTTGATACCTGGTCACTGGGGAGGCGCCTTCTGTACCAGTTGTTCTCTGGACAGCATCTCAAGTGAAAAGGCTTTTCCGTCCCTCTCTCTGATCCATCATGGTGCAGAGCAGATCCAGTCAGCCAGAGCATTCTCAAATCCCTCCCACAGTCTCTACAGGTAGCCCTTTCAAATTGCTGGTAATGAGGAAGACTCACAGCATCTCTCCTTATTGTTCTTGTTTGGCGACGGGCAATAAAACTTTACCACCTCATCATTATACATCACTTTAAAAAACAAAATAAAATAAAAATAAAATCTAATTTGCATTTTATTCTGTCAGGCTTCTTTTTTCTTTCTTTTTTTTTTTTTTTTGACTGACAGTTGTCCACACCTCAGTGGCTGTTCTGTTCGGTGTACTTTAATTTTGAGCTTTCACGTATTTGAGAAGCCCATTCAGAAGTAAATTCTCAGGGAAAATTGAGCTCTGTCATGGATGGATTAGTACTATAATAGTTGGTCACATATCTTGCATGAAACCTTTCAGAAGCAAGGCAAATGAGAAGGAAATGAAATTCATTTCATACTTCTTCAAGCACGCTAAGAGACTTTCTCTCCAAGTAATCTGTGAAGTAGCGCTGGTTTATTGGAGGTTCGTATAACTACCATTACATTATACCTTGTCACAATCTCATGTATTGGGTGACTGCTTTTTCTGAACGGATGGTACCTGCAAAGTGCTCTCTGAAGGCAGTGAGCAGCAAGTGTCGTTTCTTTGATCAAAATGTATAGGTCTAGGAAATAGCATAAATAAAAGTACTTGAGCTAAATTGGGCCATTATAGGTCAGAGGTGAATGAAGTCTGAAAAGCAGATATAAGTACAGAGGAATCATCATGTTTGCTTTTTGATCTATTGGTAAGTCTAAAACATAAAGGGGAAGGGAACCAAACAAGGAGAAAGGGAGAGAAACAGGGAGAGAGTATGCATGGACAAGAAAGGAGCCATTGTTACGTGTAGTAATAAATGGTACAATACCATGATCTAAACATGTGTGAGGCATGTGAGCCAATGTCATTTACCATGTGCTAAAAGACTTGCTTCACTAGTAAGGAGACCATGTAAATTTTTTGAAAGAAAATAAAAATAAATGTAACAATCTTATGTTGGTAGACTTTCTTTCTTTTTTCCCTTTCCAGCAATGCTATCCCTTTGATTAACTTATTTCCTCTTATCCCCCATCGCTCAGGTCAGGCCAGCCTTGAACACACCTGTGTATCGTGTCAGAGGATAACTTCAGGGTCTAGATACTCCTGCCTCCACCCTCCAAGTATGCCTCACCAAGCCTAGCTTCTCCGGATCAAATGGAGGCTTTCATGGTTACTGTGCCCCTTATCAGATGAGCTATTCTCCAGCCATTATCTTCTAAGGGAAAAGAAAAAGAACAAAGAAGAAAACAAACCCCCCAAGACGCGTAACTATAGAAATGTGGAGAGAAAGCTCAAGGAGCAGTTGCTTCCTTATGAACCGTAACAAAACAAACAGAAGCAGTAGGCTCAGTCTTCCCTGGGAAGACCTCAGGCTTTCTTTGAGGTCAGTGCATCTTGCTGCCATGGGGTCATTGAGGAGACAACCTGGAAAGCACCTCAGTAGTTCTAGGGGACATTTTCAGCTTATAAAAGGGAGAGAGAACAGATGAAGGTTTTTGTCCTTTTTCAGACTAATTTAATGATTAGCCCCAGTCAGTTTCCCAAGAGTTGTAGTTATCATGTCAACGGCTAAGCAGGATTAGATTGATCAAAATGTTCGCTGCCTGCATATGTCTTACCAGTAGCCAAGCAGGCAGTGGCATGCAATCCTGGCTGAGGAAGAGAGCCAACGGTGCCTCAATCTGCAAGGGGCCATGTGATACGTCAGTGGCAAACACTGGCTCCCTGTGCTCCTACCAGGTGACTTCACGACCTTTGCTTCTAGGAGCTCTTGGAGAACAAGGACTTTTCTGGGATGTAATCTGCTGAGTCTTTAAGAAAGAAAGGTTTAGGCAAAGGAATGGTAGCCTAGTGAAACCAAGCTTTGTTGTTCACTTTTCCCTTGTGGCTACCAGATACATACACATATGTGTATGTATAAGTACATTTTATACTTGTATGAATATTTATACTTGTATGCATATTTCTAAAAACAATGTATATTAAGACACACATATGATTAACAAACCAACCCACACAGACTCAGATAGGGTTTGTTGGACAAGCGCAATACTGAAGTGAAAAAAATATGTTTCTTTGCCTTCTACAACTTACAGTTTTAATTGTTTTCTGTGAGTGAACATTTCAAATTTTCTTCACCACATTTCAGTGTCCTTTGGTTGCAATGTCCTGAATAGTTCATTGAGACTGTCTGTCAAATACCGTCTGTGAAATACTGTCTGCGAAAGCTGTCAAAGGAAATGGGGTAGAAAAAGGGCAGGACAAATGTCTGTTCCCACCCCCTCTACCTCTCTCCAGGATGTTTTGCTATTGGCACAAAGGGCAGGGAGATGAATAGAACCCACATGTCATCGTGAGTCACAGACCGCACTGACCAATTAAAACGTTGCTGGTGATTGCAGGGAAATAATCGTGGGTATCCCACTGCAGGAGGATAAACATTGTAGACAATGATCTCTCCCTAAACCAGAAATGATTAGTGAGTGGATCTCAGCCGAACCTATACTGCAGGGCTGAAGAGATTGTGGAACAAGCAACCTGAGTCAGAAAGAAAATTAATGAGAAAGTTGAGGTAAAGCCACCTGCTGAGGTAGCTCATCCTGTCACCATGCCTACCTTAAAACCTGAGGGATTGTGGGAGTTCTGTGCCACTCTGGTGAACTCCAGTTCAGACTGAATGCAAGGGCCTCTGAAAATCTGCCTTGATTTCACACCTTCCTGCTAAAAGATGTTATCGCCCTGCCAGCTCTCTGAGAGGGAGAAACTTGCTGGGAGAAGGAAAGCTGGCTGACACCCTCAAAGGTGCCCTCGGTTTGCAGCTGGCAAAGGCAAGGATCAGAGTGGGATCCGAGACAGTCCCGTCCCACACGGCTTCTGATAAACAGACACACATTAAGCAACCTTTCTTAGCAATCTCATGTCCTCGTCATTTCCTTTCTTTCTTTCCCGATTCGTTCTTTTATTAGCCACTGTGATAATGAAGCTAATAATAACCTGCTCATTCCTGCCTCTGGAGTGGCACTTAATAATGTATGATCTCCATTTTCGTCTAAAATTCAGCACAATTCACCTTAGAGAAAGAAAAAAAATGAAGTCACACACAGAGAAAAAAAATGAATTATGCACCAAATTGTAAATATTCCATTTCTTTTGCTGATCTGAAACTCCCCAAAGAAATATGAAGACTTGATTTAAATTCAGTTACAGTGACATTTCCTAGCAGTGAGGAATGCTTGCACAACTTCACAAGTGTTTGCAAAAAGACAGCTTTTTTTTTTTTTAGTGGAAAACTGGTACATTTTAATGCGTTTTACAAAACTATCCCGTTTGTGCTGAAATTCTTCCAAATGAATAAAGTATTTCTGAGAGAAACCACATTGTTCACAGACATTATAGCATGTCTGCAGGGGGGACGCCGGCACTGCTAGGGAGGACTTTCAACCATGCAACTTCCTGCCCTGAGAGAGGCAAGGGTCACAAGAGCCATTCCTAGCTCACTGAAGTCGTAAGTGTAGACAATTAGCAAAATGGTTGGTCACAGCCAAGAGGGAGGCGCCAATAAAGTCTCAAATGGCTAGTGATCTTTTTTATTTGTGTTGGATTGTTCCAAGTGAGTGTGTCTTGGATACGACACTGTAAGTTTCCATTCTTGAGTGCTATGTAAGATTACATACGATAAAAAAAGATATACTATCAGTCCAAGATATGTGGGATGGTAAGTTGAAAATGGAAAAGACACAACATACTTCTTTGATTTTTTTTTTTAAAATACACATCCCATCTACAAAGGTTTTTGAACTTCCATAGTTGGATTAGTTTACCTCACTGTTTTCTATGAATAAGATAAAAATGATGAAGCTTACGCATTAGAATGCTGCATCACTATTTTTTTTAAATAGTTATCATAATTAGCACGACTAAAGAAGTTACAGATGCTTAGCATCAGAGGCAAAATGACTTGCTAAGACCACATAGCTTAAGGTCATAAGATAGGAGGCAGGCAGGACTAGCACAGGTAAAAGCAGGACCTAGTAACAAAGCAAGCATCTCAAGGACCTTGCTCCCAGCAGTGCCATTCTTAATGTTCTGGGTGTGACTGAATTGCTAACAAGATCAAAGCTTAAATGTTCACTCAAAACAGAAAAGAACTGCAGATTGTGGGCCTGATCTGTCATTTGGTGATAGTGGCAGGCCATAGTAAACATCTCATAGGACAGCCATTGGCATGGGGTAGGGGAGACAAAGCAACAGGTTGGAAGAGAGGACTGGGCAAGATCACTGTAAGGGTGATGAAGACTTGCATACAGATCAGAGGCTGCTTTCTTGTCTCACTTCCATAGAACACCGTGACCACGCTGAACAATTCCATATTAGAAAAATATCAGGAGGACAAAAGTGAGGAAAACGTGCAAGCACACCCAATGAGAACGCGTGCACGTGCACGCACAGGCATGTGTGCACTCACAGGCGTGCTTGCACACACACACACTTTTACAAAAGCCTGATTTTCAGTTCTCTTTTGGAACAAGTTAAAGTTTAGGATGCAGGGTTTTACAAATTGTTTTTGTCCATAGTTTCAAGGAGATGTTGTCAAGCAGAGATGCCATTGATTTCTGTCCTGTGGGAAAGGAGAGTCTATGCCTGGCCTTTTCTCTCCTATAGACAACTAATGAGCTCTGGATCTATTAGCAAATTCGTGATATATGGCATGGTATCACAAAGGATCCTGCAGTAATGGGTAAAATGCTTGACATTTAGTCCTTCTATATTTTCTAAAGGATAATAACTGGAAATCACAATTTAGCATACTTAAGTGTGACTTTTTAAAATTTTTAAGGGAAAACCCAGAAGAAACTGAACTTACAGGTTTTCTAACTGTATTCCCTGGTTTCTAAGTGGGTCCCCTTATTTTATAACCAGGACCAATTTCCATCGGTGTGTCTTTGAACACTTCTTCGAAAGTGCTGTCATTCTCTATGTTCTTAGAGAACCATTTATTCCCTTTTGGCAGTTTTTATGTCTTACTGAAGAGTCCAGGATGGTTATTAACATTTTAAGATGCCCTTTTAAACATTTTCCTCTGATACACTTTTAAATATTAGAGAAAGTTAACAAGGTAGTCACTGAAAAACATTCTTACACACACATACATGCACATACATGCACACAAGACACATTGAGTACACACACACACACACACACACACACACACACATTTTTCCTGAAGAAAAAATTGTGGTATTATTTTTACTGATGATTCTACAGTCTAAATTTTTAAAATCATCCATATATAACATTCTGTTTAAACAATATATGTGATGTCAGAATGTGTTCAGTTGGCTTATTATTTCTGGGATGAAATACTAAGACCAAAAACAATCTAGGGAGAAAAAGGTTGCTTTTGCTCACAGTTAACATTTCACCATCAAAAGCAATGAGGGCAGGGACTCAAAAATGCAGGAGCCTGGAGGAACTGATGCAGAGGCCATGGAGGGGTGCTGTTTTATTTGCTTGCTGCTCTTGACTCTCTCAGCTTACTTGCTTATAGAACCTAGGATTACCAGCCCAGGAATGGCACAGCCCACAATGATGGGGCTGCTCCCCATAAATCACTAATGAAGAAAATGCCCTAAAGCTAGATCTCATGGAGGCATTTTCTCAATTGAGGTTCCCTTCTCTTTGATGGCTCTGGCTTGTGTCAAATTGACATAAACTAAGCTAGAACACTGAATTACACTTGCTTTCGTGTTGGAGTGGAGGCAGATAGTGAAAAGGACTGGAACACCCTAGGGACCAAATGCCTCTTCTAAGTGCCTACACAAGACTTTCACTAAGAGGAAGGAAGGTGATTCCTCAATACAGGTATTCCAGTGTTTCAACAAAATTGGATATTTTTCCTATAAATTCTCTTATTCTTAAATATGGCTTTCAAATATTCATATACATTAAATAAAGCAAAACCCAAACCCATTTATAGGTCACATCTTGTAGTGACAGTTTACAAATTGTATTCCACACAATTAGGCAAGTCAATCTATGAGAGCAAATGACATCCAACCACTTGTCTAAGGCTGAGGACATTATCACATGTCTGTGTGTTCTTGAACAACATGTATATGTCTCTCAAACAATAACTTATTGAATCCTACCATGTAAATTTTTCTGAGCCAAGCCACGGACAAAAAAAGGTAACATCTCCTAACTGAATCTGAGGTGAAAGACAGAAATGAACACAGACCATATATTTATTGAGAAAGATGGCATATTGTTCCTCTGTTATATGATTTCACTGTCAGAGGATCATGAAGAATAAGAAACAGATGTATTATTGTCTCATGTCCTTTTTAAGGGTGCCTGTCTTCATTATACAATCTAGCACAGATTTGCATGTTGATTGCTAGTCTGACCAAATTTTTACTGGAAGCACTGTTTTTTCCCCTTTAGTCTTTGCTTATTTGAAGTTAGACAATTCTAATCTATACCAGGGAAAACTGAGAAACAATGTAAAATATCAGAGCATAGAGAACACACTGAGAATAAGTACTCATATTTCAAGTTTAGCTGGGAGACTGGGAAAGAAGTAGACCAACAGCACAGAACTTCATCACTGGAGACAGAAAGAAACATTTGGATCCCATGCCGTTTAAAGTTCAGTTGTTGGGCCATAGTGGAATAGACTCTGGCAGTTGTAGGATACAACTTCGTGTTTCCCATTCAATCGACTTTAATATGGACTGTTGTGATTAAGAGAAACAAATGACTTTCATCCATGATTTACTGAACTTACAGTGTGCTCATTTCACTGGGTTTTTAATTCACCCTGTAGTTTGCCTGAGTAAGAGAGAAATCAATGGTCAAAAGCAAGAGGTGGCTAGGATGTGGCACATACCTTCTTGCTTAGCTCTTAGCACACCTTTCTAGTCTCTCTTTCTTTGTGTGTGTGTGTGTGTGTGTGTGTGTGTGTGTGTTTGAGAGAGAGAGAGAGAGAGAGAGAGAGAGAGAGAAATTTATATGTGCATGCTTATGTTTCTGTGGTTGTGTAGACCTGTGAACATGTACAAAAGTCACACTTGAATTCTGGGTGTTCTACTCAACTGTTCCTTTTCTTAGTCCTCTGAGATGTTTCACAAAGAATCTAGAGGTTTGTTGGTTACCTATTGATCTTCATTGTTGTACCTTGTTCCATTCACAGTGCTGAAATTACAGGCACTAACCATGCAAAGTATTGATGCTCAAGCAGGGCACACAGTGAATGGAACTCCACACAGTGTGCCAGAGCTTGAACTAGATGATGTCAACGTTTGCACAATAGTAGGGGACAATTTATTGCTAAAAAGAGAAAATTAAGATGAAAATTCTATTTTTTGAATTGGAAACATTAATACAATGAAGAGTTTGCAATATATAAGTCAGGAATCAATTGCAAAGCTCCTCCTACCAACAATAATTTAAACACACACACACATACACACACACACACACACACACACACACACACACACACACAGTACAGGGCTTGGGCACAGATCATTGCCTGAGCACTTGCCAAATACATGCAAGGTCTTGTTTTCAATACCAAGCACTGCAATAGAAAGCATTTGTAGGCCAACATACTGATAGTAGTTACCGTAGTATGGCAAGTATGTGTTCTTATTAATCTCCCCTGTGCTCTTTCCTCATTTCCTGTGATGCTCACATTTGTTTTTTATTTGGTCCTTTATAGAGTGATAATGCTTCAGAGAAGTTTGATCAAAGCATGCATGTCTGTTGTCTGCACTGACATTAATGAATTCAGTATCAAAATAGTATGGATTCTTTAAAGAGTAGCACATTGGAAACTGAGATTAAGTTAATGCTTTTGTCATTGTGTTCTCATAGCTGAGGCACGTTTATGTTACAGACCCCTTCCTTTCATGGGCAATTAGTAACAACTCTGTATATGTGACCAGGTGCCTAACTTGCTACATTATTTGAGCCAACTTTAGGCTTCATATCATACAAAAATAAGGCTATGCCAGTGAACATACCACAGACTTTCCTAATGACCTAAGGAGGGCAGGAGAGACAACAAGCACTAATGACTAATTTTCATGCTCCACAGTCTATGAATTTTTTATCAGTTTGTTATAATTTTGAAGCTAAATCTACTCTCCTTTGAGTAGATGCCTAGCATGCAGAGGTCGTAACTGGTAGAGTCATCCTGGGTTATGTTTAGACGATATTTAATAAAGTGAGGAATTGGCATGACTACATAGAATTCAACAACATAACTAACTCTTCCAGATAATAAGTCTTCTGGGTGAATTATTTTCACTGACTTATAATGTTCAGCTATCAGCATGTAAAAGTAGATCAAGTTAACAAGTTAATTGTCAAATTTGTTAATACCTTTTGGATTATGTATGGGCTCTCAAGAATTTGATTGGCACTCTGGGAGACTGAAGTTTCAAACTGAGTTAACAGGAACAGTAACTGGTGGGGAGCTGCTGGAGATAGTAGAGAATATGGTATTTATGACTGAACCTAGCAATTACAGATGTCTGAACTGTTAAAGGGATATACTATTAAGTTGTATCTCCCTAAAATTGTCCAAAATCCTTTTTGCATTTCACAAAACTAAACATGGAATCAACTATTTTAATTTGATTTCTATAGAGAAAAGATAATCAAAATCAAGTTATATTTTTACATGTACTGGTCAAAAAATATTCTGGGAGCTATTGAGTGTGCATATAAACACAACTCTAAATAACAGTATTTAATATTTTATATTTTCATTAGGTAATTGCTCTTCAGAAGCCTGACTGGTGAAAATGGGTTTATGAAAAGAATCATAATATGAATATGATAATTAGTCCTCAAAATGACATTTATTGGCATCTAGACCTTATTATATACTCTCAGCCAAAATCAGAAATAATTTAGATAGTGTTAGTTATTAGGCAAAGGCATGGTTTTCCATTATAGAATATTAGAAAGTTCAGAGTGTTTCTAAGGCAACTGTCTATATTTTTCCTGAAAACAAGCACCCAGAAAAGTTTGTTCATTATCTGAAATCTTATTTGAAAGACATGAAGATAGAAATATCTATAGAAGTTCTCTTCCATCTCTGTCATTCATCCAAATTCACATTAAGTGGCTGCTCTGGGTGCAGTCTTTCTGAGAAGAAAGCTAAAGAGGAAATGGTTTCTGAGTGAATAACTCCATTTCCCAAACATCAAGTAAAGAACACTCACTAGGAACCGACAGCAGTCTCCTCTGCCACTGGTAGAGGGACAATCCCAGTGACTAAAGGAAATATGCCCAGGAGTCAAGGAATAGGGAGGGTTCCTGGAGTGAGGGAGATGGTCTAGGGTACAGAAGGATGCTTACTAGGAGGCCCTGGGAACAGCATCAGTTTGAGCATCTAAAATTTTCTAAAGTAAATATTTTCATGGTCCAGGTCAGATGCTAAAACTGAATCTCTAGAGGCAGAAATTAGTGATGCTCAACTTAATCACTTTTTAGATGTAGACCCCAAATCACAAGTGGTTCAGAGAGGGTAGAATCCCTGTGTTGATGGGATGGAAGGATGTGGTGGAGTTGGGAGTTGAAGGTATAATTCTGGAAGCCTAAAGACAATAAGGCAATGTGGGGTGAGTCTATAGCCTTGTTGGGAAGTCATCCGTTACTACACAGGTCAGTCTTCACAAGACTTCATTCTCTAGTTGACTGTAAGATCTCTAAGAGCAGAGACCAGATTTTAATTCTTTGTCTCACTGTGTAGTCGGAGGCTGCACATTCATTCCCAGTTGCTCAGACTCTAAATGATCACACACATCTGTCTCTTGCGGGCAGCTACATGGCTTCTTCCTGACTCTGCCTACTTTCTCTCTATATCTCTTTCAGCCTGATTTTACTCTGTGAAACCTTTGGCCAGAAGCAGTTTCTTTATTAACCAATGGCAATAAAACCTATTCACAAGATATATCACCTCCCCCATCATCAGTGCTTAGCACATAGAGAGTTCCCAGTTGTGAACATGGCTCAGAGAAAGGACAGATAAGTAGAAAGACAGACCAACACAGAAGTCTTTTAAAAGAATGAAAAAACCCTCCGGTCCTATTCAACAACCCTATGAATATACTTGGTACTGCTTCATTCTGAGTTTTGGCTTTCTCAGCTACACATCGGCCATGACAAATTATATTGAGGATCTCAGTGCCAGGCAGAGGTGGGAAGCTTACTATGAGTGAGTCCGTTCTACACAGTAAGTTCCAGATCAGTCTGAATTTCCATGTCAGACCTTGTCTGAAAAACAAAACAAAGTAAGTGGAAAAAGAGCTGAAGAGTTGGTTCAGCACTTCAAAGCCCTTGTTGCACTTGCAGAGGACTAGATCCAGTTCCTAGCACCTATGTTTACCACCTTACAACTACTCATAATTCCAAATTCAAGAGATCCCAGTTCCTCTCTGGCTTAGGCAGGCATATGCATGCATGTACACATACATACACACAACAAAAGATAAAGGCTTTAAAGTTACTGAAAGGGGACTCAACAAAGACAGGGGCAAACAGATGGTGTCATGCAATGCAAAGGTGTCTGATGTGTCATATAATACTTGCTTTTGAAAAAGGAGTTGGTGGTATTTCCTCTGAAGAGTCAAAGACATGGTTATTCCAACATCAACTTGCCTGCTGTACTCCCTGACTCCGCTTGTTTCTCACTTGGCAGGGTTAGCTTGCACCCAGTCCCTTTCCTCCCACGGAGTTTCTCATGCTCATCAATCACTTAGCTTGCCTGGGTTTCTGTTTAACAAACTTCACTCCCCATTTAATTATTTCAACTGGTAACGTTTACAGAGACGCTGGGAAGTGCTGGAAGGGGCTTAAAGACTTCGCAAGAAGCAGCTTATTTAAAACCCATTCTTAAATAGGCAAAACTATTTTTGTTTTGTGGATGAGGCTCTGGAAGGAAGGAAGATACAATTAGAATTTACAACTATATGCACTTACTGACTGTAAGAAAAGGGTTAGAACTTGGGAGGTCAAGGCCCATCAGATCATCAATGTCTCTCCTTCAATTCTACTATATTCCCACAGGCTTCACTCTTCTCATCAGAGCGTACAAAGGTGTACCATAGTAGAATGCAGCTGTTTAAAGCTCGACAATTGAATCCCACTTAATTTTAGGCCTGTATTCTGTTTAGTTCATGCTGTTTCGCACAAGACATGATCAGTGACTGGTTTCGGACAGATGAGCGTAGAAGTCTCCTTAGGTGTCCTCAAGTCAAACTTTTGTGAAAAACCAGAGGAATATTGCAGAATGCAGTTGAAGTCCTGACCCAAGAATGAGTTTTTGAGCCACATTTCCTTAACAAAAGCTTTGTTTGCTTGTTTGTTTAGTGAAGAACGTATCAAAATATGTTCACTTCGGACCGCATTGTTTTTGAAGGGAGGCAATTAATCCTGTGTTTTAAGAGCGAACGCCTTGGCCAATGAATGCTTTGAAAATGAGACACTGTGCACTTAAATGGGAAGTTTTGCTGTTCTGGAAAACTCAGTTATTTTCACCTCTTCCTTCACGCAAAGAGTACCCAACAAATGACACGTTGTGCACGTCGCTTTTCTGTGGGGCTATTGCCTCAATTATCTGTGTGATTGCTTCATTGTGGAACTTTACTTTGCCAGTGCAGGGCATTGCCCTGGCTCATAATTGCCTGGCCTATTATTTGCAGCACATGGATAATTACTATGCTGTGAACATCAATTTTGTTGCATTGTGCTGAGTGGCGCTACTTCCAGGGGGAAATGATGATAGCTGTGATTCTCAGTAGGGGGTGGGCTGTTGCTCAGGGCTAGAGCACTGCCCAGTAATTCCCTCTTTACAAGTAAGACTATACATAGTACATCCTAGAAGTCCTTCATTACAGCATTTGTTTTCTGCTTGTTAACATCATTTCACGCCGGATGGGCATCAGTGCAATTTTCCATTTTGTTTCATCAAATTAAGAGAAGAAAGGAGGCTGTCTTGCAAGGTTTTTATTTTATAGACAGTTGGTCATTTCATTAACACTTTTCATATTCTTGTTTGTTACAATAGATTATGATGGTAAAAAGATTTCCCCCCATTAACTTAGGAGAGAACAGCATATTTATTTATGTATTTATTGGGGGCGGGGGCTGAGAAGTATCGATCGGCCACAGAGGACATTTATTAAAATGTAACCAGCATCTTAGCACTTGCAAGTAGCTCGTACTTTAACCGATTAAATAGTCATGGAGAAGGAAATCAATACATCTTGGATTCTTCAGCTTTGGACTCTGCCAGCAAAGTGGCCTGGCAAATTAAGAAAGAAATAAACAAATGTGCTTGCTCTGAACATTTAAAGCACTTCAATCTGGAAGTAAATGTATTACTAATATTGGTTGAGTGGGTGGTTTGCATGTGGTTATTCTTGTGTAATGCTAAGAATAAGTAAGAAACCCACCCTTGGAATTCCTGACCGCAACTGGGGGTAGAGTAGCTCCATGGCAAAGATGCTGCTGGGGCCAACTGCACTGTAAAGCACAAGTCAGCAGACCTTTGTATAGCTAGTACCATCGATGTTTTGTTCTTCATAATTGTTTTACTTTGCTTTATTACAATTAAATTGATAAATTAACTAACTAATTAATCAAGTGAATCCAATTTATGGGACTAAAGAGTTGGAGATTTTGACCTTCATGTAGTAAGTAGCAACCTGATAGCAACAAAACATATGTGCTACAAAAGACAGGTCATATTGTTGATATTGCTAGCATCCATGATGAGTTAGAGTTCATTATCCCTTCTGGGGTGTTAGCACAAAATCTACTCCCTTGAAATTCACATCTTGAATATGTTCAGAGATGAGAAAATTGCCAACCTATGAATGGCCCATTTGAATATTTGACTTACAGAGGTTTCTTAACATTGCCATTATGTTGAGTGACATGTTACAGACCTGTTAAAATCCCACTGCCAAAATTCATCCCTCTGTTTTAATTTATCATTCAAGGCTCTGTGATTAAATGTCTGACAGAGTTTGGCACTGGAGAGTTCGAAGAGTACCACCAATTCAGAGTCAGAGATGTCCTAGACTGAGTACCTGTAAGTAGAGGATGTCCACAATTGACATGTATTCTAAGGGCCCCAGTGAAATGGTCACTGTGGCTGGAGAATCTGTGTTTTTGGGGTAACTGGAAGACTTGCCAGATTGTCTGAACATTCTTTGAAAACAAATTAAAATGTTATTAACGGTAAAAAGACTTATTCCAGTGTAAAACAGGTTGTGTCAGTTTCAGCACAGAGGAAACAGATAAGATGTGCTTTGAATTGATCATATGTACATAGCCTTTAATGAATGATAACTTTACTTGGATAAATTGCAATATAGACTAAGAAGGTGTAATTTCTCACTCTGGGTTCATAGGAGGTTTGAACAGAGTGCTATCCTTTAGTTGTAACTACTTTGCTAGCTCCCTCACTGCCAGGGCTAGGAATGTGAAGAGTACCTTCCCCATGGAATCACCTTACCCTGAATCCTTGCCTTTCTGCAGGGTCCTGGCAATGGTACTGCCCCACGGAACACAGCCTCCTCACCCATCTCAGATGGAACATCTACCGCATGCCCCTGTTGTGCTCTATATATTGGGTTCATTCTCATCTTTATCTTGGATGTGAGCTCCCCATCTGGATAATAAGCTCATCAGAGGTAAAGGATCATGAATGTTGCTTACATATTAGCCTTGGTACACTTAGCACATTTCTATGAATACATTGTATACTCAGAGTGTTTTAAAAATGTCGAATACTTGAAAATCTTACCTCTGCAACATATTTCAATTTAATAATTCGTGCTGTGGCAGCTTCATATTTAAGTTATCCTCAAAATGTGAAATTATATGCCACCTGTATACTTTATTATATTTATGATTATATTCCTGATTGATATTGATGTCTCAGAAGCTTTTTTTTTCACAGTAATATTTACAATATATTTCCAAGGATGGACAAGGCATGTGTTGCTAATGAAGACACAAAATAGGAATAAAGAATAATGAATAAAATATTTTCATTAGCTTTAAAACTGTCTCACATAAGGGAAGCTTGATCTGCTAGACTGTGTGGAAAGAAGAAAATGCCTGTAATAATATCACTAAATGAACAAACAATCTAAGAAAAGAAATTCCAATTGTTATTGACTTCTAATGTAGAATTGAATTCATAAAAGAGCAAAACTGGAATTTGCAAAAGCTTCAGACACATTTTTAAAGATAACCAGTTACCAATGAACAAAGCAGGAATGCATAGAGGAAAAAGTACTAAGTTCTGAAATCAGTAAAGATCTCATAAACCACAGATATATGAAAAAGCAAAACAAAGCAAGAAGTAAAGTCTGTAAGCTCAAAGAGTGCGCCGAGGCATCGGGCCTGCAAAGATAAAGGAGGCGCTGCCTGGACTGAGAATATTATCTCTTTAACCAGCCAAGCAATCGTGGTAGGCTGCCCGCCGCCCCAAGACAGGGATGCAGTGCAAAGATAGCAACTGCAGCTGAAGGGCTCTCACTTTAAGGCTCTGCTGAAAGCTTTCTCTGGTGCAGGATGCTAATATAGGCGAGATTTGTTGTGAGTGTGGGTGTGAGTGAACAGTTGTATAGAACTGGTTCTTAGCATTGTCTAGCAGGCATTTCCACATTTACTAGAACAACATGAAGACATATTTAACCCACAGTTTTGTTTCTTTTTTCCTTCCTGAAGTCTATACAGAATTCAGAGGGTATCGGATTGAATGTGCCCGGCTCTGGGTTGCTTTCTTCTCTTTCTTAAAAAAACTGTTTCTTTTCTATGCATAGCCATTTCACTTCTAAATATAAAAATATTGCTAATGTGTGGATTCCTATTATAGTTTCCACTCAATGAGATTCTTATAACTTATATTGTGTCTTTGGGTTGGGTCTACATTTTCCTGAGACAATTCTATTACAAATGATGTCATTTTAAGGTATAGAGCTTATCTGTTTTGTTAATACATTCTGTATTAGAGTTCTGCAGTGATTTAGAATTAATACCTCCTGAGAAGAGAAAAGGTTTCTTCCCCCCTGAGAATTAGCTCATTCTTGTAGGGCCGTCTATTTGACATGCCTTGCCATGTCTTGTACTGGTAAAGAAGCAGTTTGAGTTCTATATTTGGAAAGAGGAAAAGGAGGATGTTCTACTCCTTAAAAAGAGACAGGGAGTTTGTCTTTATCTGGTATGTTGTTGAGTCTAATGACCGGTCTCATAGTTTTCAATGAAATGTGACTAAAATGAGAAACTAAACCATTGTATTCAAAAGTCTTGTGCTAGTTAGCTGGATAGTTTTTTTTATATTTATGACTAAACTAGAGTCATCTATGATGACACAATCTCAAATGAGAAAATGCCTCCATCAGATTGGACTGCAAGCAAGTCTATGAGGCATTTTTTTTTTATTAATCATTGACATGAAAGGGCCCTGGACACTTTTGTCATTGCTTTCCTTCAAGGCTGTTACCCTGTGGTGTATAAGGAAGCAAGTTGGGAAAACCAAAGAAGCCAGCCACTAAGCACCATTGCTCCAAGGACTCTGATTTAGTTCCTGTCTCCTGGCTCCTGCCTTGAGTTCCTACTATAGTGGACTAGTACCTGGAAGTGTCAGATAAAATAAGCCCTTGCTTCCCTAGTGTGATTTTCGACATGATGCTTATCACACCAATAGCGAAGCAAACTGAGACACATTTCTCTAGAAAGTCAACTTTAGATTTGGCACAGCTACCCCTGCAGCACAGATTGCAGCCAATCACCTGCCCTCTGATTCTATTGTGTCTTTGGTTCTGTAATCGGGTCTAGTGCAACACAGTCCACACAATCCGTATACCCTTGAAAGCTATAAACCAATTCTGAGAAGACAGTCATCAAGTATGGAGGGGTTGGTTATGGGCGTTGTACTTGGTATGGATCCCTGCTCGGTTATCATTTTCTGTTCTTAATGACTAGCTCTTTACCTTTCTATTTCTTGGCTCAGTATTTTTCTAACTCGAAAGTGACACCATACAACACATGAACTCCGGATGCTAGAGCAAGAGCCATGAACATGTCTGTGTAGAAAAAAATTATGCCACTGAGTCACATAAAGACAGTCATTATTTTTCCCACTCTATCCCATGCTACTTATTAGAAGACAAAGGTCTCACTTGGAGGCTAAATGGGGCACTGTATCTAAGAAAAATCTGTCTAAATAAAATCAAGGTGCATTTAGTCCAATGGCTTGACAAACAGCAAGTTACAGCTTTAATTTCACAATATTGCTTCTTTGATTTTATTCTTAGTATAACATTTAAATTCAAGAAAAATGTCACATGTATTTGGAGTTTATCTACTAATCTCAAGAAAGTCAAGTTTTCCAGCTGAAGTTCTAAAAACCTCATACTATCTTGGGGACCTCCTTTCAATCTAGAGGCATTTTTTTTTGACAAAAGCAGTGGTTAAATAATCTTTGATTAGATTCTTAATTCTAGTGTTTATCTTTCTTCTTGGTCTTTTAATATATTCTTACAAAAGTGCTCAGTTCAAAGTGAAATTACTTTATTGACATAAATCATTGCCTGGGGCAGATATGAATCTAATGGATGAAGTAAGGCTGTGAATACTGGAGAAAAGAGAAGGGAATATTTATTCTAGGTCAGGAAATAGATGCATCTAAGAATAGGTACACCTTAAGGTGTGTGTTGGGATCAGCTAACTAGGTTTTCCTGTTCCTTAAAGTAAGGCAGGATGAGACTGTTCAGTTTATCATGTGCTTTTTGAGGAATTCTTGACATGAGTTTGACTCCAAAGTCCATATACAAATGTAAACATAGTTTCACTTACCTGTAGCCTTATCAGTAGGGGTATGAGACTGAAGGATACCTAGAGTTTGTTGGCCTGCCAGTCTATTCAAATCAGCAAGTTCTAGGTTTACTGAGAGACTTTATTTGAAAAAAATAAAGTTAGGAGATTTAGGGATATAGGTAACATTCACCTCTAGTTTCTACCACCCAGATATACAAAGTCCTCTGCACATGAACATAAACATACAACTGCAGAGGAAAAGACTATAAATATATTAATATCACCTGAGACATGTTCTTTGCCTTGTGAAATATTTATCTTCATCACTATCTGCTTAGAGGGTTGCTCTTGTTCATTGTTTAGAGTTGAATATGACTTAGTTATTTTCATGCACTTAATTCATTACTTTGATAAATCTTTGGGTTCTCAGTGACAGCAAGTCAAATTTTAATAGGACTTGGAATTCTATGTGTCTCTTTTCCTTAGAGTACACCCTAAACCTGCTTCTGTCTTGTGCTTAGACCTAGTAGTGTACCGGCAGTCAAAGATATGGAATTAAAGTCCCCATGGTAATGGTTATCATTTTGTTTCTCAGAAGTGTAATCAGTTCCAATTTTCAATGTATTGTGAAAATTTTAACAAAACAAGTGATAAAAGAAAAACTGCAACACCAATAAAAGTCTCCTGCTCTGAGGATATGTTTAATAGTTCCAACATGTATAACATTAAAATTTTATCAAGAAATCAGGAAAAGGACATTTTGTACACAGAAATCAATTTACCTAGCTACTATCTGCAAGACTTGCTTGTAATTTATTTTGCCTCAAAGAATACACTGCTTTTAAACCCAATTCTATTTCATTTTAGTGTGTATAAAGAGAAACGGATGAGAATATATTGGCTTCAAATATAAGTAAAAGATTTAGAAGATTTCTAAATGTCGCCGACCAAAATAAAATCTCTGGTGAAGCAAAATGAAGTTTTGTGATGCCCACCATTGTTTTGAATGTATGTATGTTTGAGTGAAAAAGGAAACCTTTGGTCATATATAGGTTCCTCTATTGCTTCACATGATGAACCAATCTATTTGTCAAAGAGGGAAAATGTCCCAAATCAATCCATGCTTAGAAAGCAGTATCGTACATGAAATATTTGCTCCAGAATAGTATAGTTGAAGTGGGTCCTCCTGTGTTGTCTAGGAAAATATATCACATGAATAGATAGGTAGACAGAAATCTATCTATCTATCTATCTATCTATCTATCTATCTATCTATCTATCTATCGATAGATAGATATAGATATAGATATAGTTATATAGATAGATGGATGGATAGATAGATAGATAGATAGATAGATAGATAGATAGATAGATAGATAGATAGATAGATAGATGGATAAATGCATTCATACATACACACATACATTCCCAGATCCAAGGATACATAAATATGCAGATGCATCCTCCCTAGCCTAGACAAGTTTGAAAGTTGTATAAAGATGAGATTGAGTATTAGTTAATGCTATTTAACAATTGTGTTTTGGTTGTTACCCTTAAATACAATTCAGTTTCAAAAACCAGAAAATGTGTACAGCTTACTATGGAGAACTTAGGAGGTTGTTATGAGATTTAATTGACTTTACACCCAAAACCACCAGTATAACATCAATACCATAGTGGGTATTTAATAATTACTAGATCACTGCTGATTCGACAGTTGTTATAAGGGTTCTTTTGATACATGAAACACAGGATTGTACTGTTTAAGGGACACAGCCTGTTGCCGAATCCCTGCAACTTGGAGCCAGTCTGGCTCTCAGCATTAGAGCACTATTTCCCACTGGACTGCGACCTCCATCACAGGGATGTGGGACCTCTGTGTAACACATCTGAACGTAGTGCTTCCATTGGGATGTGGCCCAGCCAGCCCTTGCAGGGCTCTCTCTGCTTGATTATGGCTCGTTCTATACTCTGCACACAGTCCCTCAGAGTGGTCCAGTCTCTGTTTTTTCATCTTGTTGAAGAGAGCATGAAAGCTGTCATAGAAAAGCAAGTACCTGACTTGCCTATAGTGTCACGATGGGGAGGTAGAGGATCAATAACAAGACACAGTTGGCTGAAGACTTTTTATTTATGGGATATCAGCTGTTGCCTTCAGGGTGATGAGAGAGTCCCAGGCCTCAAACAAGTCGAGGTTGAAAACAGCAAAGTAAGAAGAATAAGCTTAATAAGTCCCCTCGGGAAGGCAAACCAATGGAGTGACCAGCACAGAGAGTCTGTGGACATCGGCATCATGAATCTAGAGTCAAGAAGCAGAGATATATGAGAAGCTTCTGGGGTGGCAGTGACTCCAGACCCCTACCTCAATTTGAACTAAAGGACTTGGGACAAATGCGCTAAAGACAGGATTTGGTTAAGGAACTAAGGAACAGTGTCAAATACTAGAAGTAGAACAATCTCCTAAAAAACATTTTAAAGCAATTACTTATTTTAATTTAAATTTTTATGACTGTAAAACTTAGAGTCATAAAAATTTAGGTAAAATTTTGATATAGTCTCATAGAATTTGACTTCAAGATAAATGGTCTCATTGGAACTAATGCCATGAGGCTTTATTGCCACTTCTTCAAGTTTGCAGATAGGCTCACAAACACAAGTAGTATTGACGATGCAGGGTGAAGGTATTGGTATGAATTTTGACTTTACTATTAACAACAAGATCCTGAGCAAACAACTCAACATTTTGAGTTCAAGTTCCTCTGGAAAGATACTATTGAAAGAACCCATGTTCCCTTTTGATTAAGTTGTATGCAAAGTCTGTAAAATAAAATCGTTTAAATAGCAGTCCATTCTCTATTGTTTGTTAGAGGCAGTAACTCAGTAAGGTAGCTAACTGTATTATTGCCCTAATGTTCTTAAGAATCTAGTTTGAAACAGGTATTGAATTCTGGTTTACCTATTAATATATGAAAATATAGGATAGGAATCAAAGGAAAGAATCAATATTTATAATAATTTAGGGTACAACAACAAAAACAATAGCAAGACCAAGAGAAAAGGGCATTTTTACTCATGGTGAATCTGTAGCTTCTATAGATAAGTCAATACGATATTCCACTTGATTTAGAAACAAAACCACTTGCTGGCCATGTCAGTGCTGTTAGCCCATGCACGTGTACATACAGCAGCTGAGACTTTGGGCACAGACATGTGTTAGCAATCTGGTTCAGGGTAGCCCCAGGATGCATGCAGATCCACAAAAGGCCTCCTGGCCCAGATTTTCAAAGTACATTGCTACCTAGGAGGCAGAAGGTACTCTCAATGTAATGGGCATTGGCTGCAGACTTGTCAGCTTGATGTGTTTATGATCAGTAGACCCCTGTTGGGTCACCACTCTTTGGGTAAAAATGCATTAATGAGGTATAGCCAATCCTGCTTGGCACTCTCTGACCAGCCTAGAGGGAAACCCGTGGCAGAGAGCCACCTCAGGGTCTCTCAACAGTGCCTGTTCTGCCTTGTGCTTGCAGATTTGGAAATACAACAGGGGAAGATGAAAACCGTGTTTTTAATCTTTATGTTTCTTTTAAGTATGGGGGAAAACAAACACTTTTCAGCCAGATACAATCTGATAGTTATATCTAGTAATCGTTGAATTTGATGATACAGTGCATTTTGGTTTTGCTCTGTTATTTCTCTGTTTAGTTTCATGAAGTATATTTTTTGGTTTTCTTGATTGAGCATCCTAACATTTTGTAAATTAACATTCCTAAAATTGTGTTTATGTAATTGTTAAGTACTGTCAAAAAGTTTCCTCCGCAGTTATATGTAGTTAGTAGTAATTTAATAAAAAATAATATGGCCTATTCTCCTATATATGTCTATTTATACACATACATAATATACAAACATATGTATCAATACACTTTCAAACATGTCTGTACACATATATTTATATCTATACAGATATATGTATTTTACATTCACATGGCTCTTTGCATATACATTTCTATACACATACACATATATATCTATACACATTCCTATACATATACATAACCAGTTCCTGTCACAATCACAAATCCATATGGAATTTCCTCATTGGTAAGCATGCCTTGGTAAAATGTGAGTTTGGATACCTTCAGTGGATTCCCTAAAGAACAGATGATTAATTGGACTGTAGGGTGTTTATTAATCCCAATTTTTCAGCATCAGGACTAGCTAAAGACTTCACCAGCATGGTATGACTGACTCCTTGTGTGCTTCGCAAGGAAGTATCAGATCTTGAAGAGAAACATTCCTACATTTTCTGACTTTGGATGTCTTTGGAGGACAGCTCCACCAGGGGATTTAGGTATTAGTTAATTTGCTATGAATGTATTTTAATTTTGCTTTGTTATTTTCTGCTAAATTTCATGAAGTAAGTTTTTTGGATTTCTTGATTTTGTCTACACATCTGCTCTTGGTTTATTTGCAAATCAAGCCTGCCATAATATGACAGAAATCTTTAAAATAGTTCTGCATATCATGCTAAGAAATCATACAACCTGGGGATAGAGAGCTGTTGAAAAGTCACAATTTATTCAATATGCACAGAATTTACAAGTAATTTTGGCCCACCCCAAGCTTGCACGTGGTGTCTGAATTACAAGGTTCTGGGGATTAAATTGAATTTTAGTCCATACTGTTGATGTCCAGGCATTTACTATTGCTTGATAATATGTAATTAATAGAAAAACTTAAAATATATTCAAAATCTTGAAAAGGATGTGGCAAAATTAGTTTATGCTTAAATTCTTCACTTATACATCAGGCAGTCATGTGTTATTGAATAGTTAGTTTATAAAATAACTTCAAGAAAGCACCATCTATAGATTTAACATGGTATTCCCTGCTTTTGTGTTGGGCATTTGTAAATATAGCTACAGGAGTTTGCCTCACAACAAGTGAATCTATTATTATAGTCCCATTATTTCACTACAATGCTCCAAACCTCTATCTTTGCTTCTATTTGTAGTTCTAATTCAAGCTTCCATATCTTTAAGAAAACAGCTACAAAATCTCTGGATTGACAGAAGCAGTAGTGAGCTCAGGCAGAATCAGTGAGTTTGGGATATGTGTAAGAGGCATGGAGAGAAACAGGAAGGGTGATACAGGAAGAAAGACAAAGGGTATTGAAACAAAGTCAAGACTGCAATTAAGGTCTGCAAACTGAAGGCATCAGAACTGTCCATGAACAGAAAAGAAAAGGCAGTATGGGAAATGAATATCACCTAAGGATGGCAATGATTTTTCCAACCCACTCAGTTCTTACTTCTGGCAATAACCAGTTCTACACAATCTGGGCCTTCCTCATTATTAGCAGAGGCTAAACTCAAGGTTGTATGTGCACATATTCCTTTTTGGAAAATAAATTACAAGAAATTTATATGTTTGCAGTCTCATATTTGAACTCAGGCTGCCTCCTTAGATTTGTAAATTTTTTCCTATGGAATATATGAACAAGCCCTGTTTGTAACATATCTTTTGACTATCTCATCAACCTTGTGTAATGTATAAGCCAATTGGTTAACAATTTTGATATTATTAACTTATACCCATTCCCTCAATTATTTCCTTCCTTTTCTTTCTCCCTCTCTCCCTTCATTTTTTCTTTCTTCCTTCTTCCCTCCCTTCCTCCCTTCCTTCTTTTGCTCCTTCCTTCCTCCCTTTCCTTTTTTCTTAAATGTTTTCTTCTAGAATGCTTATCAGAATCTCCGACTATCTACTAATCCACTATATTTTTTACTAAATTAAAACTTAAGTTATACATTATCTTTCATGTTAATTTTCCCCTAAGTCCTTCCTACCTTACCTCCATGACAAGTCTCCTCCTTTTCTTTACATATCCATTATGTACTCAAATTTTTCCACCCCAGTCTCATAGCTCACACTGAGTCCATAGTTTACAAATCCAGGTTCTTCTAGTGAATTTTGTAAGAATATAGACATTCTTGGAAGTCAAAGTTGGAACATTATCCTGTTTTGGTTTTGTTTTAAATCAGTAAAATTTATTTTCATTCATCATGATGAGGGATTCCAAGTTATTGTTATAATACAGCATCTTTTAAGTTATAAATCATAAATTATAGCAAATAAAATATTTTCACAATGAAGAAGCAAATTATAGGTTAAAAATCAAGTTCAATATATACAAAAATTCACACATAAATGTTTCCTCATTTCTAAAAGTTTGTTTTCTTGGTCTAGACTATGATGAGGAAATGGAATTGCTCTCCAAAACGAAGCTAAGAAATTTATGTCTCAATTGTGGGTGTTTGCTTGGGGTATTTCCTGGTTCTACCATGTTCCATGATAAAAGTCAGTGGGAAGCTACAGCAGCCTAATCCAGGCAGTATGACAAATATGTCCAGGCAGCACAGACATATCAGAAATTAAGGTATGGATAACTCCTCCAGGAAAAGAGACAAGACCTAAAGTGGAGGAAATTTAAAATGGGTAGAAGAGGAAAGTAGTTATAAATAATAGCCAAGCCATGGAACCAGTTACAAAAATAAGAATTGTAGAGGACATGATTGGTTCTGCTTTATTTTAATATTGTATTTGTACAGATATTTGTGTTTTCTTCCAATTACTTTAGTGTATGATATTACATCAATTAAGAGAATATCAATAGTTATTATATTTAAGTTTCAGATACTAAAAAAATGTTCCTCAAGTGACAGTACCACCTATTTTAAATATATGTGTTTACAGTTGCACTTGGGATAGTTTCATTATGGTTAGACATTGTTATGACCTGGTTATTGTTTTCATTTAGAAATTAATCATGAAATAATGAGATAAGACAGGGAACAGAATTGTGATGTTTATTCTCAGTTGTCAACTTGACTACATCTCGAATTAACTAAAGCCTAAAAGTGGAGGAAACACCTGCTAGGGAATTTAGCTTAATTTGAAGTAGGTAAAACCATTTCAAATCCAAGAGAAGAAGACACATGTCTTTAACCCCTATCTTTATGCTAGAAAGCCCACCTTTAATTTTGGTCACATCTTCTGCTGCAATCCAATGAAACTGTAAGCTTGCTCTTTGCCTACTTGTCCTAACTTTGCGGGCAAATCCATTTCTTCACAGGCAGTAAGGCCTACCTGCGTCTTCGATGTTCCGGTTTGTACTGAGGAGCAGCTGAGACATACAATCTCCATGGCTGAAAAACTACTAGAATCTGGGACCTTCTGTTCATAGACAGCCATTGTTGTATTAGCAGGATTGAAGCCTATTGTTACATGTGGGTAGATCTATCTATTGTCATTTTGCTCAGGGAAGGTAATCATTCACATCTTAGAAATTCTAGAGATAACATCATTTCCTTGATTCCAAGGGTAACAGTCGCATATCCTCAGACGGACATGTTTCTGAATCCTGATGAAAGAACCACACCAGATATAGTATCACCTTCACACAAAGCCAGTACTGTGTACTGCTCATGTAGAGTGTTGACTGATGGCTTACTGGAGTTAGTGGAGTGTTTCAAAGTCAGCTTTGGTAAAACAACAGCATTCATATATAAATATGAGAAGGCACATGTTTCTGGACTGTCTCCCACCGGATGCCATGATCCAGGTGCATCTCCTGAAATGGCAGCCATGAAAGAGTACCCCTGGCTCCAGGATTTCTTTTAGCCCCAGAGTATCAAGAACATGATCTCTGCAGGTAGATATGTTTTTATTGTTGATAAGGCTTCCGGCTTTATATTCTCCAGTCCTCAGTGTTCGTGACAAAGAGCAGCTGGTGAAGATTTCAAAAGGATTCCAGTTCTGTTTTCAGCCTGTGAAAAAACTACTTTATCCCTCATTATCACTTTTGAATGAGGATATGAACCAAAAACAGGTGTCTTTTAACTCCCAGCAACTATCAGTTAAAGAGTGCACCACGCTGCAACCTGACATTGAACTTCTTTGGATGCCAAATGAGATTCTCTACCAAAAGAAACTTTGGAGTCTCCATCTCCTTAATGTGCATATGAAATTCATAATTATTACTATTGATATCCATTTTCATGTATGTGACATGCTGATAGAGATAGATGTCTTCTTGGATTTTTAGAGATGGAATTAAAGTAATAAAAATAGTCCTCTTACTCTTGTATCTCCCCCAGAGGAAGGCCAGATCTTTATTTCCCAAATGCTTCCGTTCTTCCATCATTAATGCCAGTCCATTTGCTTCATCTTCTCCTACACATCCTAAGCACCTCCCTCCTAAGCTTTCATTGTTATCACATGATAATACTGAAACAGAGGTACTCACTGCTTCTTTCATCTAAATTTGCTTATTCCTTTTTTTACCTGGTTAATTGCTTCTTATATTTCAACAGTCTTATCAATGCTCTTCTCTTTTCTTCTTCCAAAGAGAATTGAGCCCTTAACTCACTCTGGGTTAGCATACCAAGCAGAGTCTAGCACACAGAAGGAATCTAAAAAATGCCAACTTGTGGTATTATCCCCTGCCAGTTGCATATTACTTCAGAGCCACAGAGGTATTCTCGCTGCTCTGAAGTCCTGTTACATTCAGTTTTGTGGTGTGGGAGAATTGTCTGTATGTGTCAATCATATTTTAATAAAACGCTGATTGGCCAGGCAGGCAGTATAGGCGGGAAAGCCAGACAGGAAGTAGGGGTGAAGCAAAGAGACTGGGAGTATACTAGGAAGCTCCCTCTGCCATTCCTGCGCAGACCACCAAAGAGACAGCATGTAACCTGCCCAGCTGAAAAAGGTACTGAGCCATGTGCCTAACATAGATAAGGATAATGGGGTAATATATGTTATAAGAGCTAATAAGTAGCCAGAGCTAAGGGCCAATCAGTTTATAACCTTATGGAGTCCTGTGTGTGATTTTCCTTGGGCTTGCCGGTTGTGGGGTACTACAACAAGCCGGCCCCCTCATGTTACAGTTTTGTCTGAAGAGAGTACTGAAAACATTTCTGAGGAATGGATGAGCAGAGCTGAAATGAACTCTGAAACTGAATGGTAAATGTGGCAATTCTTGAAGATTGGGGCATCTTCCAGTTGGAAATTCTCATAAGAATGAACTCTTACATAGAGTCCCACCTGCTGGCACACTCATTCATTAACAAAATTTCCTTGTAGTTTTACTTGGACACGTGATGGTGACTGTAATGGCAGAAGTGTAAGCCTGACTCTGGGTATTTACTAGACCATGAAAAGTGTTTATCTGTAAGGAACGTATTTGACATTGTGTAAGCTTTTCATCTCTGATGGCATCAAAGGAAAACACTGTAAACAGAAGTCTGCTTCAGTTCTTAATGCAAGCATGTCTCCTGAATGACTGAAACATCTTTGTATTTGCACATATATTGAAATTGCACATTCTTGGAATATGCAACTGTATATAGAATCAGCTATGCTTCTATATATACAAGGGAAGAAATATCAAATCCATTTCCTGGAATTAACAATTTCAAATTCTCTTCAACTTTGCTTGCTATTGTTTACATTGCTAAAAAGTCTGCATTTTTTAAAAAGCCAAGGTTTTCTGCATTCTCTGTGAGCATCACTGTCCTTGATGGAACAGCCCACACATTTGTGGGAGCATTTGTCCTCAATAATTTCTCCTGTGTGCCACTTTCAACTTGTTTCAGGGTATTATTAAAGCATGTTATTGCATCAGGCGATCTTGACTGCCTCTCATAAGGAACCAGACCAAGAGGCGTGTGATTGCATATCATCTGTCATGGTCACTTTTTCTGTCTAGGTGCATCATTTCCCTACAAGTCCAGACTTGGGCACTGATGGCATTTCCAGGTAGTCAAGTGAAAACAGAAGGGCTCTGGGAGATGGGAGATCCATTGGATAACATCTATGAATGCCTTGGCTCAGCTCACTGCTCCTCTTCTCTCACCCTTGTACTCTGCATTCTCTCTTGATCTGCTACGTTTTCTACTTCCACAACAGGGATCATGGCTTTCTCTCCTTAACCACTACCTTCAACCATCAATCCTCATCCTAAGTTAGAGCTCTTGTTTCTCACTAACCACAAGACCAGGGGGGAAAGAGCATAGAACTTTATTTTTTTCTTCAAACCTAGATTGAGTCTCTTATTTGGACAAAACATGTTATCATTTTTCATATACAAAAATACTTTTCCAAAATTATTCTTAGTTCAAAATCAATGCTTCTTTCTTACAGCACACCTTTCCATTTTTATTGCTGGATGCATGTTATTGCAGCGCTGACCATAGATGAACACACTGTTAACCACTAGTCTTCTGAAAGCAATTGATCAATTCTAGTTCACTTATCATTCATTGCAATCTTTTATTAGAGAGACTGTTTTTGGAGGTCTTAGCCCCTCTCCCATTGCCACTACTTCCATATCTCTATCTCTTCACACTGTAAACTTCCAAAAATATTGGGGAATTGGCTTTGTAATAGATTCTCATTATAGTTTCATTTTATATTAACTAGGAAGAAACAATCAACTGCATTTCTGAATCACAGGAGAAAAAAGACCGGCTGTATAAGTCATCCAAGTATTTCCTGATACATGGAAATGGTAATTTGAACCTTATTAGAAGAGCCATTGGGAATATTGAAAACGCCACTTTGTTTTATTCTCTAAGCATTTCCAAGAGCTCGCTATCATGTCCTTGGGTGATGTTCCTGAAAATGATCAAGAAAATTAGTTTTCCAAAATCCCTAATAACGTCACAATTAAAAAATTACTTGGAAGCTAACAATAAAACCCCAAAATCTGCAATATATCAGAAACACACTTAGTCTTAGACTACACTTTACATATCAAACTATTCAAATGCAGTAGGCATAGGGGCTGGACAGTCCATGCACAAGCTCCTGAACTCATGGATCATGTGCAGATAATGTTGTCCAAGCTATTGACTGTATGTTGAAAGCTCTCTCTGTGACTTCGAGCTATTATTCATAAGCATTGTCTGTTCAAACTCTGCTAACTTTCTATTTCTAGACAATGAGCTAAATGACTTTGGAAATGGAATTATAATGAAACTGAAAATCATAGCTATTAATACATATCTGTGTGCTATTCATGGAAAAAATAATAGAAACTGAACAACAATAAGTAGCATTATTAACATGTCCTAAAGTTGTACCATATTGTTGATTTGTGTGTTTTCTTTATAAATGAATATTAAATATTAGGTGATTTAAATTCACATTTTCATAGCTGCCACTTGTGCATTAAAATATGGTGCTTGCATTCAATTTCAAGAAACACCTGTTTCTGCTTGTTATTTCTCCAAGATAGCTATATAATATTTAACACAACAATAAAATTTCCATGTGCAGTAAATCACACGAAAATTTACTAGGAATGAACACGAACATACTTCTTCATTCTCACAGATTTTATTCATTACAAAAGGCATTCTTTACTAAGGAAATTTAAAATGTACTAAATATAAAAAGGAAATTCAGAATTATGCTATTACCAAAATTTGAAAACTAATACATTTTACTATAGGAGAATTTTAACTTTATCATTTTAATTTAAATTATAGTGTGTTTCCATTAAATAATCAGCCAGCTACAAAATCATTATAGATAAAGATCGTTTCTGTGAGCTTATTTTTGTTTTTGAAAATTCCCAAAGTTTTCTCAGAAATTTAAACATTCAATTTTATCATAGATTGTTAAGGATTTATGAATGAGATCTTTTTTTTTTGAGTTTTACTATTTAAATAGTGCATTGTTCACTTCTGCAATTTCAGCAACATACAGCCCAGACATCCAGGATAGAGAGCTGAAACCAACCATGACTTTCTATGGTGAGATCTTTGTCTTAGAATAAATAACAAACAGAAAAAAGCATAAAACATGATTCTGTGAAAGCAGAAAAAAAAGTTGATAATGGGTGCTAAGCTATGTGCAAGGCTACAGAAAACCACCATAGAGCTGAGAGTGTAACTAAAACTAATTTCTATGTTGTGAATAAGGAAAAATATCACACTACAATTTACAGATATCCCCCAACCTAGATGATAGCTCATCCAGAGTTCTCAGTCTTGTCTCCTCTTTCACTCAATAATTATTGAGACCACACTGAGAAAAATCTTGGCTTTTTCTTCTACTTTAACGATTACCATGATATACCTGTGATGTTTCTCTATTTATTTTTAATTCGGACAAAATAAACTGTGTTGACTTGATGAAGATTGACCCTGATTCTGTTACATCAGCAAGTTTTCTGTTGGTTAAGAGTACTATGATACAAGATACTTATCAGAATTCTTTACCTGGCATTGTAGACGCATTGTTTTTTCTTCTATCATTATTTTGAGAAAAATCAAACAGGTCTGTATTTTGGCAACCAAAACAGTTTACAATATTTATGAGGTTGTAGTTTCTTGTCACTTGGCTTAGAACAAGGCTAGTTCCCTTACTTCTGTATCTATACACTCACACTTCCTCCTCAATCGGAGACATCCCTTGCTTTTTAAATCTTAGTTTCATATGCTTTTATAACTTCAGGAATATTTCTTTTCAAAGACTTCTATTGCAAACAACTCTAAGCATTCTGGCATTTCATTTCATTGCACATGCTGAGAGAAATTAAATTTATTTCAGCTGTGACTTGTTTCCATGTCCCCTATGATTATACTTATAGCAGCATACTTTTGGTGTGTTTAACTTCTCCTTTACTTTTCTTTAATTTTTTCTTTAATTTGTTGTGATTATAATAGTAACAGCATTGCCCACTTCCTTTGCTTTAATCCAGACTTGGACATATAAACCTCCTTGCTCTCTGTAAAATTTATGGCCACTCTCATAAATTCTTACTACATATACATATTTCTAAATACATAATGGCAAACTGCTCAGCCTGCACAATTAAAATCATCCTGTTTTTATTATCTCATGTATTGGTTTTAGGGGTGTCCTGCCTCCATGTTCTTTAAAAATTTTTATTTTACATATTTCTAAATTAATACATTTTCAATTTAATAATTGGTATTAATATACAGTGAAATGATAGTGAAAATTCATACATTATCCCAAGTTCTCTTGATTTCTAAGCTTTGCACCCTTAAAACAGATATGAACAAAAGTCACATTGTGTGAGACATTGTGAGAAAGCAAGATAACATGGAACAAGATAATGGGTATGTATATTCTACCAAAGACAGTTGTGAAATGTGATTCAACACTATTATGCAATACCTGGGGTTTAATTTTCAGAGCCTAACAATTGACTTTTCAATCCCACTATAAACCATGATTGTGGATTATAATCTTTTCATATATCTTCACAGGAATTATACATATAATTTGAATGTGTTTGTGTCAGAACCTCCTTTCCAAATAGTGCTTTTAAAAATTAGTGAAAATGCATATAAGCATTAAGCTCTCACAGGTCAGTTATTAGATTAATGTGGTCAGTGAGTGATACCAGAATGTTATTGTTCTTAAGAAAACTAAAAACTCTTTTTAATATTGGAGTTATGCCCTATGACAGATACTATCTATACATATAAAAACATACATTAAGATCTAGCAATATAAAGATGTTATCACAATACAGACAGATTTTTTCATCAATAGTGTTATTGAGTAGTGAGTAGGATAGGAGCAAAGAATAGATACCATGTCAGAACAATGAACAACAAGCAGTTTTTTACAAAAACTAGTAAGGCTAGGAAATTACATATCAATAACCATGTATTACTTCTGAGGTATTTTTATGCACAGATGATTAGAGGCTTTGAGTCATTTCATGGACTCTACCATGTCATCAGAATGTAAATTTGTAAATTTGATTTCTGATAAAGTAATTTAAAACAGCCCCTTATACTTTTAGTGAGTACATGAAGTGAAAAGCATATTCCATGTCTTGAGTTCTAAAGTCCTGACATGTTCTATCAAATGGAATTCCCCCCTCCCCCGCCCCCACACACAACCCTCCTTTTAGTACAAAGGGTCCAGAATAATCATGCCATTCACCAGGTCCAGGCTCACTGCCTTATCAGAACCTAGCATTTCTGTTAATAAATGCTCCCTCCCTCTCTGTCTGTCTGTCTGTCTGTCTGTCTGTCTCTCTCTCTCTCTCTCTCTCTCTCTCTGTGTGTGTGTGTGTGTTTGTGTGTATGTTTTTGTGTGTATGTGTCCATGATATAACCAAAGCCAAAGCACAATGTTGAAAAGATAAGGTTAGGATGATTTGAAAACCAGATTAGACAGGGATGAGTGGTTCTTCAGACAGTCAAGCGAGATTCAACATAAAGAAATAAGTATGAAAAATCACATGAATAAACAAAGGGACAATGAACTTTAATTGGCTCTAAATTTTCTCTTGACAAATGTAATACATTTTCACAGTAAGAACACTTGGGAAGTCAGAAAGGAAGTGAAATGTCTAACACAATGCAGGGCATTTACAGAATCCAGAAGCTGGTCCTGTCCTCAATAGTACGTGGAATATTCCACTTTGGGTTAAATCTAAGATAAGTTTAGCTTCTTCTGCCACTACTCTTCAGAAGTACAGAGAATATTCCTACCAGATAATCTATTCAAAAGGGAACCAATGGCAGATGCCTGATGAGGTTTGAGAGAGAGCAAAGTGTCTCTCATTGTGAACGATATGATCTTACATATAAAATCCCTTAGGAAGCCACAGGAAGACTATTAAGGCTGATGAACAAAATTGTCATGTCCTTTATTTAGAACACCAGTATCTACAATCCTTATGCTTTCAAACCTGCCATGATTCCAAGCCTAAATGAAAAACAAAACAGGATATTAATAATGCATTCTATCTAAAATAGCATCAAGAAAAATAAAATAACTGAGAAAATACTGAGAATAAATTTAACTTTGGATAAAAGGAATATAAAAATATAATCTGTCAAGCAAGGTGGAGAAGCTTGTGGGACATACTCTTTGCATCTGAACTGCTGCTTCTGATGGTTTCAGAAAGGCACACTGGGTTGAACTGTGTACCCACTGCTGAGCCCACCAGATACAAGTGATAGCTCCAAGCCCAGAATCACACAGGTAGCAGTACTTAAATACAGTGGAGCACAAATAAAAAAATTAAGAAAAGATATGACATGAAAGAAATTTTTGTTGGAAGGAGATAGAGTGGACAGGGGTAATTAGGAGATGTGGGAGAGAAGAGTCAGAGTGCATTTCATAACTTGTAAGCTTGTGTAAGAATGAATTGCATCAATAAAAATATGTACATCCTTAAAAGTTTATAAAGACAGCAAAAACATAAGTGAAAACAACAAAATATTTATGGAAAAAGTTTAATGATGTAAATAAATGCAAATTTATTTATTTATCCTGGGTTTACAGATTAAAAGCAAGATTACTGAAAATTTAAATGCACAACTCTATCTACCTATTTGAACATATGCTTGTGAATAGTCTGATACTCTTCATTGTGCAAATAGAAAATCATACAGAACTGTTAGAGGAAAAGGATACCCAAAACAATTTAAAAAGGAGCAGAACACACTTGGAAGATTCACACTCTTCAATTTCTAAACCTACTTTCAAATTATAGCAATCAATACCATGGTAAGGTTATAAGTAGACAGATGGTGATGTGAGATTTATAACCTGTAGTTTTAGTCAGTTGATATTTTTACAAGAATGTAAAGCCCATTTATAAGGAAAAATAACTTTTCCATAACATTTGTATTATTTTGGACTCCTGCCTTTTACAATATAGACTTATCAGTGAAAGAATCAATGTTTGAATCATGAGTTAATACTAAAGACATTTTACAAGAAATCCACAGAGATGCATCTACATGACCTTGGATAGCAATTAATTCCTAATATGGCATCAAAGGCAAAAGCAAAAAGAGCAAAATATACAGCTCAATCTTTGTTAAACTGAGAATAATTTTCTGCAAGACATTATGAAGAATGCAAAATGACAAGGTACTAAATGTGATAAAATAGTTGCAAATTATATATCTTGAAAGCTTTTCATGCCCGGATATATGAAAAATTCCCAGAACTCAATCACAGAAACTGAACAAACCCAATTTAAAAAAATGATCAAATGATTTGAGTAGCCCCTTAGATAATATGCAAAGGGGCAGAAGGAGCCTTGCATTATGCTAAGAAGCTCACCTGCAAGCGAATTCAAGTAAAAGCCACAGATTATTTCATACTTGCTAGGACAGCTATTATAAACCCCAAGTAAAAAAAAAGTTAAAATCAAATACAAAAACTGTAGGACCATTATACATTGCTGCTGGTAATATTGTGTGTCAAGCTGCCACCTGAAAGGGGCTTGGCAGTTGTTCAAAATTTTTAAAATTGAATTTTCAGACCCAAAAGACAAATATTGTCATTCTTTTACTACGTAATACTTAGAATAGACACTTCTATAAGTACAGAGAGTGTATTAAGCACAGGCAACACACGAGGGAAACAGACTGTTATTTGGTGAATACAGAGATTTTTTTTAAATAGCATGATGAAAAATTTTAGGAAATAGTTCTAAATCCTAGACAGCACTGTGATTGTGATTCATAACACTAAATTATACCTTTACTAATGGTTAAAACAGAAACCTTGTTAAGTGTATTGCATTGTATTTTTTAAAAATGAATTGTTTGAAGAGCCATAGGCATTAATGGCTACCAAGATAGGAGAAGATGTTTCTTTTAGAGTTGTAGCTACTGAATAACTACCTATGCTACACAGAGTAACTCCCCTCTACCAACAAATACACACCAATAATTATGCAAATAATCTAAACTAAATAAACAAAACCCAGCAGGACATATGTACACGTACACACTATTATATACACACACATACATACAGTTACAAATACACAGACACACATGTATAGACATGCACACACATACAGATACACACATATACACAATTTCATACATACACATGTGCACACACATACAAACTTACAAACATACATGTATACACATGTGTACACACATAGACACACATACATACACATGCACACACACGACCCGGTTAGGAAGAAGGATTACAGTGGGAGTTGAAGGAACGAGGTGGATGGGTACTTTTGTTCAAAATGTCTTATATATGTACATGAAATTATCAAAGAATATTTACAAAATCCTGTTTCATTCAATTATAATAATCTGGTATTTTAATTTCTAGAGAATATAATTCTTGATAACAAAGCCACATTAAAGTGCTTGATACAAGAAGGTTTTAAATTTAATAAATGTAAGTTTAAATAAGTGATTGATGATTGATATATTTTATAAAATTTTAATCAATATGATTCTAATGAAAGTAGAGCGGGATGGACTTTTAGAACTTTCCCTGACAAAATGTATATAATTTATCAAAACAAAAAGGATTGACATCTATATGTCAGCACTGGGAAGGGCCACAAACAGAGAGAACTCTGGAGCTCACTGGCTAGGCAATCAGTGAGACTCAAGGTCAGTGAAAGACTGTGTCAAAAAGATGGGGACAATTGAAGAAGTCACTTGCTTTGGATCATTGGTCTATATGCACATGAACACACAAACATTTCAGATACAGACAAATACCATATTTTAAAACAAAATTTGGAATGCTGCCAGACACTGATGATCTCCATATTTACTTAGGGATACGGAAGGAGGATTAGAAATATGGGGTCAAATTAATCAGCATGTCAACAAACCAAACAGCCAACCACTAAAGGAAAGTAAATAGTGTCACATGTTCTGTGAAGTGCTCCCACTGAACACACCTGAACATCCAATCATAGCACCACCATGCTTTGTAATACAGGCACAGGTGTTGTCAAATACAGCATTTTGTTTTGGCATATGGATTGAATATATAACAAATGTATTTGATATTTTTGACCTAAGCAGTATAGCTTAGTGTCCTGGTGCGCGTTAAGTAATAGGTGTGTGCCCATTTATGGTGTGCCGAATGGGAGCCCTGGCTAACAGCCTATGATCACGTGGTGCAACATCATACTAGCAGCACTAGCATGGAGTAGTTTCTACTTTTGTATAACCAAAGAGCAGAAAATTGTCAAATTAAACCACATCAAAGTACTCCATGCTGTTTCCATGTGTGTTCTCAAGCTGAACAGTCGAGAAGACACGAGAAAAGCTGTTAATCTAATAAAATTTATTGTAAAATTCTGTCATACATTTTCTAGATTTTAAGGAAATTTAACTATTTATTTACTTTGGTGCCATAAGTAAGCACATTGAAATGGTCTGTTTTGAATTATCATGTACATTCTGAAGAGAAGGGAAAGAGCCCAAAATTCATGAACGTTTGGTGGTTTGTGGAAAGTTGTGTGAATTAATAGCAGTCTTTAGAGAGAAGAAAAATCACATAGCTAAGTCAAGAAAAGTAGTTGCTAAATAATTGTCATTCCGGAGTTCCTATGTGTTAGTGGAGTTTTTAAGGAACTCCCTGTGGTAGGCTCTAAGGCAGTATGAATCCCTCCCTAGTAACTTTCTGTGACCATATGCTCAGACTGTTTGCCTTAGCATGCCAGTTTACCTTACCATCTACACACTGGCTTCAGTACTCATTACATACCAGTTATGGTGAAAAAAATGAACTATTATTTGATGTTTGCTACACAGGCTGCTTCTTTTATTTAAGAGCTGTGATATTTCTGATAGAGGGTGTTTAACAAAACAAAAGTAAGGAGATGAAGGAGTATGCAGCCCCAATGTGAGAGACACTGGGTAAAATGTTTCTCACATTTGTGATTTAAGGTAGAGTGTCTGATTACTGAACACTAGTATGAGATTCGTATGGATTCCAGGGTGGAGATTGGGTGACCTCTTCAATTAATTTTAAATTTCTGAGATGACTTTGAATCCAACTACATCCTTAAAGTCCAGAAATCAGTCCTCTGAGTCCTGCACTACCTACCAGACTGAATTCCATGATGAGATGAGACAAGAGTGCCTCCCTGTCTCATGCCACCACCCTTGGACTTAGAGCATTCTTTTTATTTTTCCATTTTGCTTGTTTTCACTCTGCTCAATGGACAACTTACCCCCCCCCCATTTCTACTCTTAATTTCCTTCCTGTTTGCTTTCTGTATGACATTCCACATTCTCCTGCAATAAGGTTTCCATTTCACCACAAAACCACAAAAGCCTCCTTTTTCCTTCCTTGATTAACAGAGCTATACACCTCTTCCCTGGGGTGAACCCCAAGGATAAAAGGCCAGATGTTATCTCATTTTAGCTGATGTTCTCCTTCAGAGAGCAGCATGGTCACAGAGACTTTTGTCCCCTAATAAGAGGGGTATTTCTCCAGTGAGTATAGCTACCCATTCCTACACCCTGTAACTACTCAGGGTCATCTACAAGTGGTGGAACAAACACGTGTACGGTTTACACCACGGCGTGCTTCAGCTTACAGATTTTTTTTTTATTTCACTCTAAACAGAACACCATGGAAACCTTGACTACTCTCACATTCTTCTCTCTCTGAAACCTCCTAGGACTTTACTATTCTAACACATGATAATGGGTATGTTGTTACGTAGATCTGGGCTAGTATGAAATACTCCTTGAGGATGACAGTGGGATAGGATGTGTTTTTGACTGTGACATGCACTCTGGCGTTTCTCCCTTGGATAGGGTCTAGAGCAGAACATCTGATTCAGGACCTTCTCTTTGGACAACTGCAACAGAATCTAATGACATGGGTCAGAGCGAAGAACTGTATCTCCGTGTCTTGATTTTAATGTCTGTGAAATGAAAGGACTCACGCCTGGGGCCCTTAGACTGAATTTTCTGGGTAACACCAAGCTTCGGGGCTGCCTGAAGGTGACCGAAATGAGATACCATTTTACACCGGTCAGATTAGCTAAAGTCAAAAACACCACTGATAGCCTATGCTGGGGAGGATGTGGAGAGGGGAACTCTCATCCGTTGGTGGTGGGAATGCAAACTTGTGCAGCCACTGTGGAAATCAGTGTGGCGGTTTCTCAGGAAACTGGGAGTCAACCTCCCTCAAGACCCAGCAATTCCACTCTTGGGAATATACCCAAGAGATGCCCTAACATACTACAAAAGCATTTGTTCAACTATGTTCATAGCAGCACTATTTGTAATAGCCAGAACCTGGAAACAACCTAGGTGCCCCTCAATAGAAGAATGGTCAAAAAAAGGTGTGGAACATATATACATTAGAGTTTTACTCAGCGGTAAAAAACAATGACATCTTGAATTTTGCATGCAAATGGATGGACATAGGAAACGCTTTACTGAGTGAGGTAACCCAGACCCAAAAAGAGGAATATGGTATGTATTCACTTATAAGTGGATTCTAGCCATAAATAAAGGTCTTTGAGCCTATTATTCGTGATCCTAGAGAAGCTAAATAAGAAGGTGAACCTGAAGAAAGTCATGTAGTTATCCTACTGGAGATTGGAAGTAGACAAGAGTGCCAGGCAACCTCGGGTGCATGGGGTGGTGGTGGGGGGCTGTTGGAAGGGGTGAGGGTTAGAGAGAAGGGAGTAGGGGAGGAATGGGGAAAGCTCGGGGGGATTGGGATGGGAGGAAGGAGGAAGGATGGATATGGGAGCAGGGAAGTATATATCTCAACTAAGGGAGTCATTTTAGGGTTTACAAGAGACTTGATTATAAATGGGATCCCAAGTCCAAGAAGAGATCCCCAGATTGTTCTCTGGACAGAGGAGAGGGTGCCTGAACCGGCCCTTGGCCCAAAACCATACTGATGAATATTTTGTATAGATCTCCAAGAAGTCTAGCCACAATGCTATTCAAATCAGTCCTTATATAAAGGGAGCTCCAGTTGGTTCAGCTTTATAGAGGACAAGTATACAGGGAGGCTTGTATAAAGCAAGCCAAATGTTGCACAGGAAGCTATGCAGCCATACAAACGGAAAGAAATAACTTTAAAATATTATGTACACAATATTTCTAAAGGGATGCCCGACTCTGCTTCTGTTTGCAGTGTTCCAGAGGGATCTGGCTCACTTCTGTATGCTCACTCCCAGCCTGTGTTTCAGTTTATTGTGGAGGAGAAAGATAAACTATTCCAATCTATCCATCCCAATCCCATTCAAAGCCAAGCTCTAACAATTATCTCTGTCTTTACATTTTCTCCCATCTCTGGGTGTTTCTTGTACAGTAATGGATTGTAACAGCTACTTCTTGCTGACTTCTCTCCCATATAATTAATGTCCTAAGATATTCTATTTACTGGTGAAGCAGTTTGAATCAAGAAGTGATTACTTTCAGAGTAAACAGAGCTTCTAAGCCCTCTCCACAAACAAAGCTGACAGCACCTTTATTTTTTAAAATAATCAAATAGAAATCCCGCCAAAGCTTCAAGTTTGGAACTTCATATTATAGGTGTATAGGTATCTGTGTGTGTGAAAAGTAAATTATTATTTAGAAGAGAATATAGAAAAGTACAAAGATCAGTCAAAAGGAATGTCTTAAAGAAACAGCAATAATGTCTCCATGGCAGGGCAAGCATAAATTAGGGACAAGTACAAGCCTCAAGTGAAAATAACAGAGAAGCAAGACTGTTTATTGAAGAGTATAGACTTAACTTTTAAAAATTATTAAAAGTAGATATTGAACCTTCTGAGTTTATGACTAAAAATATATTCTGAAGCCAGACTCTACTTGACACTGAGCAAGGGGACCAAGAAGTTAAGTGCTTTTGTGTACCCACAGTGATGTGGGTCTCAGGTGGGGTCAGCTGGTGGATCCATGGTTCTTCTTGGGCAGAAAGGTCTTCTACCGTTGTGCTTCTGTAATAGCCAATTGATTCCCATCCTTGTTAGGTGATGGGTGGACTGACCTAAGGACCTATCTTAAGTTTGTTTAAACTTCTGTAACAAAACCCCATAGACTATGCCTCTCGTAGCTACAGAATCAAGTCTTCAAGGTTATAGAGGCTGGGAAGAACAAGCTCTTTATGGTACCACATTCAGTATTAAGTGGTTCTTTTTGAAAATCATCTTAAATGCAGAGAACATGTACTCACCAACATGCCTGGTTCATACCTTTTGCTTCCATAAGCACAGTGAAAACACAGGCCCCATACTCTTTACCTCAGTCTCAGAAAATCATCTCCATGCCATCTCCTGGTATGTGTGTCTTCCTTCCACCTCACCTCTACTTCCAATCTGTCCACCTGAGCATTTTCTATAGATTTTGTCATCTTTATGTTTCCAAATTTAAGATTTCAGACTAATCTCTAATTCTTCCCTTTTTTGGAACATTTAGATTATCATTATTATCTGATTTAAGTTGCCTTTCTATCACGACTATGTTTATCTTTTTAGCATACAAATGAATATACAAGCAACCTTCTCCATGGCCTATGTGTTTAAACATCCAGCAATCATCACTTCATGCTTTTGGTGACGCCCAGATTTACAGGAAATCTCCTTTATTCAACTGTAAGAGTTGGAAGCATTAAGACAACAATTACTGATTACTGATGATAGAACAGTTAGGGAGGTGATGCTGAGGAGATGGAACTTAAGGTACTAAAAGGGAAGACACGGATATTCAGAGGAGAGGCCACAAAATATCCCACCCCCAAACAAAGAACATCAAGAAATCTTCGGGTTGGCGCTTCAAGGCACCCGCTGGACTGTTTCCAAGTCTTCCAGCTGCCCAGACTTTAGGCAAATTCAACTCATTTACAAATCCCTGACAGACGTGCTCTTTTGCAAGGACAGAGAAAAGGTTTGACAGCTTGACTTTTCTGATGCCATCATTGCCTCCAAGTATGACCTTGTCACATTTGCATATTGTGTCACAAGGAATCTGAACTTATTTTCTAAGCTACATTCTCAGTACCAGCTCAACTGGCCTGTCACACATCTCATAACATTGTTCTGCCCATCCCTGCTTCTCATCTAAAAATCTCTTTCTCCAAATTCCAGTATTTATTTTATGCAATTTTATTCCACACTGAAATTCCTTCTCCACATATTCATTCATATTTATACATATTAGCACTGAGACACTCATTCTATGTCTTATGCTGTTACCTTTGAATACGTATTTATAACGTGTGCATACATATATGCACATGGCATTGTATATGCACAATTCCCAAATAAATTCTATATACTTTCCCATAAACTCAAATATAATGAAATGAGCAAGGTGAAAATGTGGTTGCATCAAGGGACCAAAGGCATTATGACAATTGAATTAGCCTTATAATTGACACCAATTTTCTTGTCTTTTTAATCTTATTTTCTAATGTTGATTATTGTCTCTTACACCTTTATGAAGGAAAACAAGAGGAGTGAATCTTGGGGAAAGCACAGGTGAGGGTGATCTAGAAGAAATGGAGGGGGTGGAACTCTGGTTGAATGTATTATATGAGAGAAGAACCTATTCCGATAAATAATACTTAAAACCAACAAACAACCAGAAAGAAAACCCTTACATTTCTACCACTAAAATACAACTGTTTCTGGGGAAAGTACTCTAAAGATCCAATGGTCTGATTGTGTGCCGGTCTGTGACTGGTCATGTGTGGCTGAGCCTCATACATTTGTGTTTGCTTCCCCCAGTCTTTACAAACTGTGAATAATGCAGCAGCAGACATGAACCTGACTCCAGAAACACCTATATAAGAAAGTGATGAGTGATGGTGTTAGGAATTGATATTCCATGTAGAGTTAGAGGGATTTGGAACCTTAGACACTCTATGATGTAACTGAAGCTCTACTTCAATCATAGACCAAGGGGTCAGCATCTATAATAGCCTGGGGTTACTGAGACTACAGGATGAACTTAGCTCCATATGATGGCAGAGAGGGTACAGTAACATTATTAAGAAGAAAATGAAATGGGTTGGCTTGGTTATAAATATATGTGTGCAATAAATTTTGATTTAGGCGAGTTTTACTATCAAATTTAAGATTTTTAGGGACGTTATTCCTGTTCTTTCTCTACCCTCACTTTTATTCCAGTGACTAATGCACTATCCTGTTAAACATATAAAACAATTACTATATTTAAATATATTTATTTATTTGTTTTTAACCAGCTTGTTGCTAATCATCACACCCATTTTATAACAAAAGTAGCTCATTGTGATAGGTGTAGCTAGAAACAGGATGAATCACTGTCCTTTGTCTTCTGATTGAAATCAGAAACATTGTATCAAAAAGACACAACAATTCTGGTCCGAGTCTTCAGTTTGCCATTGAGCAGATGTATGATATTTTCAAACCAGTGAGCATTTTTGAACTTGTATCCTTAGCTGTCCTTGAAAGTCATGATTAGTCAATCATTTCTTCTTCCTTCTATTTCAGAAGTTCCATTAATCCAGGAATAAATGCAGTTCCATACTTCAGAAGCTGTTTATGGTTAAGAATTCACACGAGTGATTATATGCCAGATCTAATATGCCAAACATCTGCATTTACCTTATCTATGTTGGATCTGCTTAATACATTTGAATTCTTTGTAGTCATATTTAATATTTCTTTGTATTAAAATCAAGTCACAGTGGAGAATGGAGAGATGACTCAGAGGTTGTGAGTACTGACTGCTCTTCCAGAGGTCATGATTTCAATTCCTAGCAGCCACATTTGGCTCACAACCATCGATAATGAGATCTGGTTCCCTCTTTCAGTGTGTAGGCAAAAATGCAAGTAGAACACTGTATACCTCAAGCCACAATTTTTGCCATAAGTCTTGCTTAGATGATAACTTTTATTTCTAAATTATTACAAGTCTTAACTCATTCTCCTGGAACGATAACAACATGTACCATATCTAGAAACAAAAATAGGAAAGAGAACATGTGTATTAAGTCATAAACATCCAAGGATATACAATATCAATTTGAAATTCAGTTCAGTTGCTTTAATTCTTTTATCAAGCTGTGTATTGATTATTCTCTTCCCAAACACTATGGCTGAGATGCTTAAATATATTAAAAATATTAATACCTTCATTTCAATTCTCACAGTACTGAATGCATGATCCTGAGGCTACAGAAGATTGCCTCCCATAATGATAAATACCTTTGATGCATGAGTTGACGAATGCATTTCATAGTGAGAGTCTTCATTTGTGATTATATGGTAATGACATAGAAGATGGCAGAAACTCAAAGATATCTACCTTGGCCTGCCCTTTCTCTGTGGATTCTTACTGGATATGTTTATAAAAACTACTCCCATATGTACACATACTATCCATTCATGTCATGAAAGACAAGTGAACCACACAATACAAAATCTCTGACCAGCAGATGGAAAGTATAATTAGCCCCCCACAATAGTCTCTTACCTTTAACAATGCAGTTCTATGACCAGGCATTATTCATCAAATAAATATTGACCAACATAAGATAAAGCTTAATGAACCTCTGACTCCACCTAAACCTTAGCTACACTCTTAGTATTAAGACAGTGTGCTAACCTTTGGTCATGCACAAATAAATCATACTATTTGTCATTTTTCATACATTTAAAATTACTAAAGAATGCTGAAAGCAAGACAATAATCTTCCACAGGAAAGCTAATGCCAATTGAGGTATTCAAGACCAAATGATTCGAACTTAAAACATGCATGCATGCATGATTAAGAAGATTGAGCATGCTGTAGTTATGATTGTGTGTGTACGTGTGTACAATTAATGAAACAAGAGGCTATGAATTAGAAAGAACAAAGAGGAGTGTTTGGGAGCATTTATATATACATTCACGTGTGTGTGTGTGCAGTGTGTGTGATTCGGTCAAACTATAAAAGATCTCAACAGGAAGAATTCTTTGGTAAAGAATTGGAGGGACACATTCTGTTGTGTTTGCGAAACAGAAAAGTATTAAAAGATGCTAGTTTTAGTGACGAATTTAGAAATGTTCTTTATGTAGGAGAAAGTAGAGTAAACATGACAGCATTGAAGGACAACATCAGGAAGCACACGAGGTAGCTGCTTACTTCCAGGCTCAGTCAGGAAAACATTGAAGGCCGTTTAGAATATAAGATAGAAGAGATGTTGGTCTATGGGTTTCATTTAGGCTATCAGTATGCAAATGGATTAGAAATGGAATCAATATAATTCAGGGATAAAGGAAAGAAGATACCTAAGGCATACCACCAAAAACCTTGCTCCCTGGCTCCTGGAAGCAAAGAACTCAGCACCTGTGATAAATAAGACTGGAATAGAGTACAATTGTTCAAAGGGATCCACTGCATGCGTTGATCATAGTCATGAACAAAACCTCATGGGGGTTCAGAAAGGAGCCCCAGGGTGACAGATGAGACTCTCAAGATGCTAGGGCTCTGGGTGTAGCCTGGCCTTTGTGCTTGGCCTTCATTCTACACCTGTAATAAAATATAACCTTTGATGTAATCTATGGCAAATTGTAAATGCTCTCTCAAAAGGGACCCTGGCCAAATTTTATGAAAAATCAAAATCAAGTCAGAACACTAAATTAAAATAAAATTTGCCATTGAATGGATAACTTTCATTTGTTCTTTTTTACTCCCAGTGCTGGCAATGAAGATGTAGGGACCAAAATGTGGAACCATTAATCCCACAGTGGTAAAAGTTTTATACTGTCCCTTCCATTGTGAATTCAGAGACAGCAGCTCGCTGGTGACAGTGGTAAATGCTAAATAATCCCCACAGTGGTTCGGATTTCTGATTCTCTCTTTTGGACTGGTGAAGCCTCATTGTAAATTAACTGAAAAACCTTCACACAATAGGACCCAATAGCCCAAACCAAACAAATTCAAATAAAACCAAAACAAGGAATCCCTTTCCTGATATCTTTTCTCTGTTCAAGAGCAATATAAATCTGGGTTGTAATACTTCCCTGTCATTCAGAATAAGTTTCGAGAGAGAAGAGATAATGAGGATTTAGAAACAAGGTTCGTTCAAGGGCTTGGGTGCTTTAGGAGAAGGTGCCTGATGTTAAGGGAGAACAGAATGGTAAGGCTAATTGGAAGGAAGACTTTGGCAAAGTATGAGGTAGGCTGCACAAACCTTGTTTCATAACAAAAAAGGAAAAAAAATTGAAAGAAGTACACCCCTCCTAGGATTCCTTCTGCCACCTTGATAACAAACCAGTAATAACTCCACACATGAGACTGTCAACAAGAAATCTGATTAGAGGAGAGTTGGTTCCGATGAAAACTTTTCATCTCCTGCCTCAGGAATTCTGTCGGTTTCTATGTGCACAGCAAGGAAATAAACACTTTCTGCATATGGAAGAGCAAGCTCATCCTGGAGACTTGCATCTGAGGTCAGAGAGCAAGTCCTGCTTCTCGGGGCAAGATCAATAAATAAGGCAAAGTACTAAGTAGTCAGTCAGATTCACAGTCATGAGTCTTGGAAGGAGAAAAGTTGAATCAGAGGGAATTCATATATAACCATGCTCCAAGGAGATGTTTCAGGTGAGATAATTTAAGTGCAATCTACGCTGAAAGACCCAGGATCTGAACTCACACGTGACACCGTTGTTCCATGATGCCTGTGTGTAAAACAGGGTACGATGCCAAGGTAAAAATAAACTCAAGAGAAACATTAGTATTGGGAGCTGAGTGGGACTGAACAACAGCATGTAGCAAGAAATTATTCAGAAATAAGGGAGGGAGACCAAGAATCAAGGAAGAAATATGGAAAACATAGACATATGCAGTTGTCCTGGTCTTTCAAACTTATGAAGTTTCCTCATGGTATAGAAAAGGTCTGCCACAGCAGGGCTGTATTATGTAGTTCCAACCTCCATTTCATATTTGTTTATTGCATCTACAATGCCTGCAAAGAATCCCATCACTGTACCAAAATCACAGTTCACACAAACACTTAAGTTTTTACTGAAGACAAATTGTTTTGGGCTCAAGACAGCTTTCAGCCCTTTTCTTCAGAATTCATCAGCCACTGACAGACACCTTTTAAATATGGCAAATTCTTTGCCTAAGCAATTTTCTATGTATGGTAATAATCTCATTCTTTATCAACGTGTTTCTATAACACTTGATGAGCAAACATCTGACTTCCATACAATTTAGTAGGCAAAGGATATCAAATTTGTGGATCCAAAGAATAAAATGATTAACTCGTGGTCGTCTTGTGTTGCACTATTAAGACGACTTATAGTCTGCAGTCTGTCTATTGAGCGTAAGCACTTAATTTATACATTACTTGCTTTTTTTACATTTTATTTTTTTTCTCATTTATTTATTTATTAAAAATTTCCACCTCCTCCCCACCTCCCATTTACCTCCCCCCTCTCCCCACTCTCCCTTCCCCTCCCTCTCAAGTCCTAAGAGCAGTCAGGGTTTCCTGTCCCATGGGAAGTCCAAGGTCCTCCCCCCTCCATCCAGGTCTAGAAAGATTAGCATCCAAACAAAACAGGCTCCCACAAAGCCAGTCTATGCAGTAGAATCAAAACCCAGTGCCATTGTCCTTGGCTTCTCAGTCAGCCCTCATTGACAGCCACATTCAGAGAGTCCGATTTGATCACATGCTCCATCAGTCCCAGTCCAGCTGGCCTTGGTGAGCTCCCATTAGATTAGTTCCACCATCTCAGTGAGTGAACGCACCTCTTGCAATCCTTACTTCTTTGCTCATGTTCTCCATCCTTCTGCTCCTCATTTGGATACATTACTTGTTTTAAACATTTATAAATCCGAAATGAAATGATAAACTTAAGACTAGTCATCTTTGCTCTACATGTTTCTCTGCTCGCCTTCCTGCCTTTTCCCTACCCTTCAACTCTCTCCGAAGGTCCCCATGCTCCCAATTTACTCAGGAGATCTTGTCTTTTTCTACTACCCATGTAGATTAGATCTATGTATGTCTCTCTTAGTGTCCTCATTGCTCTCTAGTTCTCTGGGATTGTGATTTGTGGGCTGGTATTCTTTGCTTTATGACCCTTTTCTGGGTCTACGTTAGCTCACTCAAAATAATGTTTTCTAGTTCCATCCATTTTCCTGCAAAATTCAAGATGTTGTTATTCTTTTTGGTTGTGTAGTACTCTGTTTTGTAAACGTATCACATTTCCTTACTCATTATTTGGTCGAGGAGGCATCTTTTGAATAGATTTTTATGACAGTTTTTCTTCACTTTTTAAAAAATTTTTTATTTAAAAGGTTTTTTCTTTCATTTTTCATACCAAACCCCTCCCTTCAGTCCTCCCACTACCCCTTATTTCCCCCAATCCACTCCATACATCTCAGAAAGAGTAAGGCTTCCCATGGTGAGTCCACAAAGTCTGGCATAGTAAGTTGAGGCAGATCCAAGCCCTTCCCCTCTTTATCTAGTCAGAGCAAGATATCTTTCCATAGGGAATGGGTTCCAAAAAGCCAGTTCATGCACAGGGGATAAATTCTGGTCCCATTGTCAGTGACCCCACAGACTGCCCAAGCCACAGAACTGTCACCCACATTTAGAGGGCCTGATTTCGTTCTATGCAGGTTCCCCAGCTATCAGCCCAAATTCAGTGAACTCTCACCAGCTTTGGTCAGCTATCTCTGTGGGTTCCCCATCACGATCTTGACCCCATTTGCTCATATCCCTTCTCCCTCTCTTCCAGTGTGTGGGGGGCTAGTGCTTAGCTGTGGGTCCCTGCATCTGCTTCCATCATGAAGATCACAGCATACAGACGGGAATCCCACATCATTTCTATGATAACAATTAAGGTGATTTTTAATATGATTGCAGTGGAAGGCCAATTCAGGCACCTTTTCCACTATTGTTAGGAGTCTTAGGTGGAGTTGTCTTTGTGGATTTCTGGGAGTTTCTTTGGCACTGGATTTCTCACTAACCCTATAATGAGTCCCTCTACCAAGATATCTCTTGTCTTACTCTCCCTCTCTGTACCTCCCCTAATTCAACCCTCCTGTTCACTCAAATACTAGCTCCTCTAGCCCTCACACCCACCTTCCTGCTTAAATTCAAGCTCCCAG